>NC_134407.1:182708432-183020932 GCF_038048845.1 Mixophyes fleayi | reverse complement strand
ATATGTATATATATATATGTATATATATGTATATATATGCAATTTAACCGAGGTTCACATGAACAAGTGATGGACAGTTGGCTGCAGTTTTGCGCAGAACAGAAAAAGAAAACATAAAAATGAAATCCTTATCCTCTTAGGCATTAACACAGAGAGTCCTCTTTAACAGTGTAGCCAAGCCGCACACAACAGTCACATTTCACATGCAGCCTGTAAATCATAGGCCATGCAGATGTGAAAGAACCTATGGATAATTAGGGTTTCCTCAAGTGCCTAGAGCCCAGATTGTATGCAAGCACAGCTCTTTGTTAGACAGAGTACGTACCCAGCTGCAGCCTGACGATCAGTCTTGCCTGATATGATTGGCTTTTCATTCCATCAGGCCACTCCGAGGTATCAGTCTATCATCGCTCCTCCATTCTCTCAAGGGCCCTCTAAATTCCCATATTGAAGTGAACCTTTCACTTACAGCAGTTGCATCCATGATGTTGTGGACTGAATCAGCCTGACAATTTGCTAGTTGCTCATAAAATCACTGTGACTTTAAGTGTAGAGAAAACCGACTGGGGGACACTGCTACCATGGGGGTTGTGTGAGGGGAAGAGGAATTTGGCACTTAACTAGTTAACTCTTAAATTATGCTGCTCACAAACCCCTCCTCTCTGCAACCCCCCTGTAACCTTTCATTTTAGTTGAGTGTCCAAGGGAGTTGGGCTCACTTAGCTAGGCAATAAGTTTTTACTTAAAATGTTTCATTTATTCTTTTTATTTTAGGCAGAGGTTTGCTCTGTACTCTTACAGAGCACACTCGTTAGTTAAAGAAGCAGATCTCGGCTGAGAGCCGGACGACTCTCACTGACAGCAGAGAGATTCTTTTTAATTATTGTGGTGGCTTCTATATAGTGCTGATCGGCGGCTTGTATAAGCCGCTGTCACGCTGATCGCTCCAGGTTACCGGTGCTGCCAAGAAGGTAACCCGCCCTGTCAGAGGCTGATATGTTGGACTGTTCCAAGTCCCGTCCTCAGAAAAGGAGGGAGGGGGACTTGTTATTTATCTGCAGGAGCCAGGACATTACTGCTTACAGAGAAGCAGTAAATCGCCCTTAACACCGTTTCCCTGTTAAAATGGAGCAAATGCAGGACGGGGAGGGCTAGGATAATGGAGTTCCTCCGCCTGCAGAGGAATATTAGACTCTCCCAAGGCGCCAAGATCTTCCTGGGAAAAGAGACATCCGCTCCTTCTGAGGGATAAGCAGAGCTGCTGACAGACTTCTCCTGCTCCAGCTTAGCCTTGGGAAGGCCAAGTACCAAAAACTTTTTCTATACTCACTATTATATAGATAGAGGTGTATTAGGAAACTTATTCATGCATATATATTACTAGATAGAATATTACTTGCATATATACTCTTGCCTTCACATATAGCCTCAACAGGGATACTATCTTTTGACTCCTGTCATAGATTAGTTAGTATCTTCTGTCTATTTCTTGTGTGATTGCCTGTATTACATTTTATTCTGTGACACTATTCTTTATAAAATGTCTGACAAGGAAAAAGCTCTGGTACCTGGCTTTATACCCGCTACAGGAAGATGATCTAATCCATTAGGAACAGGTCCCAAGGGTGGATACGCCAGTAGCACGCTTAGTTCGCCACACCACACTCCCTGTTTCAGGGACAGCATCCCTACAGGACTCCAATGACTGTGAGATAGAGGCTTTCTTAAAGTCCATCTACACGGCAACAGGTACTTCATTTGGACCCATGTTTTCATCAGCCTGGGTTGCCAGGGCTATGGAAACATGGGCTGACCAGTTGGCTACAGCTTTGCAAGATTCTGACTTAATTCCCCTTGCCCTTAACCTCAAGGAAGCTTCAGGGTACTTGTATGAAGCTGCCCAAAACGCAGTTTCCATTTCCTCCTCTGTTTCTGCATCAGCAGTAGTGGCTAGGAGGGCCCTATGGCTGAGGTCCTGGGATGCGGACTCTGAATCTAAAAAAAATCTTTGGCGGTGATGGCAGCTTATCTTCATTCCAGAGGTTTGCAAATAGTGCCCTACCTGGACGCTCTACTAATCAAGGCTGCCTCTGTTCCCCTGCTCGACCAGCATCTACAGCTCACCACAGGGGCGGATCTAGAAAACTACTATACCCGGGGCGATTTAGGGGGGGACAATTTAGGCCCAGCCCCTTTCTAACATCTTAGGTGGCCAACGGCTGCACACTAGGTGCAGGTCCATCCAGCCGTGACAGGCAGGGACAGTGTGCTGCCCGGCTGCTCTGATTGTGTTTTAAACACAATCCGAGCAGCCGGGCAGCACACTGTCTCTGCCTGTCACGGCTGGACGGACCTGCACATAGTGTGCAGCCGTCGGCAGCAAGTGTCTGCTAGGGGGGGCCCCCCCTGGATCTGCCACTGGCTCACCATCAGGATCCTGGAGAGGCATGGGTGGCTCATAAATCGCCCCAAATCCCAGTTAACCCCTTGCCAAAGCATGACTTTTCTAGGACTGATAATGAATACCAAAAATCGGAAGGTATTCCTTCCAGAGGACAAAACACGATCCCTGCCGCAGACCGTCGGTCCTCTTATGCATGCACTTACTAGGAAAGATGATGTCGATCTTCAAGACTCTCCCTCACAGTCGAATCCACTCTCAATACTTCCAATGGGACCTCTTTAAAAAAAAAAAAAAAAAAAAAAAGGTCAGGATCCCATCAGAAGTTAGAACGTCAATTGATTCGCTTGTCACCGGAAGCGGGACAATCCCTCAGATGGTGGGTAGCCCGGGACAACTTGCTAGTCGGCAGGTCCTTTGCCCCATGGTCTTGCATCTTGGTATCCACAGACGCCAGCCTTCGGGGATGGGGGGGCTGTGGCCCTTCATTTGAAACTTCAGAGGCTCTGGTCTGCTCAGGAGACCTCTCTCCCCATCAACTTACTGGAACTAATAGCCATGTTAAAGGCCTTACAGGGTGCCCAGGCCATCCTTCAGGGCCAACCGGTCCATCTGCAGTCCGACAACGCCATGACAGTGTCCTATGTCAACAGACGGTGGCACCAGGAGTGCAAGAGCAATGGAGGTGGCAACTCCGATTTTGACCTGGGCCGAAAACCACGTCCCTGCCATTTCCACAGTCTTTATTCCAGGCATTCAGAGCTGGGAAGCAGACAATCTAAGGCGGCATGCAATTCTGACGGGGGAATGGTCTCTTCATCCGGAGGTTTTTCAGTCTCTGGTCGTCTGATGGGGGACCCCGGACCGAGTCCTAATGGCGTCTCGTCACAACAGAAGGTCCTACAATTTTGCTCAAGGGCAAGAGATCCCTTAGCAGTGGTCGTAGATGTAATGACAATGCCCTGGGACTTCAGGTTAGGATACCTATACCTACCTATGGCGGTAGGTCCACGTCTTCAGTTACCTCTTCGAAAAGACCTTCTGCTACAGGGGCCATTCCTACATCAGGACTTGCCACTGCTGAATTTAACGGCATGGCCACCCTTTGGAAATCAAGAGGGTTCTCTTTATGAGTAGTGGATACCCTCCTTAAAGCTAGAAAACCAGTCGGATCTACCACTGAATCTGGCTTACATACATTAGATGGTGTGAGAACCAGACCTGCAACTCGGATTCGTTCCGCTTCTCAAGGATTCTTGCTTTTCTCCAGGATGGCTTGATTCGGGGTCTTCGCCTAGCTATGTCGCCTGGCAGACATACCGGATGTCAGGACCTTCCAACAAGGAGTCCTGCATATCCAGCCTCCATATGCACTGCACCCTGGGATCTTAATCAGGTCCTTAATATGCTTCAAGAACCTCCATTTGAACTGTTGCAGACTGCAGAGTTACGGTTCTTAACATGGAAAGTGGGTTTTCTACTTGCGATTGCCTCAGCTTGTAGAGTTCCTTTCCTGCCAAAAGTAGTTTCTGGTTTTCACGTAAACTAAGAAATAGTGGTTCCGGTGTACACGGACAATCCACAAGTGTCTGGAACAGGATCTATGGAATTTCTGGATGTGGTCAAAACTCTCCGAATCTATGTCCATAGAACATCAAAGATTTGCCGCACTAATTATTTGTTTATTCTATTTGACTTCTCAAAACGTTTTGGCCGGCCTCCAAGCAATCTATTGCTAAATGGCTTATGTGGACTATTAAGCAGGCTTATATCAATGCTAACCGACATGTGCCAGATCGTATTGTCACGCATTCTACCCGTTCCGTGGGTGCGTGTTTGGTCTGCGCAAAATGGGGCCCCAGTGTAATATGGTATTACTGATAGGTGTCTGTTTGTTAGATTAAATGCGTTGCTTTAACTTATTACTGAGATTTTCGTTCCTTTTAAACACACACACACACACACACACACACACTGAAGTGTATCTGTCTGAATATCACTGCTTTAGCTAATATTTTCCATAATGTCCTTGTTGCTTGCATTAGAGCTGTGTTGAGAATTGTAGTTTTATTTGTTTACTGTATTGTACTGTTATACCATATACTATCTTGTTGTTTTCCCTCTGTAGATCAACTCCCTCCTGGACTCATGTGGTGCCCTATAAATGAAGGTTATTAATTATTACAGTCCTACTTAGCCATGAGGGAGTTGATGTTTCTGAGAAATTGTCACTACTTACCCTTTATAAATCAATTAACATATTTATTAATTACTTGTCTGTACCTTTTACTAACAAACATTTCATGGTTGTTATAGAACAGTGTTTAATGCTGCAGTATTTCTGCGGCCTTGTAAGCTTAAAGGACAGCTTCTAGTAATTATCTGTGCAGGAGAGCGCTCTGTAATGGATAGACATTCAAAGGTTAAGGGCATTCATAAACTCATGGAATATAATAATCAAGGTGTCATTTTATTTTAAGGCGTCTATGAGTTGTATCATTCCTTCTCAGGTGAAAAAGTTACAGTCTATCCTGAAGCCTATGATGCTGAGACGATTGAAGGATGATGTGGAGAAGAACCTGGCCCCTAAGCAAGAAACCATAATCGAGGTGGAACTGACCAATATCCAGAAGAAGTATTACCGGGCCATCCTGGAGAAGAACTTCACATTCCTTGCCAAGGGGGCCAACCAGCATAACATGCCCAACCTCATTAACACCATGATGGAGCTACGGAAATGCTGTAATCACCCATATCTCATCAATGGTGTGTATATTAATGTGCAGTACACACGGTATTGTCGTCCTGTGTTTTTTATTTGATAGCTATGTAGAGAAGTTGAGCAGGGTTATGTTTTTCATTGCTGGAAAACGGGAAGTACCAGTCTATGTAATAAAAGCCATGTTTAAAAAAAAAAAAAAAAAAAGATAAACATATTGTACATGTTTGCAAAGTTCCATCAAACCTTGGGTATTCTATTATAGTGAGCCATTGGTTGCCTACCTCCATAATGTACAGTATACTTTATAGTTGAACTACTTGGGGAGTTTGATGATCTTATACCACCTGTAATCCCTGCATTAGGTGCAGAGGAGAAGATTTTGGAGGACTTTCGGAAGACACACAGTCCTGATGCCTATGATTTTCAACTGCAGGCAATGATACAAGCAGCCGGAAAGCTTGTGCTGATTGATAAGCTTTTGCCAAAGCTCATCGCTGGTGGACACAAAGTTCTCATCTTCTCCCAAATGGTTAGGTGCCTGGACATCCTCGAGGACTATCTCATTCAAAGGAGGCAAGTCAAATGTAACGCTCAAAAGAGAATCTAGAAATGGGAGCGTCATTATCAAGTGGAAATCGGCTGCAGTCATTCTGTAGTTGGTTATAAAGTGAATTTATATTCATGCTATGGGAAAAATTACTTTGTTCTCCTGTGCAATATGTTTTCATTAAAGTGTCTTTTTGGTTTATTTTGTGAGCCCATTTACCTTTTTATAGGTGTATAAATGAGCAATTTTTTTTCGTCACAATCAATTTGAACAGGTAACACAAATATTTGTTAGAATGTACATAGCAGCAACTCGTTCAATCCATTTTTATCATTTATTTTTTAAATCGGAGACCGAAAATAAAATAATTGCTTTGATGGCTGATGTTTTACTGCTATAGGTATACTTACGAGCGAATAGATGGAAGGGTAAGGGGCAACCTCCGCCAGGCAGCCATTGACCGATTCTGTAAACCAGACTCTGATCGCTTTGTGTTCCTGCTCTGCACTCGGGCGGGTGGCCTGGGAATCAACCTGACAGCTGCTGACACTTGTATTATCTTCGATTCTGATTGGAACCCTCAGAACGACCTACAGGTAACAATGTTTTTGTATTACTCTTGAAAAGAACAATAGAATGTATTATTGTTTGTTTGTTTTTTATAGAATATATTTAGTAGCATTTACTGGTTTGGAAAATGTTTTAGCTTTCCTATATAGATTTTGTGACAGTTGAAGATCTTTTTGTTGTGTTTGCATAAAACCACTCTACGTTGGTTCCAGTATTTGTTTTTTTATGGAAACTTTTTGGTATGTGCATGTTTTATTTGGTCTGTGGTTTTCAGGCACAAGCTCGCTGTCATCGTATTGGACAGAGTAAAGCAGTGAAGGTTTATCGTCTAATAACCAGGAACTCGTATGAGCGTGAAATGTTTGACAAGGCGAGTCTAAAGCTGGGCCTGGACAAGGCAGTTCTCCAGGACATTAATAGGAAAGGCAACACTAATGGAGTAAGTTTCATATTGTGCTTAATTAGTAGCTTTGTTAAAAATAATGTTTGTGTCATGATTAAAATCATTATACTGGCTACTGCAGTTTGCTAAATTAACTCTTGATACTCAAGATAGGACTTCTGCCTGAAATCTGCTGCCTAAAATTAGGAACCACAGTGTTGTGGTAATTAAACAGGTTGTTAAAGACAACTTGCCATTTCTGCAATCACAAAGAGAACTATATTTCAGGCCACGATGTGTTTCCAGCGTTAGAGGTCTATGTGGTGTTAGTCTTTTACAGAATTTTCATCTTGGCAGCAACAGAGTGTTTCTGAGTTTTAAGCAGGTAGTATGAGTTATTCTAGCAAGTTTACCAAAAGCTTGGAAAATTTATTTTAATTGGATAACTTTATTTTGAATGTGGTTTCCCTGAGTGAGCGTATTCATTCATTTGTACTGTGTCTTGTGTTGATTCTCTGTTACATTGGTCCATCTGTCTAGGTGCAGCCATTGTCCAAAATCGAGGTTGAAGATCTTCTCAGAAAGGGAGCATACGGTGCCTTGATGGATGAAGAGGATGAAGGTTCTAAATTCTGTGAAGAAGACATTGATCAAATTCTACAACGCAGAACGCAAACCATCACTATCCAGACTGAAGGAAAGGGCTCAACATTTGCTAAGGTATTCAATATGCATAAGCTGCTATATTAATAGCGAAAAGGGGCCTAGATCTTCAAAAATACATTGTCCTTTAATGGACTATCAACCCTAGTGTCAATGGAGCAGAGAAGTAAACCTCTCCGCACTAGAATGGATTATGGATCATGCATTCAAAGTGTTGTGAATCAAAAAGCCTACATATACAGCAAGATAGAGAACCACATACATACACTAACCGAGGCATACAGCAAGATAGAGAACCACATACATACACTAACCGAGGCATACAGCAAGATAGAGAACCACATACATACACTAACCGAGGCATACAGCAAGATAGAGAACCACATACATACACTAACCGAGGCATACAGACAAGCTGAACAAAGTTCAGAAATACCTAAATGTCCAGTAGTTTTTAGGTGTTTTTTTAAAGTCTCCTCCTTCCACAGGCCAGTTTTGTATCTTCTGGTAATAGAACAGACATCTCTCTGGACGACCCTAACTTCTGGCAAAAGTGGGCAAAGATTGCCGAGATGGACACCGATGCTAAGAATGAGAAGGTAAGCAATGCTTTTACATATACTGTAACTCTACAGGATTACACAATTATAGTGAACTCTTCACCTCCCTTGTTTAGGAGAGTTTAGTCATTGACCGCCCTCGTGTAAGGAGACAAACAAAACACTACAATTCATTTGAGGATGACGAGTTGATGGAATTTTCAGAGCTGGAGAGTGACACTGAGGAGCGTCCAACAAGGTCACGGAGACTGAATGACAAAACGCGACGTTATCTGCGGGCAGAGTGCTTTAGGGTGGAAAAGAACCTTCTCATATTTGGGTGAGTAAAGATTAAAGTAGTAGTAAACATTTGAATGTTAGTATACTAATAAGTTAGTCAAATTTTCAATACTATATTTTATAACCGTGTTATAATGCTGGTCAAGTGTGTAAAACAGAACATTCAGCAGATCTCAGGTTCTTAAATCCTGAGAGTTGCCATCATGTTTTGTGTTTTCAGTAGCAGCATTGCATTTTGTAGTATCTTCTTAACTGTAACTATGTTAATTCTGTAGCTGGGGACGCTGGAAGGACATCCTTACACTCGGTCGCTTTAAATGGCATTTGAATGAGAAAGACATGGAGATGATCTGCAGGGCCTTGCTTGTTTATTGTGTTAAGCATTACAAAGGCGATGAGAAAATAAAAAGTTTCATCTGGGACCTCATTACTCCCACAAAGGATGGCCACAACCAGGCTCTCCAGAACCACTCAGGTACTAGCAGTTTTTATGTTGTTGGTATTTTCATGTACTTGCCATGTTTATATGGCATTTTAGAATAGCAGACATCGCACTCGTTGCTTTATTTACTCAAAGAACCATTACCAGGTGACCTGAGGCAAGTTGTTTGCCTGTCACTTTGTCTGACTGTACACAGACCAATGTCCATCATTGTCTGCAGTAATGGCTTAGAATAGTTAGTATCTGTTACATTTCTAAACTGGTAAGATTGTTAGCATTGTCATATGTTTTTAAGGTCATTTACAAAGTGAATGTTTATTATTGGCAGTGAGGCCAAACATAACTAATGTTTATAGATTGTGACTCTGAATGCCGGTTATTTGTTTCAGGTTTATCTGCCCCAGTCCCACGTGGAAGGAAAGGAAAGAAAATGAAGAACCAAATGCTGCTCCCAGAGATTAAGAATGCAGATTGGCTTGCTAGCTGTAACCCTGAGATTGTCCTGCATGATGACAGCTACAAGAAGCATCTCAAACAGCACTGTAACAAGTGAGAGAAATGTTGAAACACATATTGAGTATATGTAGAATAGAGATTACATGGTCTCCTATTTTTGATATTTTTCTCTTTGAACAACCAGCTACGGAGATTCTCATTAGAAAAACATCACTGGAGATTTGCTCTAAAAACAAAACCTCTTCAGTCAGGAATTAAAATAAAAAGTTAAAGAATGGTTGTAAGGAGAGAAAGTGGAAAACAAGTATTTTATATTGGAAAAAATTGCAAACCTCTATACATGGCTGAAAGATACAGCAAGAAAGTTAGGTGCTTATCTAAAAAGGAACTATTTTATGTCATTTGTGATCAGATTAGAAAGTAAAAGCCGACTCCTCGGAATATGCATTGCAGTAAAGCTGAGGGTTCAACAATTACCGTGCAACTATCCCGAAGCTAGTTTTATTTTTTAAGATACAAATGGGAAAAATAAAATAATAAAAGTAATTTCTAAGCCTTCCTGCCTCTAACTAAAACATTAAAGCATCCATTTTTGCCTTTGGAAAATCTTAGGGGCTCATGCTGAGTTGTGGGTGTAAGATACTCAAATTTGTACTGTGATTGCCCCCCCCCCCTCCATAAAACCTTACAGCTAGGTCCGTATGGAGATTTGGTATCTGCTAGTTTCCCAGTACTATTCTTCACTAATTGTATCAATAAAAAATGTATAAATATTCCACAAGTTACAGGGAAAGTATCCTTTTTTTAATGAGTGGAGGAAAGTATTGAGTGGTTTTGCTCCCGGTTATTGAAAATCCAGTTTTCTGTTTGTATGTTTTCTGACTGTCTTCTGAAAGCTGATTTTTATTCAATGTGTACAGAGAATGTAATTTTTAATGTATTTTTTCTTGTGTCTTATGTTAGAGTCCTCCTACGGGTGCGGATGCTTTATTACCTAAAGGCAGAGGTTCTGGGGGATGCGGCTGCAAAAGCTTTGGAAGATGTAAACGTGAGGTAAGGTTATTTTTTTAACAGTGAAACTAGGCTTTTATTAAAATGTTCCCCCTTTTTTATTGTTTCATTTTTCTACATTGGCTTGGGGGTGCCCGGTTTCCTACTCAGTTTCTGGACCAGGTTTCAAGCCTCATTCCCCTGAAAATGGCTTGGGCAAGGTCTTATTTCAGTCCATCTCTGATCTTGTCAAACAGGTAGGACTTCTAGAACTCACAACAGACAAAATAGAAGTCCCTATTTTGCCCTTCGATTAGACTTCTAGGAAAAGTTTCAAGTGAGTTACTGCTTCCTTGGAACATGAGATAAGAGATGTCGGGGACATCTATGCCCACCTTACACATGCAGAGCCCCGAAGACCAGAACCAATTACCTCTACATGCCATTTTCAGAAAACAGTCGTTCCCTACCCCAAGTCTCTCAGCTCTGATTGCTCTCCCAGACATGCTGTTCTTTCTCAAGGGCATTCTTCACTTGCGCCAATGTTTGGTTTCTATCTCTGAAATGTACACAGATAACAAAACATAGGGAAGTATGGTATTACCCCAGATCAATTTCATGTAGCTTTAAGCCAGGTTTCGAACTTTCAAACTAATCAAGAAGTGTTCAATCAAATTAATTGCCCTATTTCCATTTGATATGGAAAGGGACATTGGACACTGGTACAGGTTGAGCTCTGAACATGAACCTCAAAGTCTATCTCTTTGAAAAGGGTGACTAAAACATTCATATCTCTTAGTAGAGGCAAAGTTGGGAACCATCGGACATGTTCTCAAAAGTCAAGTCCTCTGATTTCTACATATCTGGCAGGTTAATAGTCTCAGGAGGAACCCCTTGTTTGATCCTCTATTTACTTGTGCACTTTCCAGAAATTTGGTTATTAGGAAAAGGCCTTCTATACAAGTTTGCTTTCTATTGCAGAGATTTGGATATCATGTTACCTGACATAGATTATGTAGAAATACCTGTGGACTGGTGGGATGCCGAAGCTGATAAATCGCTCCTGGTTGGAGTTTATAAGTTTGGTACGTATCTTACAAGTTAACTAGGTTTATTTGTGTTGAAGCTTACAAATTAAAAGTAGACACGTCTCCTATACACAGTGGAGCCAGCAATTTAGTGTACTGAACCAATACAGCAGCCTGTTAATCCACAAAGAACCTTTTGGAATAGCTTTATGAAACATAAGCAAGATTTTTATTTTATTTATTATTTCTATCTTTGCACTTTCTAGGTTATGAGCGGTACTGTGCCATAAGAGCAGACCCAGCGCTCTGTTTCCTGGAGAAAGTGGGAATGCCAGATGAGAATTCTCTGTCAGCCGATGGAGTTAATGATGTGGTGCCAGACCTATCGGAGCGGTAAGGGAACATATTGTGGCTTCATTATTATAAATATTTCAAACTAATAGCACGTTTGCCGTTGAATTATATTTACGTGGGCACAGAAGGTGCGTAAAGCAAATAATTTTATTTTTATGACCTCTTCAAATTGTTTTGATAGTATAAAAATCTACAGGAAACGATAAAATATAGGCTGTATAAACAATGTGGTAATTGGTATTTTGTTTTCATTTTGCCAAGGAGTGCAGAAAAAGAAGAAAGTAATGAGGTTAAACTGGAAGGACAGCAAGAGGTAAGCAGGGAGATGCGGCCATTTATCTAGGTGTCCGTGCATATAAACATGACACTTTGGGACTAGTGAGCATTACTATTTTGCTTTTGAACTTTTTCAGAGGTTTGTGGGTTTTTTTTGGGGGGAGGGGGAGTTCTGCCCTCAGCAGACCATGTACTTCAAGGAATAAAGGGCAGATTCTAGCTCCTCCTAGCTATTATCCTTATTTCAAGAAAAGTGACCACATGTTAATAGACCCTGCCCCCTTGGTGGCAGTGAAAAAATGGAATTAAAATATAATGTCCCAATTATGGGGATAACTAAAATATGAAACTTTATTCTGGTCCACAGTTGTACATCAATCCATAGAAAGTAACCTATTTGCTGCAATCATAAGAAGTTGCAGAATAAATTGGTATAATTCTGGGGTCACAGTAAATGAGTTTGAGGGACAGAGCAGAATTATTTGGTTGCCTTTTTTACATGCCTGTAGTTTGGGTGGATTTTGGAGCCTGGGTAATACTAGACATATATGGTATGTGTGACCACTTTGAAACTTTGCATTCCATAAAATTACTGACTTCATGTGTAGACAATGGGTACACGCTAATACTGCGAGTGGCAGTTTATGTACTGCTTGAGTCACCATTGCATAATGTAATATCCACCATAGATTCCTATTTATTAGTCTTATTCCACTATAAAGTGGTAGAGTACTTCCCTGTCTTGATCAGTCCATCTTTTTGGTACCATCACACAATGTATACATACAAAGTAAGAGGCCAGGATATGTGACATTATATACGACTGGCATGGACTGTGTGGCAGCCCGAGCAAAACCCACTCATTGATCTATGGGAGTGTGAAGTCTTTTTCTATGATGTAAAGAGGAAGGGAGGGAGTAGGATGTTAGGGAGGGGGGGGCAGACTGAGACCTTACATGGGACTCCAGGAGACCAATGTTCCTCTATTTGAGGGAAACAAAATCAACATATAACATCAGATTTAGCAAGTTATAAGAAGAGGGATGAAGTATCCTGAGGATGAGTGTTGGAATCTTGTGTACTGGAGGGTTCATTATATATAAAATTCATATCTTTGAACCAAAATAAGTTGCAGAAATAGGACCCATTCTTTATTAAAAAAGAACAATTATATGATATGTACAATTGTTTTAAACAAGGAATGCCTTGGCGTTTAGTTTAATATTAATTCTTAATATATTTTCCTTTTTTCTTTTACTAGGTGGACACCAATCCCAGTGAAAGCAATGTGGAACAGATTGATGAGGAGAGCAATACAGGTGAGGATATGACACGTTGAATATACTACAGTTACATCACTTACTTGAACATGTTATTGACTGCCAGATACAATTAAGAGTGACATTTAATTATCTGTTACATGATGATCACCATATGTTTCTTTCTCTCTCTGACCTTATTGATGCTGCTAATATTTTACATGATGTCTGAAGCCCAGGACAGCCTAGAGTCAGACAAACTGTTATGGCCCGTTGCATCGTCTCTGACTGCGAGACTGCGTAGGCTCATCACCGTATACCAGCGCTGCAACCGCAGGGATCTAGCGCGTCCAGAGATTTTGGCTCCCACAAACCATAACTATTGGCTGCAGGAGGAAATGGTCAGAAGAGCAGAGATGGATCCAATCATGAAAGAAATGCAGAAAAGGTTTGTGAAGAAGACTTTTGAGAGCCTTCATCTATATATCGATTATTCTTATCATTACAGTGTTGTTTTTCGAACACAACTACAGACTCCTCCACTAGCTACTTACTGTTGACTGTGAATTATAGAAATTATTTTTAAACAATTTTAGAGATGTCTGTTGCAGATGCTTGGAATAGGAAAGCAATATTCCAAAATATTAAGTATACCTGGCAAGCATTTGAAATTGAACAAGCAATGTGAACACTCTGAAAAATGTTCTCATTTTAAAGGTGGACTAGAAGAGAACAGGCAGACTTCTACCGAACAGTGTCCTCTTTTGGAGTAATATATGATCCAGACAAGAAGTGCTTTGATTGGACCCAATTCCGAGCATTGTCCCGCCTTGATAAGAAGACGGACGAGAGCCTAGAAAAATACTTCCACAGCTTTGTGGCCATGTGCAGGAACGTCTGCCGCCTCCCACTCAGAAAGGATGACGGTAAGAGTGACCACCCTTATATTTAGAATCTACCACAGCATTGGACATATCGCGTTGTATTAGATTCAGTATCATTTAACAAATGAGGGTCCATACATGTAATTTATTAAAGTGAGTACATCAGAATAGTTGGAAACCGCAGAATCTGTCCTGCATTGTTGAAATGTTCTAAAAGTTGGTCTCCAAGGGACATGTTCAGATTACACATGTGTTTTTAGTACAAATCACCTGAGCACATTTCTGAATATTAAAGATGACTGCTGTCATGACCCTGTGTGTCTTTCCTTGCAGGTTCTGCCGATCCTTCTCTTTTCCTGGACCCCATAACAGAAGAGCGTGCAGCAAGAACTTTGTATCGTATAGAACTTCTAAGGAAGGTGCGGGAGCAAGTGCTAAGACACCCACAGCTTCATGAGCGTCTTAAGTTGTGTAGGCCCAGCCTTTACCTTCCTGTGTGGTGGGAATGTGGCAAACATGATAGAGACCTGTTATTAGGCACTGCCAAGCATGGGCTAAGCCGTACAGATTACTACATCATGAATGATCCCCAACTGACTTTCCTGGATGCTTATAGAAATTATTCTCAGCATAAAAGAAATGGTGTTGAAAACTTGTGCTGCCATTACCAGATGGCTTCCAAATTGTATGAGCCTGCTGCTTGTCACCTAGAGAGGACATTTGATTCTACAAAGATAGAGGCAGAAAATGAGATTAAAATTGAAGCTGTGGAGGAGCCCATAACTAGTCGAATCTGCAGCCCTCAGGACCTTTCCTGTGAAAATTTTATCTCCCAAGTTGGAGACATTATGTCCAATAGCCACGAGGACTGTTCTCTACCTGACCCTCTCATGTGCATGATGTATGATGAAAAGGCATGTAACAACACTCTTTTGCAAGCTAGCACTGGTGAACAGAGTTCTCTCACTCAAGAGAGTTTCTTGGGCTTGGAAGAAAAAAGTGAGCCGACTGATTACTCATTAAACAAGACCAAAGAGGAGACTCTAACACAAGTTGAAGAACCTGTATCTAGGGATTGTTTCCTGGGAATCAATGGACAGGAATGTGATCCTATGGAAGGGCCAGATAGCAGATTGGGCAAACCATTTAACAGCAATGAGAGCCATCTCAGTTTATCAGCAGAGGAGGATGAACAACCACATGCTCAAAGCATTGGGAAAAGAGACACAAATACTTTAAATGATAATCATTTTTGTACAAACCTTGGTCAAGCTGCCTTAGGCCTGGATCTGGACTTTTTGGACAAAACATTTGAGGAACATTCAGCTCTAAGCCCCAGTCTCACTGAGGACAAAGATTGTGGTATAATTGGAGAAAGTCCAGAAAGCCCGAGTTGCAATCTTCCAGTGGAGGAGAGAGAGGAATGGGGAGCTGAGCTCCAGGAAATTAAAGATGACCCCATTGTAAAATGGCATAAAGAGCTAAATGACATGAAAGAGCTTCCTTTGGAAGAAGGGGGTGAAGAGCAAAAGGTGAAGGATTTAAGTGTTCAAAATGATGCCTCGAAGCCAAGTCAAGATTGCTGTGCCCAGCTCATGGATGATAAAGACTCTGTGGAGTCCAAACACAAAACTGGTGAAATGCTTTCTGGCCTCTTAAAGCAAAATGCTGGGGATTTGAAAGTCAGATCGTCGGACGAAAAACTTTTAGAGGAGTCCAAGTCTCTTTCTGATGGAAATGTGAAAGTAGAGGACTGTGAAGTGAAGAAGGAGAATGTGGAGGAGGAATGTGGCTGTAAAGGTAAGCAGCGTTCTACCTTCATATCTTGTAAGTTACACTGGGAAGGGTTGGCCAATTTTGTTTATTCACATGTATCAAGACATTCGTACTTGTGTATAAAGTTTTATGTTGCCTGCACAAATGTTAAGTGTTGAATTTCATACAGTAAGTACAATACTTTGCTACAAAGCATTTAAGCTCATGGCTATACAGGTACAACGTGCCCATTTTAATGATTCTGTACATGGCTGATGGGACTAAATAAATAAGGTTCCCGGCTTAGTTGAACTGTTGGCAAAGTGGTTTGTCTGACATTCCTGGGCCAGTAATCAATTACCCATAGTGAACTATCCAAAAGCCAATATTTTTCTATATTTTAGGCATACCTGAAAAAAGGCCTCCTCCAAAACCTGATTGTGAGTCATTCCTGGGCATGCCAATACATTTGAGACTACATAAATGGCGAGAATAGGCCATTTTTCTGTTATGACTTCATGTCTTGCCAGCACAACTCTTAATACAACGTTGTGGCTGCCTTGTAAGACTGTCTGTATGTTGAAGTGGATATACTCTTTTTAATTTCCCCATAGAATTGTTGACTGATAACAAAAAGGTTTGTGATCATTCCTGTCTTATTGTTGTAATCAACAGACTCTTTCCCTCCAAATCTGACATAAGTAGTACGTATAGTTGTGAACTTGTATATTAACAACTGACATACAGTATATTATGGGCACATTATACCATTTGTTATAGTGTCTGCAGGTTATATTCATCATCACCTTCTTTTTCTAGTGTGTGTCTGAGCATGATACAGCTCGATGTAACATCACAACATGCTGGACTGAATGTCTCCACTTCCTTTTGTTGTGGCTGGCTGTATTATGTCATTTTTCATGCACTACATTTGTGGGTGTGTATGGCTGTGCAATTTGTAACATTGAGTTACTGGTTTGGGATTTTTTTTTTCTTTTTCTCTTCTGCATTCACCCACCAGAAGACGCCAATAACTATGGCAGAACATGGATATGGAAGTCAGAACCCACAGGTTAGAGTCATTTCTGTTGGACAAGTCATGCTGGGGTGATAGATGCATTTTATAAATAGGGTATCTTATTACTTTTCACGAACGGTTTATAGAAGGGTAGGTTGTGAGAGCAGCGCTCATTCAAGTTTTCAGTGCAAAATTAAATACAAGCCATGTTCATCAATGGACAAATTGTAATAGAAAAATAACGATATCTTTGCTGTGAAAACACTTTTGACCAAATTATATCACATACATAAGTATTATACATGTTTTCCTTCCTAATTTAATTATGTTTTTAGAGTTATGTGCCAGTGTAAAGTCCAGTTCAATAAACATTGTTGTTTTAGCTTAATATCTGAGTATTAAATCATGTCCTAGCCCATTTTCTTGGCTGCTCCATCACCAATCACAAGGCGCAGTCAAGTAAATGTGACCTCTGATTGGTTCTACCTCTTAACCACCCTCTACCACTATTTGAAAGTAGTGGACAACATTGATTTGCCGATTCTGTTGTCCAGATAGGAAGTGGAGCATGCTGGTATAATTTTTCAGTAAATGGCAGCTATAAAATCTAAATACATAAAATCTAATTAAAGGTACATATACCGGAGTTGTTGTTGTTGAACTGTCCTTTGTGGGTTGTTATAATCAGGAAGTGTGCCTCAAATTAATGTTCACTACAAGGGCCATATTGTCAGTACACATAGTGCTCTTCTTTAAACCTTGGGCACATTTGAAATTGCCAACATGGCTCATAGAGGCAAACAGCATTGTTACGGTTTTATTTGGTGTCTGCTGTGTTCTCCTTCCTGTGATTATGGTGACAAGGTTGATGAGAGCAATATAGTCGCCCATAGATTGCGACTTTAGAGCTTTATGCTATAATACTAACTTGAAGCCATATGGAGTGAGTCTTTGTTAATGTTAAGTAGCTCATAAATAAAGGCTTCAAATACCAGGTCTACTGGTAGTTACGATGAACTTGGGGTCATCGTAACGCCTCCCTTTGGTCATAGCCTGTATTATCCATACTGCAATCATTTGAGCTAATCCGCTAAAGAATTGTTTCTCTGACCCTGCGCCCTTCTAGCTGTCTGAATTAGCCTCCTAAATTGGGGAGGCTAACCTACATCTGTGAAACAGCACAGGAGGCATCCCTGTGTCTCTGTGATTTTGTTCATTTAGTCGCCTTTCTGTGCGCTTTTTGGCTGAAGATGTGATGAGAGTATTCTATAGCTAAGCATTCCTTGGTCAGCATTGCTTTCCATGGGTAACTGCTTCTTGGGCCTGGACTTGATTTAAAACTGTGTCAGGCCACAGTGGGGGAAAAGCACCATTCTTAAGATTAGTCGTAGGAAAAATAACTAGACTTTTGACTGCTTTCCATTCCTTTTGTAAGCAGTTCAAAAGCCAAGGGTAAAAACATACTCTCTCTTCCTCGCTAAACTTAAGTCCGCTTGGCTATTCAAGGGCGAAGGTTCCAAATTTAGAGTTGAGAAACCTGTCTCGGCATTACAGACCGCATCTCCTGTTCCAGCTGTGTATCAGAAGGTATATTTGGTGCATACAAACATCGCCAAGCGAAAAGCGGTCTCTGTTGTTCTCCTAGTCCCAGACTGGTTCAAGAGACCCTGGTACTATGATGTTGTACCCTAGTGGCCGACAACCTTTGGTGTGTTGCATCTTGACTTGAAGTATGCTCAGCCCCAACCTACCAGTCTTGGCTAAGGCAACACTATTGAGTGATTTTCCAAATTGATCACCCAAACAGTACTTAGGACACGGAAACCATCACCTACCCAGGTATTCTACAGAGTCTTTGCAGTCGGGCCTTGGCTTGGGCCCAAGCCATCTCTCTACGGGGCATATTCGGTTGGCCTCTGCAAGTAATAAAAAGTGAAGAATAATACTTACCATTATATGTCTAGGTCCCTGGTCTCTGTTGGTTGGGACAAAATTGCATGAAACGTAATGTAAATAAATATATGCTACTTACACATTGGAATACATTTAAGGAAAACTGAGATGAAAAATGTCATAGAAATACCCATATGAATATTCATTGACAGAAAGTTGAGTTGCAACACTCAGTGCCAGACAGTGGTTTAAAAGGCAAATAAAATCTGCCTTGGTTAATTTGTATCAAGCTTCACCACAGCATTGACTTAGGATGCTGGGTTTAACATAGGACAGCCAGGGGATGGATAAGTGTGTTAGCTCAGTAGGAAGTACAGAAGTATAGATATCTAAGCAGGAGCTTTAGGAATAGTGTTTACTGGAATTTAGCACTTACAAGAGCTGATACACAACCCACTTAATCATATTAGATGTTACACATTTTAAATGGGACTTTGTTGTACTTTTTACTAGAGATGGTCACTGACCCCCGTGTTTTGGTTTTGGATTCGGTTTTGGATCTGGATTACCGTCGTGTTTTGGTTTTGGTTTTGGTTTTGCAAAACCGCCATTGCGTGTTTTGGTTTTGGTTTTGGTTTTGTTTTGCTATTTTTTGGGAAAATCCATGTTTTTGGGCCTAAATTAACCCAATTTAGTGCTCCAACTGTTTTAGAGACAAGTAATCTAATTGTTGAGGTAATAAATCATCCAAAAAAACAGTTTAATTCTTCGTTGGTAGGCCTATTCTACACACAAAACAGATTGTCTTCCTCTCCATCTATGCATATTGGCAATGCAGCCATCGTCTTTGAATGTATATTACACCCTACACTTATAGTTAAATATGTAAAGAAATGGAAAAAGCCAGTTTGCTTTCTGTCTCTCAAGGCCCCCCTCCACTTGTATAAAATAGCAAAAAATTCAGCCATTATAGACTGTACAATATTAATTGACATGGAGAAAGCCAGTTTGGTTTCTGTCTCTCTAGGCCCCCCTCCACTTGTATAAAATACTAAAAAATTCAGCCATTATAGACTGTACAATATTAATTGACATGGAGAAAGACAGTTTGGGGTCACTCTGTCTCTCTAGGCCCCCCTCCACTTGTATAAAATACCAAAAAATTCAGCCATTATAGACTGTACAATATTAATTGACATGGAGAAAGCCAGTTTGGTTTCTGTCTCTCTAGCCCCCCCTCCACTTGTATAAAATACTAAAAAATTCAGCCATTATAGACTGTACAATATTAATTGACATGGCGAAAGACAGTTTGGGGTCACTCTGTCTCTCTAGGCCCCCCTCCACTTGTATAAAATACCAAAAAATTCAGCCATTATAGACTGTACAATATTAATTGACATGGAGAAAGCCAGTTTGGTTTCTGTCTCTCTAGCCCCCCCTCCACTTGTATAAAATACTAAAAAATTCAGCCATTATAGACTGTACAATATTAATTGACATGGAGAAAGACAGTTTGGGGTCACTCTGTCTCTCTAGGCCCCCCTCCACTTGTATAAAATACCAAAAAATTCAGCCATTATAGACTGTACAATATTAATTGACATGGAGAAAGCCAGTTTGGTTTCTGTCTCTCTAGGCCCCCCTCCACTTGTATAAAATACTAAAAAATTCAGCCATTATAGACTGTACAATATTATGAAAAATGGACAAAGCCAGTTTAGGGTCACTCTGTCTATGACACCCTACCCTTAAGGATAAATTGCCCTAACAGCAGCCTTTCAAGATGGTATGTGATATGGAAATGCCACAAGTCCCTTTCCTCTTTGGGGGTAGATTGCACCCTACACTTACATAGAAAGTTTTAAAAAGATGTTATCGGCATCATCTTCAGCTTCATCCTCACCCTCATCAGTGTGTACGTCATCATCACAGACTATCAATTCATCGCCGCTTGAATCCGCCATTAGAGAACAGTCAGTGCTTGGATGTCTTGGATGGTGAAGGCCTTCCTCGTGGAAGATGTAGTTCATTTTTATAAACATCATTTTCTCCACATTTTTGGGAAGTAACCTTCTACGGCGATCACTGACTAAGTTCCCTGCTGTGCTGAACACTCGTTCAGAGTACACACTGGAGGGTGGGCAGCTTAGGTATTGCAAAGCAAGTTTGTACATGGGTTTCCAAATGGCTTGCTTTTCTTCCCAGTAAGGAAAGGGACTGTCTGACATTTCCATATCAACTACCTCTTGAAAGTAATCCTCCACCATCCTTTGCATGTTTATACTCATATTGGATGGACTTATGGGCAAAGTGACACTTTTTTTTGAAAAATCCTTCAAACCAGCCCAGATGTTAAATTGTTCTCGTCTGCCCCCTGTGTCTTCCCTGCTTCTTTTTTGGAAATTTAATTTTTTACGAGCAACAGCTTGAGAAAGTGAAGGAGGACACGTCGTCAAGCCGAGGCCCAGTTCAGCGGCCAACTTGCTGAGCAATAGCTCCTTGCAAAAGTTCACATCTCGCTCATTTACAAGTAAAGACTCAATGTAGGTTTTAAACCTTGGATCAAGCACAGTGGCCAAAACGTACTGATCCGAGTTCAAGATCTTAATAACTCGAGGATCATTGTGAAGCGAATTAAGTACTTGATCGACAAGGCCAACATACTTTGCTGAATTGCTTGCTTTCAGCTCCTCCTTCATTTTCTCAAGCTGCTTTTCCAATAGTCTAATTAAAGGAATGACTTGGCTCAAACTAGCAGAGTCTGCACTGACCTCACATGTCACAACTTCAAATGGTTTCAGCACCTTGCACAGCACTGAAAGGATTCCCCACTGTGCAAGAGTGAAATACATCCCCCCTCCTTTCCCAATGTCATGACTTGTGCAATATGCTTGGATGGCTTTGCGCTGTTCCTCCATCCTCTGAAGCATGTACAGGGTGGAATTCCACCGAGTTACCACCTCTTGCTTAAGTTGGTGGCAGGGCAAGTTAAACTGCTCTTGGAGCTGCTGTAATCTCCTACATGCTGTGGCTGAATGCCTGAAATGGCCTGAAATTTTACGGGCCACCGAAAGCATCTCCTGCACCTCACGGTTATTTCGTAGTAAGCTCTGCACCACCAAGTTGATGGTGTGAGCAAAACAGGGAATATGTTGGAAATCACCCAGCTGTAATGCTCGCACTATATTGTTGGCGTTATCTGAAATGACATACCCTGGGGAGAGTCCGAGTGGTATAAGCCATGCATCAATCACATCTCTCAGTTTGCGTAACAAATTGTCAGCCGTATGCCTGTTAGTGAAGCCGGTGATACAAAGAGTGGCCTGCCTGTGACAAATGTTACGTAGTGGTGTACATGCTGCTGCTGTTCCTGCTGGTGAAGGTGAATGACCAACCCAGTGGGCTGTCACAGTCATATAGTCTTTGGTTTGGCCACTTCCACTTGTCCACATATCTGTGGTTAAGTGAACAGTGGGCAGAATGGCATTTTTCAGCGCAATCTCTACATTTTTACACACTTTTTGGTATAGTTGTGGAATAGCTTTACGGGAGAAATGGTGTCGCGATGGAATTCTGTAACGCGGACACAAAACCTCAATTAACTGTGAAAAACCAGCTGCGTTTATTGTGGAGATTGGACGCAGATCTAACACTAACATTGCAGCCATGGCGTCTGTGATTCGCTTGGCGACTGGGTGACTGCTGTCATATTTGCTTCCCCTCGCAAATGATTGTTTCACAGTTAATTGCTGAAATGTAGGACTGCTCATTTTATTCACCTGCCTCTGGGATGACGATTCACCCCCAGCAGCAGCAACAGCAGCAGCAGGACTAACGCTTTCTTCAGAGGAATCAATAATAGTGCCGGAGTCATCCAGCCTTAAGTGGGATGCCGGGCTAACTCCGAGCGCTACTGAGGATATTGATGAGGATGGTGTGGTGGGTGTATTTTGTAGCCGTCGGTATGTCGGTGAGCGGAGGGTCTTAGCTGATGAGGGAGTGCTTGTATTCTTTTGGGAAGAACTTTCAGCTTTTCCCAACACTTTGCCATGAACTCTCGTTAAATGGCGTAACATAGACGAGGTTCCAAGATGGTTAAGGTCCCTCCCTCGACTGACTGTGGCTTCACATACACTACAAATGGCTATACAATTGTTGTCTGGATTTGGGTAGAAATAATTCCACACATAAGAAGTGGATTTTTTTGTTTTATGCCCAGGCATGACAATGGCCTTTTTCTTGTCACGTGCCAGAACTGCTGCCACTGGTGCAGGACTTACACAAACAACCTCATCCTCATCAACATCCTCATTAGCGCCCTCGTCGCCTACACAAATCTCCCCCTCATCCTCTTCTAATTCCAAAGTGGCATCCTCAATTTGGGTATCACCGGCTACACTCGGGCTATTAAGGCACACATCAGCAGAATGCTCACGATTAGACATCCCACTGTTGGATGGACTCTCCACAGGGATTGTTGTCATTTGTGAATCAGAGCAAATATTCTCCTGTAATGCCTCACTGGTATCTTGCAGCTCAGCTTTGACGCGTAACAGTAGTTGTGCACCAATTGTAGCCTGGGTAACTTTTTGGGATCTGCCACTAATAGCCAAAGGTGAAGGCCTCATTCTCTCTTTGCCACTGCGTGTGTAGAATGGCATGCTTGCAATTTTTTTTTTATCGTCACTTAACTTTTGCTCAGTTACACTTCTTTTTCGCTTCAATACAGTAAATTTTTTTTTGGTTTTTGTTTTTTGCACTAATTTGAAAACACTCTGTTGTTTGACATCGCCTTGGCCAGATGACGTACTGGGAACACTAACATCAGGACTGGTGACAGAACCTGGTTGCTCATTTAGATCATATGTGGACTGCTTTGAATCCATTCTGAGCGCAAACCACTGAGGAGTGCTAAAAATTATTGAGTAGATACTGCTGACAGATATGACTTTTGACAGCCAGAAATATTAATGCACAATTAGGGAGGACACCCCAAAAACACTGAGGAGTGCTACAAATTATTGAGTAGATACTGCTGACAGATATGACTTTTGACAGCCAGAAATATTAATGCACAATTAGGGAGGACACCCCAAAAACACTGAGGAGTGCTACAAATTATTGAGTAGATACTGCTGACAGATATGACTTTTGACAGCCAGAAATATTAATGCACAATTAGGGAGGACACCCCAAAAACACTGAGGAGTGCTACAAATTATTGAGTAGATACTGCTGACAGATATGACTTTTGACAGCCAGAAATATTAATGCACAATTAGGGAGGACACCCCAAAAACACTGAGGAGTGCTACAAATTATTGAGTAGATACTGCTGACAGATATGACTTTTGACAGCCAGAAATATTAATGCACAATTAGGGAGGACACCCCAAAAACACTGAGGAGTGCTACAAATTATTGAGTAGATACTGCTGACAGATATGACTTTTGACAGCCAGAAATATTAATGCACAATTAGGGAGGACACCCCAAAAACACTGAGGAGTGCTACAAATTATTGAGTAGATACTGCTGACAGATATGACTTTTGACAGCCAGAAATATTAATGCACAATTAGGGAGGACACCCCAAAAACACTGAGGAGTGCTACAAATTATTGAGTAGATACTGCTGACAGATATGACTTTTGACAGCCAGAAATATTAATGCACAATTAGGGAGGACACCCCAAAAACACTGAGGAGTGCTACAAATTATTGAGTAGATACTGCTGACAGATATGACTTTTGACAGCCAGAAATATTAATGCACAATTAGGGAGGACACCCCAAAAACACTGAGGAGTGCTACAAATTATTGAGTAGATACTGCTGACAGATATGACTTTTGACAGCCAGAAATATTAATGCACAATTAGGGAGGACACCCCAAAAACACTGAGGAGTGCTACAAATTATTGAGTAGATACTGCTGACAGATATGACTTTTGACAGCCAGAAATATTAATGCACAATTAGGGAGGACACCCCAAAAACACTGAGGAGTGCTACAAATTATTGAGTAGATACTGCTGACAGATATGACTTTTGACAGCCAGAAATATTAATGCACAATTAGGGAGGACACCCCAAAAACACTGAGGAGTGCTAAAAATTATTGAGTAGATACTGCTGACAGATATGACTTTTGACAGCCAGAAATATTAATGCACAATTAGGGAGGACACCCCAAAAACACTGAGGAGTGCTACAAATTATTGAGTAGATACTGCTGACAGATATGACTTTTGACAGCCAGAAATATTAATGCACAATTAGGGAGGACACCCCAAAAACACTGAGGAGTGCTAAAAATTATTGAGTAGATACTGCTGACAGATATGACTTTTGACAGCCAGAAATATTAATGCACAATTAGGGAGGACACCCCAAAAACACTGAGGAGTGCTACAAATTATTGAGTAGATACTGCTGACAGATATGACTTTTGACAGCCAGAAATATTAATGCACAATTAGGGAGGACACCCCAAAAACACTGAGGAGTGCTAAAAATTATTGAGTAGATACTGCTGACAGATATGACTTTTGACAGCCAGAAATATTAATGCACAATTAGGGAGGACACCCCAAAAACACTGAGGAGTGCTACAAATTATTGAGTAGATACTGCTGACAGATATGACTTTTGACAGCCAGAAATATTAATGCACAATTAGGGAGGACACCCCAAAAACACTGAGGAGTGCTAAAAATTATTGAGTAGATACTGCTGACAGATATGACTTTTGACAGCCAGAAATATTAATGCACAATTAGGGAGGACACCCCAAAAACACTGAGGAGTGCTACAAATTATTGAGTAGATACTGCTGACAGATATGACTTTTGACAGCCAGAAATATTAATGCACAATTAGGGAGGACACCCCAAAAACACTGAGGAGTGCTAAAAATTATTGAGTAGATACTGCTGACAGATATGACTTTTGACAGCCAGAAATATTAATGCACAATTAGGGAGGACACCCCAAAAACACTGAGGTGTGCTACAAATTATTTAGTAGATAATGCTGACAGATATGACTTTTGACAGCCAGAAATATTAATGCACAATTATGGGGGACACCCCAAAAGCGCTGGGGAGTGCCAAATATGAAGAAAAAATAATAAACCTCTATCCTCCTCTCTGCACTAGCGATTTTGGTTAGAGCAATTGCAAGAACAATATGGTATTCTCTGTCCCTGCTCTAATTAGCCTATGACTACACCCTGCTCTCTCCCTCTGTCAAATGGCGATGGATTGCTGTGGAGGCGTGTATTTATAAAGTTGAAGTATCGCGAGAACCGAGTCCCGAGATCCGACGACGTCACAATGACGTTCGGCCTCGATTTGGATTCGGAATGGGCGGGAGAGTACCGAGCTGCTCAGCTCGGTACTCGGATACCCAAAGTTCGGGTGGGTTCGGTTCTCGGAGAACCGGACCCGCCCATCTCTACTTTTTACACAGGTTAGCATGGGGTTATCCACCACTGTCCCTTCAACCAATCCAGGATGACTTTTATTATTGCACTTTGTGGCAGGGGGGTGTTTTCCCCTCTGTCCATGCACTGCCAGGGTGAGGGAACCTCTGCCCCCATTCCACCCTGACACACTAAGACTGTGCTATGAGACTATGTTGAAACATTCTACCCGAACGATCTCCCAACAGAGGAAATTATTACAATTTAGGAAATGTTGATCATAATTTGTTTGTTTTAACACTTGCTATGTAATTGTTATTTATTATACCATTTTATATGTTTTACTTTCTTATGCTTGCATTATTCTACTTTTTAATATGATTCTTGAAGTAGAGTGAAAAGTGAAAAATTTCACAGACCAAGTGAAGTCTCCCTATTGGCCATCATTGTTATATAACATATTGTGTTTTTGTATTTTGTAGACCTTCTTGACAAATATCCAGAAGATGAGGCTAAAAGCTGCACGGTGTCCACTCCTAGGGATACCGCACAGGACTTCCAAGACGGCCGAGCGCCCACTATCGCTCAACTTCTGCAGGAGAAAACTTTGTATTCTTTTTCCGAGTGGCCTAAGGTGTTTAAAACCAATCTCAACTTATATTGTCTCAATAACTTCAATACCAAATAATACATTTTCATATCTTTTGCTAGGTGCAATCACATTGCAATGTATCAAGAGCCAATTTTTTTCAGACATGGTTCTCATTGGCAAGATTAGTCAAATTATATGCGTTTTGAGTGTAATGCCTGTAAAAAGGTGCCTGATGTATGGTTGATCGCTATATATGGCCACAAAGCAGCAGCAAAAATTTTGTTGACACAAACCTTTATATGGCCAACAATCAAATATATCATACACATGCATCCAGAAATCAGATATGGTAAACATCAACTAGTAAACTTCCACTAGCATGTGTCACGCAAAAGTGGTCTCTTGAAGGTACATGTTCATCAAAATTGGATGCATTCCAGACTGTTAAATCGGGTTTACTTAAAACCATGTGCAGTTAGCGTCTTATAAACCTGCCACACATAAAATGTGACTTTATAAACTAGCACACATTGATGCTGCCTCCTGTGCTTAGATCTGATTGGTCATTTTAAAAATAACATAGTAAGCCTCACTTTGTTATATCCCTTGCCTGATATACTGGTTGCTGCTAAATACAATTTAATGATGATGATTTGTACATAGTAAAGGTACAGTATAGACTAGAGAGATGTGTATAATTTTTCTTTCAGTAGACTGAGGAGAAATGGGCAGGAGGTGGCACAGAGAGAGTACAGTGTGTACAGGGGCTACATGTGTTTGCTTTGGGATCAGTAATGTCTAGTGATTATTTTCAGGAAACGGGCAAGAGTTGCATAAAGCTGGACACTGCATGAGCAGATTAAAACTTGTGCACTTACACTTTACAGTGTGGCTCTCTCCATGACAATGAGAGAGGCAGTGATGGAATATTGGTCAACCAATGGCATGTCAGCTGAGTATTTGTATGCTGTACTATGGAAGACATTGGTCAACTGAATAAGGCTAGAATGTTTTCAAACTGGATACAGAAAATAATTCTGGTATTACTTTAAAGGGAACTTTGACACATATATTGAATTTCATATTAGTGGCTTTTGGGGTAAATGCCTGAAGTAGAAAATACTTAAATTATTTTTAATGAACAATCAATTTACCAAGTTTAGACAAAATCTGTTTGCTGTGAACCACTTCTCTAAAGAGTAATCTGGGCATGGCCAACATTGCAAAATAAATGTTGCTTTGTCGCCCTATTAGGTGACACTGCAAGACGTTGGGGTATAGTAGGTGGCCCTGGAGTCAGGGGACACTTTAAGTAAAAGTATTGGGAGGAAAGCTCCACTTCTACTATGCCCCTCCTAGAGGAACTATCCCTTCAGGGTTTTTTTAAGTGCCCTTGGAGTCAGGCATGTGGTGTTTAGGGCTCCTGCCCTGGATTTTTCAATTTATTTATTTTATTATTACTTTTTTCACTGTATTGGGCTCAGGGACTCCTCCCGAGGAGTGGATAGCCTGCGACCTTCCTCCACTTCGGGTCCCTGAGCAAGGGTGAGTAGCCTGCTGGGTTCCCTCACCCCCAATACCAGATGCAATATATTTGCAGGAGACAACCAGAGGCTGTCAGAGACGCTGCAGTCGGGAAGAGTGGACAGCCGTAACTGCAGCAGACCTAACAGCAGTGCTGCAGTTGGGTCGTGTACCTATCCCCAACCCCCCCCCCCCCCCCCCCAAGGGAGATAACATATTGCTGGAGTCTCCCTTTTTTAAACGTCAAAAGAAACAAGTGATCTGTTTCCCTCCATCTCTCCAGGCATGGAAAAGACCTGACCGCCATTTTCACATACTAGGAAAGTTTAAATCCCTTTAACCCTTACCCTTAGAGGAGGCGGCAAAACGGGAGACTACTCCCGCTGCGGATCCACCTATTGTCTGACTTACCAGATCCACTGCTTTCCATGTACATGGTGGTGTTTCACTCAAGGACACCACAAACAAAACAAAAATTGTGATTTATAGCTGTGCTCAGCTTATGTAGCGGCGGGTAGCCTCTTCACACCAGGCATGTCTACGGTCTGGGTAAACAAGGCTATTCAAGCATGGTCTGAACAGTTGGCCAAAGGTCTGCAAGAAAATTGGCAGTGGGCCGATTTGCTTGTTCTAGCTGATCACATTAGAGAGGCTTCTGATTTTTTAGGTCGGGCATCTTTGTTTGCAATGTCAGTTACCTCAAAGCAGTCTGCACTCATTGTGGTTGCATGCCGATTCAAAATGTACTTGAGGTGTTACCCTTTGATAGCATGATCCTCTTTGGATCCCAATTGGACCAGATTATTCAGGTGGCCACTGGTGGCAAAAGCTTTTTTGCCAGTTAGCCAGACTAACCCAAATATTTCAGGTTTCGTTCCTTTCGCCCCTTAAGTAAATCGTGGGGGCTCCAGCAAAATGGCAGTCCTCTTCCACATGGGGAGAATTCCGTAGGGGCCCAAGGGCCTTATAGACACGGAAATCCCAGACCAACATAGATGGTCTCCGCATGACTGATCTCCCAGCCACAGGATTGTGGTACGGGCCCGTCTTATGGGGGAATCATCCCCCAGGCGCCTGGGTTCGAGGGCTTGTCAGTCGAAGTTATGTGATCGATATACTCCATTTCCCGCATCGCAGATTCCTCACTACGGGTTTGCCATCCTGCAGCATTGAACAGGGGGTATTTGTTGCTTCCCTGGAGTTAAAGGTTGCCTACCTCCATTTTCCAATATGGAAGGGACATCTTTGTTGTCTTTGCTTTGGGGTGTCAAAGATTTTTCTAATCTTCTCTTTTAATAATAATTGAGATGAGCAGTTTTCCAAATGTATGCATAAAAAATATTATGTATACATACAGCCATTATTGGAGGAAGCGGTCATACGCCCAGGGTCTCAAATGCCAATTGACAATCTGTATTTGATTAAGTCATTCTTTTGTTCTTTTATAGAAAATGTTACTTATCATTGCTTAAAACACACCTTCCCTGCTTACATCTCCCGCTGACACTCTAAGTCTGTATCATTAATCTTCATTAAACTGACATGTTCTTGGGCGGGTCTTTTGCAAGGGTCGTCTTGACCTTATTTGGAGCAAATATTTCCTTGGCCTGCTATTGTGAAATGAAGAACATGTGACCCTTATATAACTTGTTGTTTTCTGTATTGTGCAATACGTGTTTGTCCGTTCTCTTAAAAGCTCAGACACATAAAATTCAAGTTCATTAGTTCATTCTGTTGAACTAATTGGTAATATAGGGTTTTTCGTTAATTATTATCTTGACAGAGGTCCGCGATGCCCATTAACTTCTTGGCAGCACACGGGTCATAAACCGAACCAAATCTTCCTTGATTCTCGCATAGAGGATGTGTTTCTTCCAGAGGACAAGATTCTCTTGGTCCTGTCAAAGACCAGGTCCCTACTGGCGAGGTGGTGCTGCATGAGGTTGCCTGACACCATGGTATCTGTGTTTGAAGCAGTTCCATTTGCCCAATTTAATTCTCAAACGTTTCAGAGGGCGCTTCTTTGGGAAGCTCAAAGTCACCCCTTCATCTGGACAGACGGTTCATCAGGTTGTCCGAGACAGTTCGCCAGTCCCCCCTCTGGTGGTTGGACTAGTCGCATCTCACCATGGGTTGCTCCTTCTAGTCTCTGGATAAGACATTGACGACCACGGATGCCTGGCTGTTGGGATGGGGCGGGGTCATTGGTGCTCTCCGGTTTTAGGGCCACTGGAACTCTCAGGAGGCACTTATGCCCATCGATGTGCTGGAACTCCGGGCGGCTTACAGGGCGCTTGTCCACGCTCAGAGGCTGCTAGCGGGCAAGCCTCTGATGGGCCGGTCAGACATGCGACAGTGGGTGCCTACCTGAACCATTTGGCGGGCATCCACAGCGCAATGGCCATGAAGACAACATTGAGGATCATGTCTTGGGTGGTAACGTCCAGTTCCGGTGATATTGGACATCTTTATCCAAAGTGTGATAAACTGTGAGGCAGATTACCTCAGTCACAAACCGAATACATCCATGAGATTGGTCTCTTCTCAAGAACATGTTCATCCTTCTGGTTCAGTGTTTGGGTCAGTCAGAGATAAATCTCATGGAGTCCTGCCTGAAGTTCAAGGTACCTCTCCTACGCAAAATCACGAGATTCTACCACAGAGTACATTGACGCCATGATGATTCCGTGGCAGCTTTGTCTAGGGTGTACTTGTTTCCATCGATTCCCATGCTTTCGCGGCTGCTCATATTTTTAGACTGACTGGCCCTGCAAGGCATAGTACTTGGACATCCTCCGGATGGCATTTGGTCCACACATCAGATTGCTTTTTCGTCCCAACATCTTCATGCAAGGCCGTCTTTGTTGCTACTTGTTAAGTCAGGTGGCTTTGACGGCATGGCTACTGAGACCCTGATTCTTAGGCTTGGGTTTTCTCTCCCTTCTGCTGCCAGAAGAAATGCAAGTTGGTGGGTATGAAGGATGTCTAGACCGTCATGCAGGGTATTCTTCATGCTCAACACCCAGTTGAACCATAGGACTTTTTAATCTGCTCCTCCCACCCTTTGCTCTGTTTGTTTGCTGGTTGTCTCTCTTGGTTTAAGACCTTGTTAGGCCCTCTCTTTGGGCTTTGTTATTAAAAAAAAACAGAACTGCAGGGTTCCTCTAGAAGGGGCATAATAGGGTTGGAACTCCCAACACTTTTACTTAGTGTCCTTGACTCCAGGGCCACCTACTATACTATATATGCTGCTGTCTTCCAATGGCACTAATGGGATCCAGCCGCTCAGACTAAGCAGCTGAACAGCCAGATCTCGCCCAGTTTGACCTTCTTGACATTGGAAACTCGCAACACTCAGTCTGAGTGTAATGATCAGCCCATGTGGCTTATGTCTTGATTATTTTATATGTTAAAAAATATTGATGTTCAGGAACTAATCACAGCTTTTTTTTTAAAAAAATTTTTAAACAATATTGGGTTACAATTAGAACAATTAGAAGCAAGAAGAGCAAAAGCTTTATATGATAAAGCAGATGAAGCAATGTATTATTGTATCCACAGCAATGTGTTACTTGGCATGCTTTTCATCAACACATACCGTATTGTGTGTGTGTGTGTGTGTTTTATTATATTATATAAATTGTATGTGCATGTGGTTTGTTTTTTTTTAACCATAATATTCACCAACATCTTTATGAGCAATAATTCGGTTTTATTTCTACTTTAAAACCACTTGATAACTAGTGAATACACAGTTGTTCAGGATTATTTCCAAGACCAGAATGTTGTGGGTTTATTTTTTTTTTTGGGGGGGGGGGGGGGCGTGTTAATGAAATGGTTAGACCAGTTCGAGGAGATTGAAACTATTTCTGTAACCAAAAACTATTCCGAGTTGGTGGAACAGAACATAGCAATGGGTTTGTTATTCTTTCTACAAGGGATCATTGTTTGCCATCCTTCCCTTTTGTGCAGGATCGAGTGATTATTAACCGGATAGACAATATTTGCCACTCAGTACTGAAGGGGAAATGGCCATCCTCCAGCCAGCAGTTTGAAGCACAGTGCATGGTACCGTCAGTGTTAAACAGTAATATGTGTCCAAGGAGCGGCTATAGCACTGCAGAAGCACAAATTTCAACATACAGCAATGGCTCTCCAGGGTCACACGTACAGAAGGTGAGATTGGGGATTAATATGCAAAAATGATGCATAATTCCCAGATGGCAATAATTCTAACACCTGATGCTTTATGTGCGACTTCTCCCCCTGTTTGACTGCTTAAATACATAATACAACACACATCCATTGGTGCCACAGAAGGGGGTAGATTAGCTTGCCAATGCAGTACTCACATGGTTACAAATATTAACAAATGGGGTGCTTTATTGTTTCATATAAAGGTGAATGTATCAATGCTCCATTTACTATTTAATGCTCAATCTTTGACTTCCTGCTTGCCTCCATTCCCCTCATCATATCATGACACTGTTCCTGCCACACAGTCCTGTCTCTACTAAGACAATCGCACACATGCACAGATCACTGCCTCCCATATATATCAGCACCTTCATGCACTGAAATACTAAGTGTGCTAGGAATATTTTCATGATCTGATTGGCTGCAGACTATCCGACACTAGTCAAACACACCTTACAAACAAGGTAGTTTAAGGTTTAAAGTCTTTAATTAAGTCTTTAACCAATTGTAAAGCGCTACGGAATTTGCTGGCGCTATATAAATAAATGATAATGATGATCAAGAGCTGGACAAAAAGCAAAAATATGCAGTTTCTAATGTTTGGCTTATGACTGAACTTATTGCCGTGGCCTTGATTGTATTACACATTACCACACAGATATTATTTGTTTAAAACCGAGAATAAGTATCTGCAACCAAAACGCGCAATTGAACTGTATTTAGGGTACTTTTATTGGCCCCTACTAATTTCTTGCAGATGGGTCAAAATGTGTCCCAGTCCCCCCCTCACACACACACACACAGTCAATAAATTTAGTGATAATTGGTAGCATAGTTTGCAATAAGGTTTAATATCTATAACAACATTTCTCATGTTTTTTTAACTTTTTTTTTTTTTTTTTTCAATCACAGGAAACATTAACTGCTGCAGCATTTACGAATGATGAGCGTAAGCATAGACGACCGTTTGGGTTTGAGAGCGACAGGTCAGATGCAAAGCCCCGGGGAGCACAACATCTCGGCACTTCACATGGGAGAACCACTGCTGCGTTGAATGGATGGAGAGAGGCTGCCATGGAGCTTTGCAGAGAGCAGGCTGCTGGAAGCAGCTCTGCCTATTCCATCAATAGCGGCACGGCCAAGATGGCTGGCATGAGTGGGTTGCAAAGCTCCTTAGGAATGGACTTGTCGGGAATCTTGCAGGCTGGACTCATCCATCCGGTGACGGGACAGATTGTAAATGGTAACATGCGGAGGGAGGAGTCCTCCCTTAGAAGGAGGAGAGGAAGAAGAAAAAACGTGGAGGGGATGGATCTGGTGTTCATGAAGGACAGGGGAATGCATGCAGGAATCGTGGTAAGAGGACATGGCAGTAATAAACCCAATATAACTTTGCATTGTTTTTAGTTAAGTATGAAAACATATTTTCTGCTGTCATAATGTAATTGGTGATTATTTTTTATTTATATTTTTTTTTTTTACGTCTTTTAGTTTTTGTTATCTCTTCTTGGGGACAGGAAGTATTTAGTAACGAGTTCTCCCACTAGGCTTACATTTGGCCAGTACAAATAAGGCCCCACAGCTTCTATGCAGACACTGTTTCATTGATTTATCACCCTTTCTGTGAATAATGTTGCCATTAACAGTGTATTCAGAATTTGGGATTCTTGTGTCTTACATTTTTCTTATTTCAATGAATGGAGAGCTCCACCTAGAGCTAAAATGTTGTTTTGGGTGCAGTTTAATTAGTTGTGTGACCGGGTAGGCTTACTGCACCATCCGGTCTGTTGGGGGAGAAGGATGTTCTTCCTGCACGGTTTGTCTGTGTTTGTTTTTCACTGTCAGGGACTGAATGTTACTGACCACTCCTAATGTTGCCACCTTCCCACCAGACATTCGCCGACTTGCGAATGCCAACTGTGCAATAGTTGTAACTCAATTTAAACTTGACAAAATTCACATCAATCTGTGATTTCCTAAATTACTTGCTTTTACATTATTCAGATAGTTTTCCTTTCTCTCTAAGACACCGATTGAAAGGCCCCCTCCTGTGCATTCAGGCTAAAAGATGTGGCCACAAAAATCGGTACATTTGCAATGATACACATTGACGAACTGCACCACTAATTAAAGTTAAACTTAGAGTATGTTATTTCTAGGTGATCCAGCCACAAGGTACATGTAAAAAATAATGTGAGTGGGACCTTCATCGGGGAGGGACATTGAAACTTACTCCACCTTTTTGAAAAAGGGATAGTGATAAGCAGAGCGGATGGGGGATCACTACGGCTATTGGACTATTGCATATTTGGCAAACAGTGCATCCAAATCATATTATAAGCCTTTGTGCTTGTCATTTATTTGAGAATTTTTGTTGCTCTGCAATCCCCAAAAATATGCACAGTCATCTTAATGTTGGATGACTGATTCCTTGACCATTGAGCCACAGCATGTGTTGTTAGTCAATACTCCACTTACATTTTTGTTTAGTTAAGTCAATGGTGTTTTATATAGCCTATACATATATAGAGTGCAGTGAATGGCACATCAAGACAGATTGTTTTTTTGGGGGGTTTTTTTGCAATTAATTATCCCAATATTCATAGTGAACTTTAAGAGTTCTGTCACTATATAGAATATTTTCCCCAATTAATCTGTGGCTGTGATGCACATCTCACTGCAGTGTTTCCATGTGTATACACACATACTTTTCTAAGTTTTGTAGCAAACATGTGCTTCTTGCAGAATGCTATTATTTGTATATTATGGGAACACATTAGTGCCGCGATTATGATCTAGGTACAGTGAGATATATAAATACTGTGGAAATGTACCCTGTTTGTGTATTTTTTTTGTACTATTCCTGGTCCTTGATTTGAACTCTTCTCCACACAGGGGCTGCGTGAGGATTCTACCCAGCTCGGTTCTGCACATACAGATGGCTCTGTCTCTGCCGCCACGCAGTCTGCCAGCACAACCACAAGGGTACAGGCAGAAAAGGTGATTCCTAACAAAAGCCTTCTTGAGTGGCTGCGGCAACAGTCGGACTGCACAATAGACATACCAACATATGGAGGTGTAAGTATATAATTAAGCCATTTAAAACTACCCTGGTCCTTTTATACAGTGAGGGCAAAATATAAGACTGGTAGCCACCGATAAAGTTGTTGTATGAAAATAAAGCCAAGATGGTCTACCCACAGAAATCACCATTTCTCTTTCCTGCTATTTGGGGTGTCAGGGATGGTGGGGGGTACACTTCAACAACTACAGTGCATTTTTTTAAAATGCTGGAATAAAACTTCAAATTCATTCATGGGAAATATCACACCTTTTCTAGAAGAGAATTCTGCTGATCTTTTGCGGTTTAATACATCTTACCACAAGTAATCCATGCCATTGCTGGGTCCAGTACTTAATTAATACAAACAAATATTGATTCACATTTACCCCTAATTACACTACACCACTATGTAGACAGTGACTTGTATTTCCTACAACCACGTTGTCTTGTAGAGTTTTTCAGAAAAACCCAAACCAAGGCGCCAGCGTTGCAAAGACCCCAGTAAACTGGACGTTAACATTCTCACTGGCGAAGAGAGGATGCCGATTGTGAACAAGGACACAGGAAGAAGGGTATGATCACTTCTAATAGGCCCCAGACCTCTGCCTTTCTTCAAAGAAAATTAAATGTAGTATATAAAAGTCAATCTTTTTTTTTTTTTCTTTTCATTTTTTTCACTTGCATTCAAAAACATCTTAACAGAAATCCCAAAATATTTTGCTTAAAATTGTTTAATAATGTGTTGATTGTACTATGATCACCATTTTCTCTGTTAGCAAAAGGAATAGAGGAGTATATGTTATGTGTTTTTAACTCTGCTCATAAAATGGATAATATGAAAATTGTATGAGATTTGCATAACAAAGATTCTTGGCTATAGCAAATTATTTTAAGAAATTGGCCAAACAACCACATTTTTTGCATGATGGTCCTTGAGAACAACAATTTACAGTGCTAGTATACGATCTACAAACAAAGCATGCCCGTCGGAGTTTTCGATTGAATGTAACTATTTATATTTTGAAGCTATAATGTGTTTAGAAGAGGACCCTTTCAAGAGAGAGACAGATATAGATGCAACTGCTCAAATTTAGCATACAGTAGCCATTATTATTATTTCTCCTTCACCCTGGGGGACATAGATTTTACACTAGGGTTAATTTCTACAGGCAAGCGACAAGGCACTTTAAGAAAAGAACTTCTCCTATGCTGGTTTAACCGACCCCACTGTCTGGGAGAGTCTGTTTTACAAGTGGTGACAGACGCGGATGGTGGACCTCACAAAATGTTCATTGGGATTTCCTTGTTTTTTCCTACTGAAGGTACAGGGAGTTTTTTGCCCAATCATCACCCATTTGGACACTGCTGTCCCGTGACAGTGGGATACCTACTACCTGCTTCCGTTGGACAATTGTTTCTTATTTCCCTTTAGATCAGAAAGGATTAGAGTTGGGCTTCTACTTCCTAAAATTTTACACTTCACCATAGAGCTCTTATTTCCTGTCCGAGGTAAATCACTGCACATAAAATTGGTATTAACAGCATCTCAGTTACCACCATTTATGTGCTCTAGCTTAACTTTTCTTCCTATGGTGTGCTGGAAAGCCAAGGGGGGATTCAAAGTTAGCTTATCCGTCCTACTTTTACTTTAATTTTGTTGTAGGAAGCAAAAGTACTTTGTCCACTACCAACGTTATTTCTGCCTTTCTGTCCTCAACCGTCATCAGAGAAGGGATCTAAGCTACACACTTGGATGTCATGCAGACCTTGATACATGGAATCTTATTCTAAGTTTTGATAACAGAAAAGGTGTCTGGTCCTTTGTTGGTTCATTATGTGATGGTCCAGGTGACCATTGTGCAAGCTCATGCACTGTCCATACAATTCGGTTGTAGGTTTTTTCCTAGTCCTGGGCAAATATTGCTTCTAGAGAAGAAGCTTCCATTAGGAAGGTACTTCATGCAGTGGTCTGCAAAAGCCTTTCCTTCCCTCTCCTCCTGATATATGAAGGCTTTCGGACATCCCCAGAGTAAGGATTGTGTCACTCAGATGGCTGAAGATTAAAGGGTTTGTTTTTTTGTTTGTTTTTTTACTTTGTGTTCAATCCTTTTTTGCAAAGCTACGGGGAACAAATACCTATCCACCTGGAATGTTCCTGTTAGGTCATGTTCTATTATGGTATCTGCTCAGGGCTTCTGTTACTAGATGTATTACATGTCTTCTCTTTGCTGTATCTAAATAAACTCCACCAAGATGGTCTAAGCCAGCATATGAGAAGTTCTAGTTTTAAAGTGCTCTGTTGGTAGAGCTTAAACCCACATTAATATCTGTGTCCCCATTGGCTTCCTAAAAAAGAACATAATGGTAAATTGGTGAATCCCTTCTTTTTTTTTTTCTTTTTTTTTGCTAAAAGAACTTGTTTATTTATACAAAGATCAAATAATTAATCTTCAGTCAATAGGATGATGTGCAGATAGACAAAATTCTAGACCTTTAGAATATTTGCACTGAGTTGTATTTATCCTTGCGTATGAAGGAATAGAAACAGACTGGCCCTGGTGATTACACATAAACAGCAGTGCCCAGAGTCATCCATTCTCTATATTAAGATGGTGTAGCATAAATTGCTGCTCTTATTGTACAGTTGCAATGCTCCCGCATTATACAAATACCAAGGACATGTCTCACAGCAAGCTCCGAGCACCCCTGCTGTCGAGTGTGATGGTTCTCTGTAAAGTCAGGACCCAAGGGGGAAGATCTTCTAGCCCAGGATTTTAAAAATTATTTTGAACAAGTGTAGGTGCACTTTAAGGAGTATTTCCATAATAAATAATTTTAGAGAAGTATTCCCTTTTGATCCCCATCAGTGATCGGGCATAACATTATATTAAAATGTTTAGAAAATAAAATATAATCTTGTTTTAATGATGGCTACAAAATGAGAGCTCAAGTTCTGTTGAAGTATTCTTAAGTAAGTAATATATGTACTGTTCCTTCTCTTGTCTTCTGTCTTCAGGGGTTTCTTCCTGAAACTAAATTTGGCAGGGTATTGTCAGAGCCCATTCTACGTGACACAGGGCCCAGAAGGAGAGGACGGAGACCTCGTAGTGAGCTGTTAAAGTCTCCAGGAGTGGTGGGATCGGATTCCTCGTCGGGCATGAACCCACTTTTTATGAACGGCCTTATAGCTGGAATGGATATAGTAGGGCTGCAAAACATGAGGAACATGCAGGGTATTCCACTAACAGGGCTGGTGGGGTTTCCTACTGGATTCACAACATTGTCTGCGAATGATGACGTAAAGAACACATTAAGTATGTTGCCCATGATGCTCCCCAGTATGGCAGCCATGCCGCAAATGTTTGGCGTTGGCGGGATTATCAATCCTCCCATCTCCTCTTCTGTGCCATCGTCTTTAGGAAGCACAATAAAAGGTGGTGCCACCCTTACAGAGAAAGCTACTGAGGACAAAGACACCAGCCAAGAAAGCTCACAAGACACAGCTCCTCCAGACAAAGCTGTGGGTGGCACCTTTAAAGAGCAGTCAGAACCTGCAGTGACTACAAGTAGCCCTGTAGCTTTTAACCCATTCCTTATCCCTGGCATGTCCTCAAGTCTACTGTACCCTTCCATGTTTCTGTCGCCAGGCATCGGCATGGCAATACCAGGAGTTCAGTCCAGCCGCTCAACAGAGGCAGCTGGCCATGATCCTCAACGGAGGAAGAGAAAGAAGGTAAAGGAGGATCCCCAGACTTCTGAACCAGAGTCTGTGCTCTTTACAGAACCCACGGACCACGAGCAACTGTCTCCCAGTGGGCAGAACTCTGTAGATACAAGTGAAACTCTGGCATCTGAGAAAGACGAGGACGATTCTGGTTTAAGAGAGACTCCGGACAGTACCATCTAGAACTTGACCCCTAGAAATTGTGACTTGTGAGTTCTTTCACTCATATATTTCTAACTCTCTGGAGTGTCCATCAGTAAATTCTACCTAAACTTTTCCCCTTTTCTCTCTGGTATGTCTGTAACCGCTTGACTCTTATGGTAGACATACCCACAATATGTGGCTGTGGTGGGAAAGCTAAAAATATTTTTAAGTTCTTCAGAGATTTGTTTTTTGTTTTTTTTTAATTGCTTTTCATTCCATAGATGGATTATGAAACAAACTTTTTATCTTTTTTTTTTTTTTTTTTTCTGTTCCACTCATAGCCTTCTCCCTAAACAGAAATGAGGCGCTTGACTTGATTTTAAAGGCACAGTGTAGCACAAGGCCTTAAAGCAGCAATCCCTTTATCCAAAGACAGGCTTTTGGCTAAAGCAATAGAACTGGTGCTGTCCACAATCAATTCAGATGGAAAGCTAGTTACGAAAGGATTTACTCATTCTATTGGTGTGTGTGTGTTTACCAGCTGCACATAATCCTCTAAAATAAACTTCTGTAGATATCATGAAAAGCAGAATCTATAAAGAAGTTGGAAATATCAAACAAAGGAAATTATTATTTTTCTATAATAAATTCAAGCATGACATCCAAATAATGTTCTTGGAGAACCAAGCTGGGCCCAGTTGTATCCCTCATTAAGCCTAGAGGGGGGCACAGACATCACTGAAGGGATTAAAATACACTCCCCACGAGACAGGGCACGTCAACAAATAAACTCTTCCTCTTGTATGGTTTAACTGCTTCCTCAGCAGAGTAATTAGATTTCCTACCTGCATTACTCAGACACATGCAGTTTAATGACAAATAGATGTATATTTCTTTAATAAAAATAATAGTATTTTTTTTAATTAGTTTGAACAAATGTATTATGTAATCTAGTACTAGGCAACCTGTTTAACCATACTTGCGAGTTCTACGGATTGCATTGTCAAAGAGGCCTCAGGCCTGCAGTGACTAAAAGGTAAAATATTCTATGAACATCATTTTTTTTGTTTGTTTTTTACATCTGATTAGGTTAATAGTCAGTCGTAAGCAATAAGAAGACAGTAAGTGCGGTACACCAGAACATTTATGTAAAAAGCAATGTATATTTTCATTATTATTTTTCTTATTACTTAAAGCTTCACTGGCCACATCATCCCTGCATTAAAGTATGCTTTAATTATCAAACCTTACAAGAGCTCTATTGGATGGCTCCAAACCTGTTTTAACCCAATATAGTTTTGTATGCAGATTACCCTAGTCTGAAAAAGACATTTTGAATGCACATTCAAAATGAAGTAAACACTTTATAAATTTTGCCACAGTTTTTTTGTGGTGTGTTTTATGGGTTTTTAAAAAAATAAATAAAAAAATGGACAAAAACTGTGTATTGGGGGGGGGGGAGCAGATTAAAATGGCAATTTCTCCCATCTTGATCACAAATAACCAACTTTGAGTCTGAAATATTCTGTAAATGGCTACATCAGACTGAGAGCACTCTTGGGAGGAGGGGGGGCTGTTTTGTTTTGTTTTTTTAGTTTCATTTTATTTAATTTTTTGTAGTTAAGCAAGGACTTTTAAAAGTCAAACGGGTGGAGGGGGCGGGGGATCTAGCACAACATAATAAGTGGCTGAGCTTGATGATATTTGTAGTTCATCAACAACTCGAGTGTCGTTTCCTGTTCTTGTTATACAGTAACTTTGAAAGATTTGCCTTAAATTTTAAGCACCCTTACACACACGAGGCACTTTCTACCTGTCCCATTCAACCCCCAATTATCCACTCTCCTTTAATTTTAATTGAAAGGAGCGCTTGATCCAAATGGTCACTTTATTTTTAAGTTCAACAAAGGCCTTGCCTAACGTTTTTCAAATTGTGTAAATATAAAATTATATATGAAGTTAAAAGGTAGGAAATCACTGTAGCGTAGCTTACAAAATTATAAACGGACACATCAACACAATGTTATAAGAGGGGCTGCTGCTTTAAAAAAAAAAAAAAGCTCTAAATTTTGTTTGTTCTAGTTTTTAAACTTTTTACTGCCACTTGCCCTTTTGTGATCCTATGAAACATCAATTAAATCTAAATTGGCCGGTTGTATTCTAAACTAAATTTAAGCCAAAATCTGTACCTAAACTAAGCACAGCAAAAGTCAAGTGCTAATATTTATGTCTTCTCTTTTTTTTTCTTTTTCTTTTTTTATAGTTAGAAGTAGCCCCATACTTTATTACGGTTACTAGTCTAGTGGCATAGATGCAAAATATATATAATTATTGATTGGGAAAAAAAAAAAACATATATTCAATTTTTCTAAGAAAAAAAAAAACAAACAAAAAAAGTTAAATAGAATGATTTTGTCCTTGAGTGGTTAATGACGGAAATGCATAAGTGCTGTCATATATTTTTTTAAACCATTGCAGTTGATGTGTCATTTTGCTATTTCTGTCTTTCACATCCATGCATTTGCTTTGTAAACTCTTAAATTAGTTTCTGCACCTTTTGCTATTACTTTTTTCTGCACTTGTCACCATGCGTTTTAGCGTGCATATAATATCACATAGCAGAGAGTTAGTAAAGCCTTGAGAGGTCTAGTGTAGGAGTTGGACTGATGACAAATATTGAATTAATTGGTATAGGTTACAGCACATTTGTGTGCATCATGTTAAATACTTTTACAATTTACTTTTAATTTGGCTGTTTGAAATCAAGCACTTGGCCTGTGATGGAGTCTCTATGGTCAAGGATACAAAAGAAGCCCTAAGTGTGTATATTTGTACATTATATACATACAAGTTATTTTTTTCAGACATATTTATAATTACAGTTCTAGCTCCATTGTGTCCTTTGCCATCTGGCTCTGCTCATAACACTTATTGTACCCATCATGTATTTCATGCATGTGGTATATAAAATTTCACCATCAAAGTCTCTTCTCTGTTTCTTTGCAAGTGTCCAGTTGCTTCTCTTTGTCTCTGGGTAAATAATACAAGTCAAGACCTGTAGCTTGGTTTAGATAAACTGTGTAAAATGTATAGTGCATTTAAAGCTGGCCACTTCGGTATGGCTGTGTTGGCAGAAGTTGGAACTCTGCACTGATAAAAGACCATTATACAAGAGATCTGGACACTAATTGGCTTGATGAAGGTAAAATCGTGCTGAAAAGTCTAATCCGACTATGTTTTTAGGACAGGATATAATTGCAGTTACATTTTAATGCGAATCCCAATCATTTAATTTTTCAAAAACGTTTTGGAATAATTCTGTTTTTAAGTGTATTAAGTACTTGGGACTACTTTCTGATCAGTGCCTTTTTATATGAAGTTCATATATTAAGGAAAGTGTTAGACAGGGCTGCAGTGTAAATTGTCCAAAGGAACATTTTTATTTATTTATTTTAGTTTCTTTATATACCCGTAACTTTTAGCCATTCTGTCGATTTTTACATCATTTTCTGATAACTAAGGAACAAGATCTAAATACAGATAGTTGCCTATAATCTGCAAAAGTCACTATTTTTTTAACATTCTTGCAAACAAATGAACATGAATTGTTTACTCTAAAACAGCAACTGGCGCTTGTAGTCCCACAACAGCCATTGGTTCCATAAACTTTCTCTGAAGGCTTTACAAAAAACTATGATTGGTCAAACCAGCATTCCTTAAAATACATTAGGCTCCCACTACAGTAAAAGTTTTATTTACTCTCTATTTCATTACATGTTCTATAATTTCTTTTGGGACCCCCCAACAGAACAAGGCTTTAGATATTCTTCATTAAACATAGGTAAATTAATCAAAACTAGCGCTTTTATCAACCCTACAATGCCAAGCTATTTAAAAAATCTTGTCCTTTTAAGACTTCCATTAAGATGGATTTGGTTAGATGTAATGTGGCAGCTCTGCAACCTTTCTGTGAAGGTTTTAGTGATTTTTTTTTTTTTTTATCTCTTCAGTCTCCTTTTATCTTAGAAATATAGGAGTTTGTTACTCTGTTCTTGTTAACACTACTGCTCGTACTTTATAAATATTCATATCTTAGTTAACAGGTTACAGGATACCCTACACGTTGCAGCTAATGTCACACTATAATTTTTAGAAATTGCCCACACCCTTGTTACCCCAGGCAATAATCTGCCACAGATCGGCCTGAAGGCTGTGCGTTAAAGTCACACAGTGATCCACTCCTGCTATTGTGCTTGCAGTATAGAAGCTAGAATCTCTGCTTTAGGTGGAACATTAAATAATGCTTGTTTTTACACAACAAAATAACACATTTGGTACATCTTGCATGGTTGCTATAAGTGTTTAGTCTGTGTCAGAGTAAAAACAGAGCCAGGCTTCATGGAATCTACTGCAGGCAGAGGACTTGTATATGTAATACATATTTAGAATGTTTACAGTAATATTTCACTGCCTGGCTGGTTAGATTTTAATGATGCTTTAAAAATTACATTTTTGTAAGTACCTAATTTTCTGGAATTCTCTTAGAAGATTGGCTACTCTAATTGCATGTAAAATTGTGTATATGTGTGTGTATATATGTATATTTATATATGGCTAATTAAGCTTTTTCAATGCAATATTGTAATATCGTTTGTCTACAAGCATTGAATCAAACCTAAATGTGTACGTTGTTGTATTTTATAGTGGAATAGATGAGGATGACACATAATGTTGGATATATATATATATATCTCCCCTTGCTTCTAGAGGACAATGGCTCACTGAAGTAGTATACTAGAGTATACAGAAGTCATCCTGCTAGTTTAAATAGATGGACTCAAGTAATACAAATGTTTATTTAGGAGTTTTCATTACTTGTCCTTTTAAAGGTCTTCGTGGATTTGCAGTACAGACTCCTGGTATAAGTACAGCAGTATTGCCTGTTTCCAGAGTTGTACATCAATCTGAGTTGGGTTTTACACTCAAGCTGAAAGACGAAGCAGAAAAACAAAGATTGAGAGTGGGCAGTTACAGGTGGCGCTCTGACCACAAGTTCCCTCTGATGAAAACCATGGCTTCTGGCATTTTGAGTCGGCAGACATGGATCGTTCACAGAAGCTAAAGTAGTGCCACGGTAGTATTAGCCTTCAATTTTTATGACAGTATTCTAGAGATGATTTCCTTTAACCTTGCAGACAACACAAGAATATATAGGTTGATATATATGTGTGTAGGTTTTCATTTTGGAATGAAAAATCTGGACACTTATCTGACATGTTTGCTCAAATCTCCCAAATACTTCATTTTAGGTACCAGATAAAGTAAACGTTATGTGAACGTACTCCACCATATCCTGTTGGTTACGTCTGTAGATTCAATTATGGTAAAACAAGCTAGACCTAGCTCGGGTTAGATATCTGCTAGGTTTACTACACTACATGAGAAAGCAGTGGAGTTCTACACTTCGGGAAATGATCCCGACACCTAGTGCAACTAAAATAGCAACTTTATTGGTTAGTTTAAAATGCAGTCAGCGATAAAAGCAAAGAGCATGTTAATTTTAGGCAAACAGCACTTACCCTACAGTGTAGTTATGAAGCAGACCTCCTAGTCTAAGGCATGACTGTTACTATTCCCTGAGTGTGGAGCTTCCATTGTTCCTTTGCGCTCATCGATGTGTCTTCTGATTGCTTCAGCGCCAATGTTCTCTTCACGTCGGTGATAGGACTGCTGTGTTCCATTGGAGCTGTAATGCTTTCACTTCTATATTGATTACACCAGCCCAGTGTTAGGAAATTCTGATCACATTCTAGTGATAATCTGTATGTACTGTGTTTTAGTCTTGATACGCACAAAAATGATATAATAAAGCATATATGTATATACATGAATGCACACACATATGCCATTATTAAAAAAAAAAATGCATTGAAATTGTTGATATAAAATGACCATTTTTGTTTATGTACACCCCATAAAATGTCAACACAGATAAATTGCCTTGAATGCAGGGAAGTGTTAAAACCCTGTTCTGTTACACTCAGCCTCATATCAGTAGCTATCATAGTTTTGTTGTTTTATTCTGTTTGTTTTGTTTAATATTTTTTTTTCCTTTTTATAGTGTTACTAATTTATCAGAATGGTCCAGATGTGTCTACAAGCCTAACATTTCAGCAGCTGACTTATTTATTTGATGCTTTTCTTCTGTTTGGTCACTTGTCTTTTATACACTTGGGATGATTAATGATGTATATGTTGAAATTAAGACCTTGAAAGACTATGTTAACTGTGCAAGTAACTTGATTTGTTTTCTTCATCCTGATGCTGACATCTGGGTCTTTATTACATAAAAATGCTGTTGATAATCTGTGTTCTGTGATATTCTGATGGGTGTTGGTATGTCTGCTTTGATTATGGAGTTTGTGACGACAGATCATTTTGGGGTGGGTATATTGCATTTCATAGCACCTCATGGTGGAAGGGGGACAACCAGCATATGTCATCATAGCCCTGCTGTCTTGAGTGCCAGTGGGATTATGATGACATGTTATACTGGGATGAGGCCACAAAAATAGATCCTGTCAGAGCACTTTGTAAACATGGAACTAATAATTAAAGTGAAATATGCTCTTCCTTTAAAACTCTTCTGGACACACATATTAATATTAAATAGAAATATATGCATTATGACTAGAATAGCTACAACAGGCATGGCCAACCTGTGGCTCTCCAGGTGTTGTGAAACTTCATGTCCCAGCATGCCTTGCCAGTTATCGGCTGGCTATCTACTGGCAAAGCATGCTGGGGTTTGTAGTTTCAGAACACCTGGAGAGCCACAGTTTGGGCAGGCCTGATCTACAGTTTCTATAAGTGTTCAGTTAACATGTATGAACATAATTCATTCTCTACAGAGAATCAGATTTGCATTTAGAAATAGAAATGAGAGCTGCATATTCCTTCTGTATTCCAAGGTAAAGGAAAAGATCAGTCCTTAAATGGGAATTTCACTTGACATGGAAAAAGTGGTTTATGGCAGCTTCAGGTAAGAGGGTGGAGTTTCAAGGTGATAGAAGCCCACTAAAGGGAAATTCTCATTTAACTCTAATGTAACAGTGCCCCTAGTGGTCAGATTATAATGTTCTAACTTTCATAGCATCGCTAGTGTATACACACTTTGTAAAATAAGCGTAAACTTCACATATTAAATGGTTTCCTTAATTACATATTTCGCAAAAGGGTCACAGCATATATCGAGCATATTATTATTCAGATGTAGAACATCTTGTCGTTGATTTTTTATTTTTTTTTTCCCACCTAAGAAGAATTTCTTTGCATTGGATAAAATTGTCTCTAAAAGCCGATATTTTAACTTCCCTAAAGCTAGCTCCACACAATGCACTTGCCACTGAGCTCTAGAGTTGTGCCACAAGATTGGAGTCCAATTTAGCTATTTAATTGGGTGACCAAATTTGGCAAGAACCCCCCCATTCTGTGCTCATGCAGAGTGACTGGATCACCTCTGGCGTCAGTGGAATCTGTTGGAACAATGACTGTACACACAGGCCTATAGCGGTTGTTTTCGGACCACGCTTGCCAACATACCAAATAATGGCTCTATCAATTTCATTATAATTATTTTTGAGTGTTTCGTTATTTTGGGGTCACACATGTAGAGATATTGAGCAACATTTGTAATATTACAGCATGCATGCCTGTTAATAGGGAAATCTCCCTGAACGATTAAAATATCTGAGGGTGCAGTTACGATTTAAAAGCCTATACAGTAGCTCCAGCACATAACATTTTAACGGTCAGGAAAAGAAGAAATTTGTATTTAATAAGCAGCCACCAAAGATTTACATTAAAAGCTTATTCCATTCAAAACTTATAACTTTCGTGAAATTAGCCACTAAGAGGCTTTTTCATCCCATGTACCTACACAAGGCAAAAACACCTTTATGAACAAACGGATTTCTTATTTTTAAACTGTTAGCTTGTGGTCAAAGCACGTGTCTTATAATTAAAGAAACATAAGAAATATTATGTAAAATGAAAACTGGAAGCAGTTACAGTTTAAATTTATTTTTATTTTTTTAGGATTTTGTCAGAACTAGACGGTTTAGATAAGCAGGGGCTAGAGAATTTTCTATGCTTACCAGACTTCATGTGTGGAAAGATATTGATGAAAACACCAAGTAATTAATTTGTTCAGGCTAATTGTAAGGAAAAAAAGGAAGTAATTTACTAAATGCATTTTGCAAAATACCTTGTTTTTGCATCTATGTACCTATATTTTCCTCCTAGTGCACTAAAAGGTGCGCACCTACTCTCGGCTTTCAGAAGATGTCTTCACAAAGAAAGTCCAATCTCCCACCACTTTATTACCACTCCTTTCAATAATACTTGGGGGGGAGGTTCCACCCTAAAATACTGATCCCTTTAGCCTCATTAATGGCCTAATCATGCGAGTGATAGGAAATTGGGATTGCCTTTATTACATGTGCCAATTTTACGTGAAGCTTTTTTAAATCTTGCTTATAATGCAGCCACTGAATGGCCACAGGTTCCAGTAAAAGTATAAGGTGAGACCCAAAGAGCACAGCTCTAAGCTGGTGAAGTGTAAAGCATCAATCCAATGAAAAAGTGAGGGGTGTGTGCTATATATGATTCACAATGTTGCAGGGTCATGGATTATCATAGCAACCGCAGTCACATGGCAGATGATGTAGTGAGCAGAGGGGCTTTGGAACACACCCTTCTGAGCTCTGCCTGCTCTGTGTGTTGTAAAAGTCTACATTCTCTGTCTTCACATGATTTGCTGAGAGATTGTGTTTTGTATACCTGATGGAAGGTTAATGCTACTGAGCAAAGAGGCACTGAGTCTAACATGTCCCCTGTTTTCACCAAGGTCCTCCACCCCCTAAAGAGGTTTGGTCTTAGCTGCGTGGAACGTGCAGGTCATGGCCCTCAATGCTAGACGCTCACGACATGTGGACAGGCCGGATCAGAACCAGAATGAACAATGGAAACAAAGTGAAATAAGATGAGTAGTCTGGATAGCTAAAGTCAGAACCATGAGATCCAAACATAACCAGTTTGTCAGGCAAGAGGATAGTCCGGAACAACCCAAAGTCAGAACCAGGATATTCAAGACTTGATCAGAACCGGAGTACTGATGAACTGAGCGCACAGTACCAAAACCAAACCCCAAAAGGAGTTACCTAATACTTTGGCAGTTGACCAGTGCTAGAACATACCTTATATATGAAGTCCAATCATGGTTCTGGTGGTCAGTGATTTCAAACTGACCTCCGATATAAGAATTAAATCAGTGTCACATTGCTAGGTAATGGGACTCGCATGCGCCAAGTGGCTGGCAGAACACCTATTAAGTCATTCCATGTTGCTAGTCAATGAGAACTCTTTGCTGGAGTAAGAAGGATAGTGGGACGGCCAGAAGATGCGGGGCATGAACCTCTTCAGCATGCACCCAAGACCTTGTTTTGGGGCTGCAGCCATTCGAATCACATAAATAATGCAGTTTCCCCACAAAAATAGACCTACGAGGAGCTTACAAATGTAATTAGGATAAAAAAAAAGGTGACAAGTGAAAAACGGCCTTCAACACCCATACGGGACACTACAAGTAGCTTGTTATGCCTTTTGGCTTTTGTATTGCTCCTGCGGTCTTAAAAGATTTCATAAATGACACACCAGAGAATTCTTGAAGCAGTTTGTTGTGGTCTTTGGATATTTTCATCTACTCTCAACCTTTCACAATATCCGTCTCATGTCCGTCAAGTGCTAGAATGGTTTGAATCCAGTCATCTTTATGTCAAAAGAAACGTGTTCGATCAAGTTTCACTTTTGGGCAATGTTATTTCTTCAGCTGATTTTTCCATGGATCTTAAAGTTCAAGCCATTTTAGAGTGGGCCCTTCCAACGTATCTAAAAGCAATACAACACTTCCTGAAATTCCTCCTATCACATCATTAATGAAAAGGGTGCAGACCCAATCTCCTGGACTTCTCATGGTCTGCTAGCCTGTGAGTCATGAAAGTAACATGTCTGCCCTTGTGTTACGTCATCCTTTTATTGTAAATTTGGATGCCTCCGATGTGGACTTAGTCACCAGTCACCACAGATCACAAATACCTTGAATATATCCGTTCTGCAAAATGACTTACTCCTGGACAATTTAGGTGTGCTTTATTCTTCACCAGATTTGAGTACATAGTAACAGTGGCCTGGGTCCAAAAATTGAAAGACTGATGTTCTTTCTAGATATTTTCTGCATTCTCATGTGCCTGTTCCAGAAAACACACCGATCATTCCATCATCCCTGGTTCTTGCAGCTCTGACTCCAGATCTGTCTGCACGATTTAAACGGAATCAATCAAACCTTATCCTGAAAATCTGCAAAAACTAGGGTTGTCAGAGATTCTCTCCAGGCTAGTCTGGTGCCCTGCTTGTGAAAATGATAGAAGAGATTGTTCTCTCATGTTAACTCTTCTTGCAATAAAGTTCTCAGAATTGTACAGTTGGGCATGCTGAATCCTCTACCAATCCCCAAGCGTCCTTAGTTCCCACACAAAATCCATGGATAAATGTGACTATATCTTCCAAAGGTTTTACTTTCATCTGGGTTGTGATAGGCAGGTTCAGCGAGATAGTTCCGTTCATAACACTCACCCAACTACCTACAGCACAGATGTTGGCCTCTGTTTGTTCAGCATATTGTACATCTACATGGAATTCTTGGTAACATTGTTTCTGAAAGTCGGGTGAAATTTACTGCTCAGTTTTGAAGAGCTTTTTTGCAATCTCCTTGGTACTAATCTCAGTTACTCTTCTGCTCATCTTCAACAATTTAATGGACAGAGAGGGTGAAACAGACCCTGGAACAATTTCTGAGATGTTATAATTCACAACTCCCGCATGGTTGATCAAAACACCTACCATGGGCAGAGTCTTCCTACAATAATTATCCTCCTTCTGCCACAAAGGTTTCAACATTCTACTGTAATTTCAACCCAAGGCCCATTCATTTTCATGTTTTAAATCTTCAGAAATCTTTGATATCGTGAACTCACAAAGGAGAGTTTGGAGAGAGGTTTTTGAGGCTTTATTTAATGCATAAGTTCAAGCTAAAAAAAAAATTGTCAACAAGGAATATTTGGATTTGCCAAAGACTAATAAACTGGTGGTATGATTAGCTGGGTGCTTGCAATGATTAGCAGAGGAGTCAGGAGTAGGTGAAAAGATATAGCTGTGTATTGTAGTACAATTGCTCAGTTGCAGGAATAATGGAGCCCTGTGGCTGAAGATGGAGCACAGCATAAATAAAACTCAACCAAGGTATAGCAGGATATAAGCAAAAAACACAGTCCAGGTATTGCATAATGTAAACCAAGACCCAGTCCAGGTATTGCAGGATATAAACAAAACGCAAACTGGGTGTGGCTGGATATGTACAAACAGTCTCTGAAAAGTATACTGAACAGCAGGTAAATGCAGGAGAACCAGGACACTTGCATCATCAGCACTTATTTATATTGCGCCAGCAAATTCCGAATTGCTTTACAATTGGGAAAAAACACAGTAATAAAATAATACTGTAATACAGACAGAGAGATGTAAGGACAGCTAGACACAGGTGAATGCTGAGAACTAGATGCTGGAAGAATGCAGGCAAGCTGTGCATGAAATAGTGGTAACAGGCAGAGCCAATGATACACAGGAACAAACACATCTGGGGACACTGCTACCATGGGGATGTATGAGGGACACAGGAGTTGGCATTTAAATAGTTAAACTGTTAATGTAAATGACAAGCTCCTTCCCTCTGCAACTCCTGTAGCTCAGTGTAATTGAAAAGCTCCAAGGAAGGGAAACAGTAGAACATGCAACCAACAAAAGGAACAGAAGAGCGAAGGGTGGGAACTCTGTGTCCCCCAGATGGAATCCGGGAAAAGGATTTAACACAAGTACAAAAATCCACCTTTCTCTTTCATTCAATCTGGAGGACACTGCTACCATGGGGATGTTCTAAAGTAGCCCCTTGGATGGAATGCTTTGTTAATCCGGTCTGCAAAACTTGCGTCCGGAGATGCTAAAACATAAAAATGGTAAAACCGGGTAAAGGTGTGGACAGAGAACCAGGTTGGTGCCAGAGCTGATCACAGAACGGATGGAATGCACGGTGACACAATCCGGTACAGGCCGATCAGAACTAATATAAGCCTACTTGATGGTGAAGATTATCCACCTAGCAGCAGTTCGTTTTGTAGCCAGGCAGCCCATCTTGTGAGCATCATACATAAATAAAAGAGAATCTGTCCTCCGCATAGCGAACATCCTATCCATATACATTCTTAGAGCATAGACCACATCCAATGTGATCGGAAGAGGCGGTCGCCTCCTGGAAGACTGGAAACACAATATCTTGATTAAGATAAAAACCAGACCACTTTAATTGGAAAAAAGGTATTGTGCACAATACAGCCCTGTCAGTATAGAATTCCAGAGAAGCTGAATGACAAGAGAATTCCAAGTACTAAAACTCTCCTCGCAGAAGCGATGGCGCAGAGAAAAACCACCTTCCAAATTAGGAACTTGAATTCAGTCAACTCCAATGGTTCAAAGGAGAATGATTTAAGATCCTTAAGCATCATCTTCAAGTGCCAAGGTGCCTTAGGTGGTACATAAGGAGTCTGGATGTGTAGAGCCCCTTGGAGGAAAGTCTGCACCTCCAGTATACCTGCTAGCCTTTTCTCAAAATATATTGAAAGAGCTGATACCTCCACCTTCAGGGAACAAAGGCGAAAGCCCGCCTCCAAACCATCCTGCGAAAAGGCTAAGAACCCGGAGAGTCAAAAGGATGCCGTATGACAAGTCGTGCGTTTACACTAACTGACATAGGGCTGCCACACTATGATAATTTAGGGCAGAGATCGGTTTATTGGCCTTTAACATGGCATCATCAACCTTGGTTGTTAGGTTTCTGAAATGGCCCCTGAAGTAGTAGATTGTCTCGATGTAGAAGCTGCCACCCTTTACCAACTGCCATGTGCATACCAGTCTCGACGTGGCCAATCGGGTGTAATCAGGATCACTGGCATCCTGCAGTGTTTTATATCATGTTCATGACATCCACCGTGCACACCAAGGGTCTCTGGTCCTGGAGCAGAACCTGGGCACCTAGTGGTTGCGGCAAGATGCCATGATGTTCACACCTGGAGGTCCCCCACTTCTGGACCAGCCATTGAAACACCTCCGTTTGTAGAGACCTCCTCTGGCAACACGGGTAGTGGGCCTCCAAATTTTCTGCACCCAGGATGAATATCGCAGTATTTGCCAGACCATACATTTCCCCCAGAACAATATCTGGGGCGTCTACTTCCTCCAGCTCCAGCACTCCTGGTGCCGCCTTGTCGATTGATATACGCCACAGCCATGGCATTGTCCAACAGGCAGCGTACTAGACCATCCTGAAGGAATGACTAAGCTCTCCATGCCAGCAGCTGCAAAATATTTATAGGAAATTACACTTCCCGAGTGGCGGCAGTGAAGAGCTACCACTCCCCATACTTGAAGACTGGTGGTGACTATTGTCCAGGACCACAGGACAAAAGACTTTCCCACTGTCAAGTGACCCACCACCAACCAAGAGAGAGGCACATGCAGGGAGACAACTGGAGCATCTGAGAGGCCAGCTGAAGGTTGGAACCCGAGCAGTTGGATAAGAGGTCCCACTGAACCATGTGAGAGTGGAACCGTATGGAAGAGTTTCGAATGTGGAGACCATCTCACCCATTAGTTTCATACATAGTGGGATGTAGACCTGAAGAAAGTGCACCTTGTTGATTGGTAGAAACACCTTCTGCACTCTGGTGTCCAGTATAAGGCAGAGGAAAAACCTCTGCCAAGGGACTAACTGGCATTTTTGTAAGTTTGGTTCCAGCACTTTGTCAGCAAAATAGGGAGATGGAGGGTCTGACTCCATGCTGACTCAATGAGATTCGTCAGCTCTGCAGAAGGAGGGAAGTCGACTACAAGCCTCTTCTGTCTTTTCCCAACTGGGCGTCTGAATCGGAGACGACTAAGAGAATATAAGCAGACCTATCCCTTTTTACGGAAAGTCAGAGTTCTTGTGGACTCGAGAAATGCATGTAGCAATGAAGTAGACAAAGAAGCTTCCGCCTGGATTTGACCTTGGGAACAAAGAATAGCTAGGAAGACAGAAGAGCCTTCCCCTGCAACCTTTGCAGATGTAAGGGCAACAGTCTTAGAAGGCTGCATTGATACATTTTGAGCCAGAGTGATAATCGCATCCACCCGCAGGCATCTCTACAGGATAAGCAAGCAACTGAAATAGCGCCGCTACTGACTGTCCCAATGCAGTCACTTACGCTGGTTCCCCAATCTGAGGGGGACTGTGTGCGCACCCGCACCAGCCATCTGCATCACAGTCCACACAAACCGACCCGTGGTCCTATCGTCCACTGGGTAGGTTGGTTTTACATTTTGCAGAGATAAAATCTTTCACCTAGTTTGTCAGACATGTTTCGCAATATTTGGGATGCAACAGAAATGGTTAACGTGCAACTCTATCAATAGTCGCAGTTACACAACACTTTTTTCTTTTTTTAATTACTTTTATAAATATGTAAATGCGTATACATAACTATATATAGCTATGTGGGTTTATTCCTGTATAGTTAGAATATATGGATGTGTATTTATATAAACAGTTATACTCCCCAACAAAATTTTGTGTTAATATACATAACAGAATAATCCTCACAATAGAAACTGTTGAGATTCTATCTATGTGAAGGAATTAGTAAAAGTATGTAAATATTCTACAAATATCTATTTGTACAAATATGTGTAAGACAAAACTAATGTAAGGTACTCATCCCTCCAGAACCATGTCTAGGGCAGAGTACCCGCAGATAGAGAGCAGCCTGTCAGTCACACACAGTATATACTGCTGATCAGTAGCAGCATATAGAGAGCAGCCTGTCAGTCACACACAGTATATACTGCTGATCAGTAGCAGCAGATAGTGAGCAGCCTGTCAGTCACACACAGTATACTGGTGATCAGTAGCAGCAGATAGAGAGCAGTCTGTCAGTCACACACAGTATGTACTGGTGATCAGTAGCAGCAGATAGTGAGCAGCCTGTCAGTCACAAACAGTATACTGGTGATCAGTAGCAGCAGATAGAGAGCAGCCTGTCAGTCACACACAGTATACTGGTGATCAGTAGCAGCAGATAGAGAGCAGCCTGTCAGTCACACACAGTATGTACTGGTGATCAGTAGCAGCAGATAGAGAGCAGCCTGTCAGTCACACACAGTATCTACTGGTGATCAGTAGCAGCAGATAGAGAGCAGCCTGTCAGTCACACACACAGTATACAGCTGATCAGTAACAGTGTCTGTGAGGTAAAACTGCTCAGAAGGTTCTTTAGCTGTCTCCAACTGTCACTTCTCCTGAATTGGCTGCAAGGAACATACCAATTTGCGAAGGGGACACAGCCCTATATGAAAATGACATGCTCCTCCTCAGTTTTTTTAACCACAATGTGTTTAATAGTACTTATATCTGTCAAGTTATCAAAACTGTGTAATACAGTTTGATATATGAATATATACAGTCATATAAATAAGTTTACACCAGTAGACAGTAATACAAGAATTCAACTAGGATAGATGAAGTACAGACAGGAGGAGAGAATCCTGTCAGAAAGGATAATAGTATAATACTCTCCCCAATATTCCTCTCAGGAGTGTCGACGCAGTAGCTTGTTTTCCCGTATTAGGAATATACAAAGGCCACTGATGAGTAGGGGTGTCCTCCCCTCTTGCTTCCAGGCATGCCGTCTGCGATGGATTACTATTTTTAAGCCATTAGAATGGCTCCTCCTTGTCTCCTTAGTGCCTTCTGTGGCACTGATTTGGTATGCGCACCGATATGGCTGCTCCATCTTGACATTGCGGCGCTCTATGCAACCAACGGCAGCGCCAGATAGTCCGTTTAATAATAATAGTTTACAGGAGTGATAGCCACTATAGGAAACAGGCACAGCAAAATTTTCTCACTTTCTGTGAGAGATATTGTCTCTCATCTGTGCATCTACTAAGCCTGTCTGGGGATTATTTTCCCTCAGCAGATTATGCCTGTAGCTAACACAGCACACATTACAAATCACTAATAAATGAATCAAACAAAATAAAACAGAACCTACAGAAATAGCTGCTGAGCAACTAAAATTAAGCCCAACTCCTATGGGCACTTAAAGGACACTGAGGAGCTACAGGGGTTGCAGAGGGCAGGGACTTCTGTCAACAGTTACATTAACAGTTTAACTATTTAAGTACCAACTCCTGAGTCCCCTCATACAACCCAAGATAGCAGTGTCTCCCAGATTGGATAAAAGAGAAATGTAGATTGGGTGACATGGTAGAGAGGACCCTACCATTTATTTTACAGGTCTTCTCACGATTACGTTAACCATCCGGGACCAGTGTCAAGGCGGAGAGAGGACGGGAGGTTGTACCATAAGACAGAGTCTGGAAACCCTGCGACAGCAGCCAGCCTGTGCAGCCAAGAGTACAGAAAAATACAGAAAGATACAGCTCAACAAGGCAATTAATAACATAGTAAGACATAACAATTCCCCTACACCAGGCCTGTCCAACCTGCGGCCCTCCAGATGTTGTGAAACTACAAGTCCCAGCATGCCCTTCCAGCTATCAACAGGTTGTCTACTGGCAAAGCATGCTGGGACTTGTAGTTTCACAAACACCTGGAGTGCCGCAGGTTGGACAGGCCTGCCCTACACCATGATACTGCAACATTGAATATTGGTTTGTTAGTAAAAAAAAATAAACATGACACTGTATATAATTTTACATAACATAAACTTCCATAACCCTGCATATCTTACCCCAATTTACACGAAGAATGAGTGAAGAATGAGTGAGATCCTGCTGTCTCAACTGGTATTGGCTAGCGCAAAGTCTAATAGAATGGAAGGTATTCACCAGGGATCCCTGCAAGGGTATTTGGGCTTCAGCGGCTTCCACCGTGCAAGATGCGGCCCTCCAGGGAAGTTTCCAGTGAGACAGATTAGAGAAATAGTTTTGGCAGCATTCAGAGAAATACAGTTCTAATAGCAGATGATGGTCATAGCAATTACCACTAAAGAGTGGAACATAAATGTAAAGTTCAATGGAACAGAGAGTGTGCAGCAAAGGATGGACTATGGCTATGCCACTGGGAAGTGGAACGGATCAGCGGAGGTCAACGGTACATGCCGAATAGATAATGGACGTTGATCACAGCAAATGCCACTAAGGAGTGGAACATATATGCAAAGTTCAATGGAGTACAGGGTATACAGCAGACAATGGGCCACAGCTATTACCACATGGATGTGGAACGAATTAGCGGAGGTCAGTGATGCAGGCAGAGTAGATAGTGGGAGATGATTACAGCGGTTACCAGTAACGAGTGGACAAGGTGAGCAGACATCAGTGATATCCAGGTATGCAGCAGACGGTGAGCCACGGCTTACCACAGGGATGTGGCACAGATCAGCAGTAGTCAGCGTGCATGCAGAGTAGGTAACGGGCATTGATCATAACGGAGAGAGGAAGCGGATACAGGCCAGTTGTAGACTCGAAGAACCAGCAATGAAAAGGTGAAGGAAGGAGCCTTATAAAGGAGGACTGACCAATGGCTAAATAGGCCAAACACAGGTGAAGCAAGCACAGGTGCAAATCGTTGCTGACAGCCTGCACAATGAAGAGAATTAATGTGAGAGTCTGTACTGAGGCTCGGGTGGAGATACCCGGAGAGCGGTGTGTGACACCCACAAACCATCCCTTTAAAGCTAATCTAAACCCTTATTTTTAATTGATAAAGGCATTATAGAAATGCTTCTAGTGGATGGAAGGTCGCAGGCCCTAAAACAAGGGGCTCCCCAGTCAACAATCACACTGTAGTTATATTTAAAAACGACTAGATTCTTTAAAGGTTCTTTAACATAACATAAAAAAAAAAATAATTAAATAACCCCATAAAGTCTGTTTTCCCTGGGAAAATGAACAACTATTCCCTAAGATAATCTGAACAGTTTAGCAAATAAATATTTAAAGGTACTGACAGGCTATACAATTGAATCAAGGCAAATAGATATTTGATAATATAGATTTTGAATATAAATCTAACAGGAGTAGACTTTTCAAGAATAAAGTACAGCAGCATAAGAGTTCTCAATATGGGTGAGGAACTTTGTGTCCTCCTTTTCTAACCAGGAAGTTGCCTCGGACGGTGATTCAATGAAAAGAATATTTCCATCAGCGGCGACTCATCTTGCTGGGAAGAGCATAGCATATGGATACTGGAATTCAAGAAGACATTGTTTTCAATGGATAAATTTAGCTCTACTTTTTTGTACATCAAATGAAAAATCGGGAAGCACTGCTGTTTGCTGATTTTGAAACATTAGAGGACCTTTCACCTAGGCCAAGCGTAGAATGGTATCTCAATCTTTGTAGTTTAGCATTCTGGCACTGAATGTGCGTGGTTGTGTTCCAGCAGGCAGACGTTAACTTGGTGCACGATGAGCTCGTTCTACTGTAACCTGTGTCATAAATTCCTCCTTCCTGAATAGTTGAATCAACCATTGCTCAAGAACGATCTCAGATCGTTCGCCCTCCGCTTTTTCTGGTAGATCTACTAAACGCACATTATTGCGTCTGAGATGACCTTCAATATCTGATAATCTTAGTTTAATTCTGTCATCTGTAATTTCATAGCTGTAATTTAATTGCTGACTGGAGCCGTGGTATCTTCCAAGGATAGAAATACGGGTCTCAGTCTCTAACTTTCTCCTCTGGAAGTCCTGTCTCCACAGGGATAAATCTACTTGCACCTCCCCAATTTTATCCAAGACTTTATCAGAGGCAGCAATGGCTTTTAACACTGCCTGTAGGGTGTTTGTGAGTTCTGGAGAAGGGATCGAATCTCCAGGTTGCAGAGCTGTTTGTGATCCAGATTCTGTGAATCTCCAATAGCATTGGAGGAATTTAATTTCATATATCTGTCTATTCTTCCAGATGTAGGTGTTGCTGTAGAGTGTCTTCCCATGGTAATTTCTGGAAAGTCACTAATATATTGTATTTGCACAACAGTTATTAGAGTTCCACTGAACAGCAAATCATTTTTTAATAAGGGAGGGAGTGGAAAAGCCGGAAACAGATCCAGCACTATTGGTAAGTGTATATTAAATTAAATTATTTATTCTACGATATGAAGTACCGCTAAAAGTCTAAGATAGGTAAATAACAAAAATGATAAGTCTGTGCCAACCACAAGGAGATTTGCTTCTTTTTATACAATTACTTTTTGGGTGAGCCAAAATCAATATTCTAGATAAGGAAATAATAAATATGATAAGTTTTATGCCAGCCAGGTGGATATCTGCATCTCTTTATATAATTGCTTTTGGAATGAGATAAATATAGATCCACTTATTTAGCAATGAGGATGTTTTAGAAATTTTCAGTTATAGTTTCTCATTTAGTGTATTTGTTATGAATGTATTTTACACTGTAATCGGATGTAATTACAGACAGTTCACCACATGGGGAATCTCAGCAGAGAAGATAGCAGTCTCAAAATCCTCTATGGTAATGTTATATTAGAAAAAGGAGCAAGGGTAAACAGTGAGACAACTATCTTCAATGGTATCTACAAGTCAGTTGGGGTATAAACTGCAGCTGGGATTCTCACTCTAATGTCTCTACAAGCAAGATGGCGCTGCCCACCCAGTGACAGCTGGAAACTCCTCCGTAATTAAATTCTAAATCCTGTGCTGAAAAATACATACGCCGCCTGTTTGCTTCATAACAGGTTAATTAGGGATGATGAGCCTGATTCATTAAGGATCTTAACTTGAGAAACTTCTTATTTCAGTATCCTGGACAAAACCATATTACAATGCAAGGGGTGCAAATTGGTATTCTGTTTTGCACATAAGTTAAATACTGACTTTTTTCATGTAGCACACAAATACTTGATAGCTTATTTGTACACTGAAATTTAAAGTTGATATTTGTGTGCTACATGAAAAAACAGTCGGTATTTAACTTATGTGCAAAACAGAATACTAATTTGCAGTTGTAGTTACATGGACCAGGTATTAGTAGGGGTCTTTTTTATTTATGCTGACTAGACTAAATCGGCTTTCTGATCAACTGATCATTATTGGCTACTGTTGTAAGTTACCTCCTCAGTATTATAGGTGGTCATATCATGAGCTCCCCATAAGAAATTGAAACGGACTATAAGTACCAACTGAGTATAAACAGCGCAAAGTAGCCGAATCAAACTAAGGTCAGCCACAGTGGAAGGAATATATATATAAAAAAAACAAAAAAAACAATCCCGAAAACCTTGGATATAAGGAGCTTTTTTGTGGCCAATTTGATATTGAGATGCAGCTTTTGTAGAGAATGATTGATAGGAATTTGAAGCAGAGGATTGTAGTAAATTACACTATATTATAACCAATTTATGTTGAGAATTATATGCTGTGTATTCTTTGCACTTTTTAAGGAATTTTGGTGTTTGGTGTTTTTCTGATGAAGTAATGTCATTTTATATGAAATTTTTCAGTATCTTTGAGATGTTTTAATATTTAATAAATAATCTTGAAATACCTGCAGTGCTTAAATCTGTTTGTGGTTCTAAACACACTATTGCATACCTTTTTTATTTTAATACTATTTGTACATTTGAAGGTTGCAGACCTCTTGGGATTAGTGGTTTATTACTACGGCCATACCAAGTGCCAGAAGGTAAATGTTCTACTTTTTACGAAATATGCTGTGAATAGGTAAGAATTTCAATATGAGAATGTGTATATATAATATATGTATGTATGTATGTATATAATCTATAATATAAATGACTAGTGGCGTGTGTTAGTCTGTCTGTGTGTGTGTGGAAAAAATAAAACCACGCTGCAGCGCAACCTGCTGGGTGGAGTTATACACTGACCTACTAAATTCTTAGTGTGTGTGGGAAAAAAAATCAGAAAGGGCTGAAATTTGGTATACTGAGATGTTTTTAATTTGTTAATTTAATTTGCTAATTGTTAAAAGTGTTTATAAAGAATTTAAAAAAATATATATATATTTCTTGAGGGAGAAGTGACAGTTGGGAGTGGTTGGTGGTTGCCGGGGGGTGACAGTGGGGAGTGGTTGGTGGTTGAGGCCTGGGCTATGGCCCAAATGCATGACAAGAACCTTTTTAACACCTTAAGTAGCTTGATTTGACTACAATGCATGAGTATCATGCACGGGTTAACGTGTGTGTGTGTGTGTATGTATGTGTATGTATATATATATATATATATATATATATATATATATATATATATATATATATATATATATATATATATAACTGGTTGTCCTTGGACATGTCCACTGGATCTTCTGATACTTGCTATCAGAGACATAGATTAACTCCTCCACTTTCTGCCACAAGTAGATATGTTGCAATGACATCTAGCTTGCATATAATTGTGTGTTTTGATGCTTTTGTTTCTATATCTGTTAAATTGTACTTAAGCTGCCAATTTACATCTGAAACAAATCAGCTGTGTATGTCTTTGTAACAGAAATATGTCACTGTATCTCTAACTATTCAATGTGTTGTGAGGTGGACAACGTATGATGCTCCAGCTGCCGTAGAATTACTTCTCAGCCTGCTAGTTTATTACCAGCTGAAGCGCCACCAGTTTTACCCATCTGTAAACATCTACACCGCATGTCACAAATGAATCATCCGGTCCATTAAATGCCACATTGGACTTTTAATTTACGCAAATACTACAAGTCCCAGAATGCACTTTGAGGTGAGGTTCATATCCATCCGCTCGTCAGGGTAACATTTACTACGAATCTTTCACTTTCCTCTGCTTCGTTTGTCCTTCAGACCCCGAGGACGTCATGTGACCATCAGTAGAACGTGGAATGTACAGTTAGTTCGGAGTTCTACGAGATACTACGGGGTGATTCCGTACAGTGGAAGGATACAGTCACACAACAGTAAGGAAGTGAGACTGTCCGGTTTTCGCGCCTTTTTGGCTGCGCAAAGTGTTGTGGGAAAGAGGTGAAGTGTTTGGGGTTAAAGAACCGTGGGACTAGGGCTGGAGGTACAGCCGGGAGAGGACAAGCACACCGCGGGGATGCCGAGGGATGAGGCCGATCCGGAGTCCTCTAACTCCTCAGATGGGGGACCCGGAGAGCTGGTGCGGGAGCAGCTGGAGTGTCTGTGCGGGGAGCTGAACCTAGACCAGGAGACAGCGGCTGAGACCCTGAGTAACTTCACCAGGACATGGAGCACTTACAGCCTGGAGGTGAGGGCAGCCTGGGGGGTATAATTGTGTATACTCTGCAAGGGAGAATACAGGGTGGCAGAGACTTGGAATAGAGAGGGGAGGGGGTGCACAGTTAGGACTCATCGCTAGGGTGGGGTCCTGGGGATTGTGAGTGGCAGATTATGTAGGGGGAGGGCTTCTTGAAGTCAGTTTATACTGTGTAAATGTAGGGTGATGGTCAGCAAAGCAGTGACATATACAGTGTTGGAGGTGCTTACCCATGGGATATGACTACAAGGAAAATGACTGCCGCAGGAAAGGTGTGCTTGCACCTGGCTAGAGGGTCTATACCAGTGAATCCCAAACTTTCTCAGTTCAAGGCACCCTTAGGGTCTCCTTAATTTTTTCAAGGCACCCCAAAGTAAAAATAATTACCAAGTAGTCCCCCGCCTTGCTTACCAGCGGTCCTGCCTGCGGCGCCCCTGTGAGATCGCCGTGGCACACTGTTTGGGAACCACTGGTCTATACTGTAACCCTGGAGGCCAGATTACACAAAAAAAGGGGGTCACTGATTGAGAGGTCTGTCAATGGGGTAAGGGTTGCAGAAGTATTTACTAAATGTGGGGTTGCAACATCTCTGGAGGGTATGTTATGCTAGGGAATGGGGAAACAAGCAATTTGTAAAAAAGTATATCATATAGGGGCATATTCAATTCTCGGTGGAAATGCAGAGAATCTCGCGGTCCGCGCACGATTATCGTAACCGTTAATACAGTAATTTTCTCGCGAGCTGAAATCCAGCTAACTATTACCGTATTAACGGTAATAGTTTTTCTGCGGCGCGGAAAATAAACATTTGAATATGCCCCATAGAATACTATACACTGGTCTATTTTTATGATTTGGGGGTTGGTAAGTATCATTACGTATAGCTGCAAATCACAGCAATGTACATCCACTATTTATCATGCGGCAAAGACCTCCTCCTTCCGAAGACATTTTCTCATCACCAGAAGCCTAATTCTGCCAGTGAATGGAGAAGGTGCTTTACTTAGCTAACGTCAGCTCATGGCGCTTTGTTTGACCTGTGAGGAATCCAGTGAACCAGGAGAGGCTTCAGCTGGATCCTATAGTAAAAGTCAAGTAATGTCATCCTGAGATGGCATTACTTTACTGTTAAAAAGTTTTGCTTTTCTTGCTGTGTTCTGCTGTACATGAAGCAAATGTAAAAGTTGTTTTAATGTACAGGTGAAGGATCTTATCCGGAGTCTATGGTTTTTAGGGTTTTCCAGATAACCGTTTTTAATTTTTTCTGTAGTTTGGGATACTATGAATTACCCCAGTCTTTACCCACAGTGCTGATCCTGGCTGTGCACTTCTCATTATAGCAACACTTCTGTTTTAATTTTTATTTCACAAATTGAACATACCACTATATATATATATATAGATATATATATATATATATATATATATATATATATATATATATAATAGAACCTAAGTGTACTGCAACAGATGGGGACCATATTAAAAAAAAAAAAAAAAAAAAAAGGATTTATATAGGCACCACCACTTAAGATGAATTGTCTTACACCCCATTCTAACGCATCAAGTAATACAAATCCACCAACTGTTGATTGGACACCTGGCTTCCCAGCTAGCAGAAAAAGTGGATAACCGTATCCTTGGATTCCCAACTCGGTTATTAATGATCTCTGGAATGACAGGTGGCCGAGTTGGTCATGTCATGGCAGCTGCTCCTCTGTTTCAAGTAGTGATTCCATGTAGTTAAAGTACAGGAGAAAAGAAAGGTTAGAAGTGTCAGGAGATGCCACAGAATAAAAAGTGTGGTGGGGGGGGGGGGTTAGAGGCACAGTTACTGCAGCTGTGGTGGTTCAAGTGGAAGTGGCGACCGTAAAATTAACACATACTTATATATTTAGAATTCAAGCCATAAATGGCAAGCTTGTGACATTTGCAGTGTAAACATGGTACAAAACTTAACCTTCAAATCCACTGTCACATCGCCATTGTTAAGGGTTGAAAGGAAATTACACATCCAGTTGTATAATCTCCTAAATTTTGATTTTACATGGCTTTCGAAATTTGTTATAAATGGGGGGGGGGGGGGTCATTGTCTAGCATGACCCAAATATGTGTTGTAGGCTATATATACTTGTTTGGGGGAATAGTGGCAAGCTCAGCCACATGATAGATGCAAATCACTCCTGTCATCACACATCATGTACTTCACAAACAGAACTTTGCTGAATAGGGTGACGTCCATGCAGAGAATCACCTGCCTTTCTTGAAGGTGCAGAAAGATCAAATGTTCCTCCTGTGAAACGTACAGTTTGAGTATTGCCTCCCGATGACGTCTCTCTCATACGATTTTCATCTGTATGCAGGTTTTACCAGGGCTGTGACCACAGTGTAGCTACATATTTTAAATAGGGATCATCATTCCTGCCACTAGGAGAGTGACAAAATAAAGTGCACATACAATACAATTAATAGACTCTTATGCAGGCTTATGCCAAATGCGAATTATAAACTTAGTGGCCATAATAATGTCAATTTTAACTCCTTGTTTAACCCTTTAGCCTCAAGACTATTCTACATATATATCAACATTGCTTCTCTTCAACAGTATTTTATGATGGTCGTGTCTTATAGTACTTTAGTATATATGTCAGATGCTTCAATAAGTGAACTAGAGAAACTGATATTTTAAAAAATGAAGACCTAAATTACTTTCCTCCCATTTTTATATTCTTAATGTGATCACAAATTCATACTTTTAATTTCCTTTTAGTTTTCCAAATATAGTGTATTGCATGGTGTCACGAAAAGACCCAACAGGTATTTGTGACATGTAAGTGTGAAAGAGTTAATTATATAAAGACCACCTGATGAGCTATGTAATAATGATATATATGTATATATAATTAGTGTGTGTGTATATAATGTCTATTGAAAGTGATCACAATGTTATCCACACAATTTTTAAGTTACTTGGATATGATGGGGTTAAGAACAACTCTAGGAAAGTTAGGGAGGAGCATCTCTAATCTTGTCTGTTTGCAAGACCATACCATTTTAAAAGCATAAGGAGATGCCATAAGGTGGACAAGATCTTTTAAATAAAAACACATATTGTGTAAAAAAAAAAAAAAAAAAAAACAAATTGGGTCATATTGAGAAATGCCTTGATGATCAACCCATTTTCATTTCTACATATAAACATATTTTTTTTAATTGCTCACAGGGAGAAGTAAAGCACTGGTTGGCTTGTGCTTTATATGCTGCATGTCGTAAAGGTGTAATCCCAACAGTCGGAAGAGGTATCATGGAGGGTAATGGGGTATCTCTCACCCGTATACTCCGTTCTGCCAAGTTAAGGTGGGCTGCCGCACCTGATCTTTGTTCTAAATTTAGTTTGTATGAGTTATAATGCACATGAATAACTAACTGCATTTGTAATCATCTGTTCTGCAGTCTGATACAGTTCTTTAATAAAATGAAGAAGTGGATGGACATGTCTAACCTTCCCCAGGAGTTCAGGGAGCGAGTGGAAAGGCTGGAGAGAAACTTTGAGGTTTCTACAGTAATCTTCAAAAAGTTTGAACCAATATTCATGGATATATTTCAAAACCCTCATGAAGAACCTCCAAGACTCCCGAGAAGCAGAAAGCAAAGGTAGCTGGATAGCAGTCATATTAATACTCAGATGCATCGCTAACAGGATTACTGGCTCTGGGTTGTGGGACTGGACATTATGCATCAAAAAATAAAATCAGAATATATAAGGGTGGGGGGGTGGAAGAATATTTTATGTCTAAATGTGTCAATATATTGCACAGAATATATTCGCCTAAAACTTGTCAATTATTTATATAGCGCCAGCATATTTCATAAAAAAAACCTAATAAAACAAGATGTGTTACAGACAGAGGTAAGCGGGCCATATTTGCAAGCTTACAATTTATAAGACGGTAAGAGATTTATACATGAGGCTAAGTGCCACATTGTATATTGGTCCAGTCAGATTAAATGGTAAAATGTGCTTGGAGGGCTGTATTATCCAGTCACACAGGTATGTTGTTGGTTATCTCACTAATTACTATAAAGTCCATGAACAATAGTAAATATTGGCATAAAGTTAATTGTTTCTCAACTGGCTCTCTGGGGGCTGCAACCTAACTAATGGATTAAGTTCCTCCTTCAGGAATCGGTGCATTTGTATTTTGTTTTTTAAAGTGCATCTGCCATAGTAGATTGTGAGCCCCTTGGCTCTACAAGCTGGCTCCACGTTTTTTTATTTTATTAAACATGTGTCTTGCATTCTCCTGCTGCTTCCCCTGTCTGGGTAGAGAAGCTTCTCTTCTTTATATGTTAATTTTACTTTGACTTTACAGGGATTGTGTTTTGGCAATAGGCAAGTATAGGAGGTTGATTCTTTACTATATATCTATGTATTCAACTATTTGTGGTCACAACAGACAGTGGGCTCAACACTTTACTCAGAATTGTTTTACTCTGACATACTGTGGGGGACACAGGTGTACTATTGAGTCTAGATGTGGGTGTAAGGCACTTTAAATCATCAGGGAACAACGCCTCCCCTTGTATAACTTTACTGGCCACAGTAATACTCTGTTTAGATTAAGTGTCTGCAGGAGCTGGCACGTTTCCTGTGGCTGCTTAACAGCCCCTACCTTTCCACAATTTACTTTTATTCTCCAATAATTAACTAATTGCATCCTGATGCTGAGAGCCAGTGCCATGGGGATATCACAGAAGTGGCCTACAAGGGTGGATTCCACTGGCGACAGCCCGCTTCCAACATTCCGCAAGAGGAGTCCGCTACCTTCCGTAGGGGAACCGGTCACCACTGACACAAGTAGTGACAAAGGTTCCACCACAAACAAAGTAGCATGGACAGAAGGACAATTCAGACTGTACTTGCATGGTCAGGAAATCAACAGTTTGGCTGGTTATTGTAAGACAACCTTCTCCTTAGAGAAAAAAAAGCTTTTTTTCGCCCTAAAGCTTTAAGGGCTGCCAACAATACTTCTGAAGTCCTCTGGAAAAACAGCACAAAAAGAAAAGGGCGAAACAGGACAGAACTGGGAGGAAGAGAGGGAGGAAATAAAAAAAGGAGAGTACAGTCTCATAAAACCTAGGAACACTTTTAAGACCTGTTGGCTAGACACCAGTATGTGAAACTCGCAAAGATGACACCTCCTAAGTGGTGGGAGAAGAGGTCAATGATGTGCATTTCTCGGAGTCCAAGAAATTGTCATGGACCCTAAATGGCATAATATACCTCAAATTTATTGTCTGAGGACAGAAGTAATAAGTCTATCATCTTATATTCAGCAACTTTGTCCATTACTTGTTCCAGAAACATATGCTGGTCCTGGTTAGGGGCATGCAAATTAACAAAAGTATAGGATGAAAATAATGATTACGGAGCGGCAGAGCAGCACCTAGTTTAGTTTAAAATGTTTCTTGCACAAAAGAAACGCCAGCGCTGCCATGATGTAGAGATTCAGGCACGTCTCACCTGGTATCCATAAACCAAATCTGATTTACTGGATGGTTTCAGAAATTGGAGATTGAACCCAAGGGGAGAAGTAAGAAAAGAGGTGGCCCAGGTGAGGAGAGGGAGAAAGGGTATAAAGATACTGAAGGCAAGGACTGCTCAAGAGAGATAGGTAGGGAAGGCCACTTTCATCTCCTGGACAAAACACTTACAGTAGGGGAGTATCGGGCGTTAGTGACAAAAGCATCCATAGCAGCTAATGCTTTACATAGGGCATACTGATGGGGGACCTTCACAAAGTGGATAGTCGGGAGACGTCCAAGGACCCATGAATATCAGTGCAGCATCTAAGACCTAATCCGATGTGCCTTCGCAGGGCAGGGGCACAGAACCACAAGCAAACCCTAGGTAGGCTACGTCAAATAAACACAGTACCAGAAATCTTTTGTTTAAGACCTGAAAAATATGCAACCAAAACAACAAAATGTCAAGACAGGCAGCATTTTCACACACGGACCGGATGACCGAAGCTTAAAGAATTGTGTCCCCGTGATGTGGAATCTGATTAATAAAAGTAGAGAAAACACAATACAGTACAGTAGAAGACAGTTCGCTAAAACATTCAGTCCTGGAACTAGTACTTGTTCTCAAAAGTGGTATAGTGAGGAGTTACTGAGAAGGCATTTCAAGGCAGTACAGGTAGCTTGGTCAGAGTGGAGACGACAGGCTTCCCTGAGTGAGGTCTTGGGGTGTCCCAACGGTTTGCCATGACTTGTCATCTAGAGGAGATGTAAGTGTTTGAAATGGTCTTGCAATTCTGGAAGATGTACTTTCTGAATATCAAGCACTGAGCAAAATGGAATCAGATACATGGGAGTACGTAAAGATTGTCTTTCCATTAATGGTGACCTGTAGCCTGAATCTATATTTTATGTACCGATTACGGAGAACTTTGGTGAACGGCCGGTGCACATAGCGTAACTGAAGTGTGTGCCAGGAACGGTTCTGGAATATCTGAATCTTCTGTCTGTCATAGTCCACCCCAATTAAACGCCTGATAGCTTCTTTCTGAACAAAATAATGTAAAAGGCAATCTGGTCTTGTGTCGACATCTATTCAGGAATTCCATGGATCCTTAAATTATCTCTACCGCGTCTGTTATCGATATATTCTACTCTGTTTTTGGAGGTCTTATGCCTGTCGTGTCAACGATTCACAGGTTGGTTATGGTGGACCTCCGATTCCTTCCATTGGTCCTCTAATGCTGAGGCAAGACTGGTTTGGTCAGCTTGAAGGTTATCCACCTCTTTTATTGACTATATCCCATAATCTCACTTCCACGAGACCCAAATCCAGTTTTGTCGGGATATCCTCCTTCGTTGTGAGTGATTTGATGAATTGTAAAGTATTTACAAGTTCCTGGTTACCCTGTGAAGGAAGGATAAGGGGTGGACTGTCTGGACATGTCAGAAGCCTGTGTGTGGAGGATAGGAGGAATAACTTCAGTCACAGCTGGAGAGGTGGAAACCTTTAAGAAATGCCTAAGATCAGGGGTTCTTTGGGATGTCTGCTGGTTTTCTGGAGTCCCTTCTGGAATGGCCTTTCCTGTCTGCCCATTTTTAACAGAGAAAGAGGTAAGAGTGTGGGTCTGGGCTCGCTGCAGCGGCAGGCCTGTACCCACACACCGACCTCCGGGCGAGAGGAGTAGGAGACTCTGCAAATCTCAGTGGTGTCGGTCGCTAGATAACCTGGCTGGACATGAAAACTCGAGCCGCTGGTAGGACGCGCGGCTAGACCTCAAGTTCGGAGGAGCTGCACGGACTGGATGACAGAGATACTAGTCAGACACCAGAGCACTGCCACAACAAGAGTGTGGGTAGAGAACACTGAGACAGACGGGTAACCCGATGGGGAGGGTTTCCCCTCCCAGAAGATCTTTTATGTGAAGCCTGGGGTCACCCAGATCACAAGCTTCAGATAATCCTCCCAGCATCCGTTCTTGTACCCTCTTCCTATTGCTGGCACACACAAGTGGGAGTTCTGAGAATGTGTACACAGCTGTGACCCGTCTATCAATATCTACCACAATCCCAGGTTCAGGAGCAGCTACCCTTTAAAGACGATGCACACAAAAGAAATGTGGCCTAGAGGTCCTTCCTTTCGTTCCTTTTTGTCCTCTAGGAAAAGAAGCTAGGCCACCTCTGGGGTCCAAGCTTTGGGACTCCAAGGAAGTCAGTGGAAAGGGAAGCAGCCAGGCGCCCAGCTTCCAAACTTGTTGCTAACCAAATGGCATGATGGATTGGACACCCACTTGGGGCTCTTGATAGATTTCGGCCTTCTCCCCCCGCAGAGAGGTTTTTTTGTTTTGTTTTTTTGGGGGTTTTTTTTGTTGTTGCTTTTTTACCATGGGGGCATTAAGGAAAAAGAAAGGACTTTTTACTCCTCCAATCTTTTTAGTCCAGAAATCGTACTTTCAGACGAATACTAAACCTAAAGTCCTTGAACATCCATCTACATGTAGATAAGTTTAAAATTGTCTATGAGGTTTGTAATCGGCAGTAAGGTACAGGGGGTGTTCAAGGTGTCCATGCACTTACTGATTTGGGAGGGACACCAGGTGTCTCCTCAGGTTTGCTGTGCAGTCTCAGCATTTCCATTTCAGGGCCTTACATTTTGGTTTGGTTTGTCATTGACCCCGAGGGCCTTTACCAAGGTCATAGCAGTTGTGGTGGACTTGCTGCAGACCAGAGAGATTACTGATCTCATACCTATCTTTCTGATAAAAGCAAGCAAATTGGTCTATCTTCCCAACCATGTAATACAGACGGACAGGGATCTGGAAAAAAATCCAACCTGGTACCGTCACAGAGGAAGGTTTTCTTGGTGTTACTTTTTGACACCTTTCTACAACAGGTATTTCCACCAGAGTGCAAGATTGTCTTCCTTCATCATCACCATTTATTTATATAGCGCCACCGATTCCACAGAGCTGTACATAGAACTTATTCACATCAGTCCCTGCCCCATTGGAGCTTACAGTCTAAATTCTCTAACATATACACACACACACAGACAGAGAGAGACTAAGGTCAATTTTGATAGCAGCCAATTTAACCTACTAATGTTTTTGGCGTGTGGGAGGAAACCGGAGCACCCGGAAGAAACCCACACAAACACGGGGAGAACATACAAACTCCACACAGATAAGGCCATGGTCTGTAATTGAACTCATGATCCCAGTGCTCTGAGGCAGAAGTGCTAACCACTTAGCCACCGTGCTGCCCCACAGGGCATGGTAAAGTCCATCTTGATCAAGAAGCATGTGTCGGTTCACTTTTACATGAGTTCTGGGTAAAATGATGTTCTCCTTCAAGGGAGTCAAATTCGTTCAGTTTCACTAGAGGGAATTCCAGAATGAACAGGTCCCACTTGCAACTGATTTCTCAATGCATTGTACTGTCATACAGAGTTTGTCGGTCTCAGCTGTGGTGGCTGAAGAGCACCAACCTCACCACTGGACAGGCAATCACCATCTGGGATTGGATCCTTCTCACCACAGATTCCTGCATCCAGGGTTGGTGGATGTTTGAGGAGTCCAAGGTGCCATTTTCAGCCTCTTTGGACTCGAGTCCAAGCTCCCAATACAGGTGCTGTAACACGGTGCAGAGCAAAACGTTCTAGCCATCATCAGTGTTCATCCTAAGGGTAATGAACTGAAAAGAAGATTTTGTCAGCAGGCAGGCTTTTCACCCCATGAGGTTTTCCAGCAGATAATGGACAGGTGGGGTCAGCCAGATGTCGATGGGTTGGGTACTATAGTACGATATGGCAATATATACACTGACACCATTTTGGTGTCAACAGTATATATCGACATATTCTGTCAACATGTTGACAGAATTGTGACTGTCGACAGTAGTAATGTCTACATCCTAAGGGCAATGGCAGCGGCATTGCATTACACGGATGGCAAAATCCGGGGGGGGGCGACAAAAAGTAGGGGGTCCCCCCCAATTTTACTATTAGGGGGACCCGCAGTATGAGGTTTCCCTGCCACAATGACAACCAGCCTGGGGTTGGATTCCGTAGGGAGATGGGGTCTGCAAAAAACAAACAAGCTGCTACAAAAAAAAAATCTGCAAACTACTTCAACTACCAAGCGTATCCATGACTACCAGGGCATGCTGGCACTTGGGGACCCACAAAAGCTGGAACGCTCTTCTTCACCAGATCAAGAGCGTCTTGTTTGTTAGATACCAATTGGTATCTTGTGACTGGTCTGGTTTACCAGTTCTCTCCAGAAGTAATGATTCTGAGGTACTTTCAGAAGGAAGGCATTCAGGCGATTCTGGTGGCACTGGACTGGCAGAGCAGGTTGTGCTACATGGAGACATTCTCAGCATGTCAGAGGGCATGTCATGGTGTCCGTCTCTGAGACCAGACATGCTAAATCGGGGACATAGAGATCTTCAGGGCCTCAAAGTTTACCTAGCCTGGCTTTAACAGTGTACTACTGAATCCATGATCCTTAAAGCTTAATGGCTTCTTGGACTGCATGATTCAAACAGTGTGCTGGGAAGTCTTTTTTCTGCCTGAAATGATCATTTGTTCCGGAAGACCTACATCTGGTGTGAAATTAAGGGGTGTACGGCCTCTTTTTTTCACTTGAACTGTTTTCACCTCCTCTTACAGGAGAGTATGGATGGGGGTTTGAGACTTAAACCCTTGAAGATTCAGGTTTTTGCCCCATACCTTTTTCTTTTCAGATAAAACTGGCACCTTTACCGAAAGTGCACTTCTTACAGCGTGCTACATGTGTAGCCTCCGTACATTCCCCTCCTGACACCCCCCTCAGCGCCTAGGTATCTCATTCTGTTGCTGACAACTTTGTAGCGCCTCCTTTCGATACCTTGGATTTAGTGAAGTTGAAGTTTCTTTTGTTTCCAATGATACCAGTTTTTGACAGATTCGCACCTTTTTCGCTTTTGGTTTTGTTTCTCTTCCTTGTTCTTCTCTGTTCTTTTAGGTTCTTGTCCCAATTGTTGGAGGACCTTGTTCTCTATCCTCTCTCCTTTCTGTACTCTTGGTTCTGTCCTTGAGGCATTGTTAGAACAATGTAGAAGGCCTGACAGCCAACGAGTTTATAGAAGGGGAGGAGCTTGTACTTTTGTAGGGAGATTTAAAGTACCAAAGTTCCTGTACTACACCACCTATACACTAGTGTTTCCAGAATTCTATTTGAAATCAAGAGAAAAGGATATAACAGAAGTATAAAAAATCACATTTTCTTGTTTACAGAACAAAGCTTGTTGCTAGACTCAGACTACCACCTTCTGACTGCGAAGAATATTAAGTAGGGAAATGAGCCAAAGTATTTTCTTAAAGTGCTCTGCTGCCTGAAGGTTGGGTTTAACCCATTAGCCTTCAGGCAGCAGAGGGTTTATGAACCCTTTAAAGAGGCTATGTCCACATTTGCTTTGGAGAAAATAATTTTATAGCCAAGTAAAATCCCATTATTTTGTAAATATGAGCTTGTGATTATTTAGTTGGCGTTTGTGTGGTCTCTTTTTAACATACTTTGCATTGAGAGCTTGTCTATTTAATAAAAGTTACCACTGGTTTGTTAATTCTTTGTGTTGGCTGAGGGAATGCTAATCTAAACTCTTTCCTCCCTGCTTTGTAGGAAATTACAGTGTAATGTTAAAGACCTCTTCAACTTCAGCTGGACCTTATTTGTATATGCAAAGGGTAAGTGTCCTCTTCATGTTTTATTCTTATTTTCTCTAATAAAATGTATTTTATAATCTAGTAATGACATGTAGTGGAGACCATAGAATGGATAAACAAATGTTAAACTGTATTGTCACGAATGCCCAGTCTGTCCTAGATACAGCTATCTAAACAGCTGGCTGTGACTGTCGTCACCTTAGTCACTCAGCAATGAATGCCCCTTTTCTGCCAACGCAAAGAATTTATTATGGTGTCCTGACTTATTAATGTTTCACACTTAAATCATATACACATGTAGCATGATCCTCCCTGGGCTTCCTAAATTCACAAAGAATCACGGAGAATGCACGAGATTAAATTTATTTAATCTGAAAAAATGGCTCCAAGGCTTTGTTACAAAAATTAATAACAAGACATACAATATGTTACAGAAATGAGTTTCAGAAAATAAATGGGTAATAAAATCAGAGTTACTACTGATGTTTGAGGGAACACAATTGAGGAAAGTGGGACATTTCAGTCTTGATGGACTCCCTAATGGAAATGCACACAGTAGTGATGTCTAAACCAGAAGATTTTAAACCTTTTTTCCACATAGCCCTCACCCAACACCTTTGGAGTTTAGCTGTCAAAGACAGATTGATCAAATGTCACAAGGCTTTTGAAGTGAGCTAGGGATGTCCTGAGATTGGAATGTTCACAGGGCCTTGAGTTCTCACCGCTGCTCCTTCGGCTTTGCTACATGGTTTACAACTTTGGGCTTCAAACTTCTCCGAGATCCTTATCAAACCTTGGTCTGGCTAATTTGAAAAGACTATTGACACTTGCATAAGTTCAAACTCATGTCATCTAGCAAAGCACATGTTGAGATTACATTACAAGGTTACATAAAATATTCACATAGTCTTACATGAATTCAACAGAAAATAACAATCCGTCATTAGATATACTACATGATCGTCACAGGTATAATAGCATTTTCAGTTTCAAAATGTCAAATTTCTTCACTGGCATGTTTTGCTTCAAAGTTAAATACATGTCTGTCTATTTTTTAGGCAATTTTAGCCGGATAGGAGATGATTTAGTTAACTCTTATCACTTGCTTTTGTGCTGCCTGGACCTGGTTTATGTTCACACCTTACAGTGTCCCCATAAAGATGATCTGCTCAATCCATCATTTACAGGTAAGTCTTAAACTGTTGACTGCACATTGTTTCTTTCTATAAACTTAGACTTAAGTACATCTATGCCAATCAATGTAAATGTGTGCTATGGTAAGCTTCCCAATCTGAAGTGCAGAGATGCTATATTTATCCATATGTGAGTGTTTTTCTGTGGAGGATACCATTCTGGTAAGCTTTTCTTGTGTTATCCAGAAATAGGGGTACCAGCCATTCATGATTTACAAAGTCTCAACCTACTTGGGTGGTTAAGTATTTTCTCCCACTTTGTATATCCTTCTAGTGCTGGACACCTTGTTGTTTTGTTGTTGGCAAGGATGAAAGCACTTAGTGAATTGTCTCTATGGTGCATTGTTGCAAATCTGCATTGGGGAGCAGATCGATTTTTCTCCTGAACACATCATGGTGAATCAACCATTTTAACTAGTATGAAGATTTTTTTTGGGAGGATGGATTGACAGATTTACCCTAGATTTAGCTGCTACATCTGAAGTTTTGTGTTACATTTATATGTCCTTTGATCTGTACGTTGAGTTATGAAGGGATGTTGTTCTTGTGAGGCTCTGGTAACCATCTGCTTTTCCTGGGTTTCTAGCCCAATAAGAGGGCAGGTGTTCTACTGACTTCAGTTCCATATAGGGGTTTTTTGGGGTTTTTTTCTGCTCATTAGTGCTCAAGGAGTAGGTTTACTTTATTTTTTGGCAATAGAGGTGTTCTCTAGGGGAACACTGCTTCCTACTCTTCCCTTGGTGGCTTCACCAGTCGAACTCCTTCTCAGGAACAGTGTCTCAACGAGACCACATCTCTATAACAGCAGTCCGTGAACCTCTCTGTGTCCGTAATCTTGAAAGGTCAGTTCAGGGACTTGGTGAAGTGTTTTCCTCCTTGGACAGGCAGATGGGAGTTAGCCAAGCCTTGTAAGCATCAGGCTTGGCGAAGACCCGCATTTTAAGATATTCCAAGTCGGAACACTCCTCTCAGGAAGGTGGTAAGATCCAGGGGGCTCAGACTGAGGACTTGACAAGATGGGAGGATTTTATTTTAGCAGTCGGATAGACCCTTGATATTCAGGCTGTAGAACCGGTGGTTCCTGACGTTTCCCTTTCTTAAAAGTAAAAAGAAGCAGACCATTTTCTTTCCTCCTTTCTCGCAGTTGTCTGAACTGTTGGCAGAAACCAGATAGGTGGTTTTAAGTTCCGAGCAGATTCCGCTTCAACTACCCTTTCGCTGAAGCAATCATGGAGAAAGGGAAAATCCACCAAGAGTGGATTGTCCATCTTGCTAAATCCACTACCATTCATATTCTGAACACTGCAATAGGTTCATCGCCCTGGCCCATTCTTTCAGCCGCTTGGCTAATCAAAGTGAGGGCAGAGACAGAGAATTAAATGTGATCACATGTTAAACGGTCTGCTTGTATTTGTTTTGATTTTTTGTGTGTACATAAAGCCCAATCCCTACAAAGCCTTTTAAAAAGTATTATACTATGAGTAAGTCATTTGCTAATGTTTACGATTTGTTCCTCCAGTGCTACGGGTTGAGGCTTTTGTAGGCAGTGGTCCTAACATGGTTTTTCCTTCTGTCTTTGAGCAGCTCCTTTATTGGTTGTACCTTAATTCTATGCATTTCAAAAAGGAAGCAAAATAAGTCAAATGTATTCTATGTAAAAATGATATGCTTATCTAAAAAACAAAACCTTATCTTGTGTAAAACAGCAAAGCTGCCTGTTTCTGATGGCAGTGAAGATCCTACTTGCATAATCGGTACACTATGTGACCATTATGATGGACTTGCAGTGGAAGCCATGGCAATTAAGGAACATTACTTCAAGCCCTATATCTCCAGACTCTATGATAGAAAGGTATGTTGTTTCAAAGGGGTTTAAACATTTAGAAGTCTGTAACATGTCATAGAGGTACATGTTATCTGTGTGTTTTTATGTGTAGGAAAATACCTTGCCTCTCTTATGCTACAAATCTCTCTTGATTCTTCAAAGTTGAACACTTTTTTTTTCCTGGGTGATACTATTAAATGATTTTACACCCAAATACTTGTGGGTGGTCATTCTATTTAACATTATTTTTGTTTTTACATATAGAGGTGGTTGGGTGCTCTTTGTAATGGTGTGTTCCCACAAATTTACATTATCCCACAAAATTTCAGCATGTCTTAGTGTAAAGTGACTGGAACAAAAAAATTAACAAGTTAATATGTGACCTGTAGGTGTACTATTTTATTTTAGTGTTCATTTAAAAACTTGTATTGACAACAACTGGTCCTGTCTGTCAGACAGTGTGAAGAGATTACTATATATTTTTTGTTGTATTTCAGATCATTAGAGGAGACTGTTTGTTGGATATCTCAAGTTTCACAGACAACAAGTAAGTCTAAGTTATATGTCTTGTAAAATTAAACGGAGGCTAAAATAAGTGTTTTCTATGCCCTTTAACCCTTTGGTTGATAAAGGTGAGTAGGACTTGCTCTGTACATGCAGCTCAGAATGGTGCTACTAGCAGTTAAACAAGAAAACCTAAAGATCGCTTCCCATCTTGTTCGGTGGGTCTTCATAAGTCCTACAGTGGAGCTTTAGTTTCATGGGGTCATGTGCATGTAGTGATGTCAAGACATGTATGTGCCCCCTAGGCACTGAACAACTAATAACTAAAAATAAATCCGACCAATTCCTGACTTGGAGAAGCCTACGTTTTGAATAATTGCCTGTTTAATCATTTTTGGAATCTTCCTCTTGTGGTGTATTTCAGCCTTGGGTAATTTACCCCTTATTTGATGATGTAGGTTTTTTTAAATGCCTTCCTCAGTATTTGTGCCCTTGCAACCTTTTACAGTGCACTCCGGTGCTGGGGGACAAGGGGTACTAATCAATTTTTAGCGTAGGTGGATGTCAGGGCTACAATTCTTATTGAGAGACCTACAGCCATTCAGAAAGGAATGGCATTCCCTTCTTTTCAAATGTTTTCTCAACTTCTTGCCTTTTCCACTATTGCGCTACTTTCCCGAGAATGCTATGCTTTCTAAGCTTCGGCTATAAATCAAATTATATTTTCTGAAAATCCAAAGTCTGGAAATATAAGTATGATATATTTGTGCGAGTACTGCACAGAGGAATTACTGATCTCCCCATGTGATATCATATCCCCATTCTCTTTGGTTCCATGTTTGTCACTGAACATTCCATTCTGATTGTCTCCTCTGCAGTAAAGCCTTGAATAAAGAGTATGAGGAGTATGTCCTTACAGTAGGAGACTTTGATGAGCGGGTATTTCTGGGAGATGATGCAGAGGAGGAGATTGGGACCCCCAGGAAGTTTGCTGCAGAACTTCGTATGGGCAACTGCACACCACGGAAACAGGTGGAGTCCAACCTCCAGCAGCATTTTGAGAAGGTAGTTACTTTTTAGCAGAGGTCTTTTATAGATGTGTATTGTTCTTACTGTGTTGTCTTGCAAGTTGTAAAGTTTCTGAAATGCTAGTTTACGATTGGGTGATGTGTACGATATACCACCTGAAAAAATAATCATAGCCTCAACAAGAGCCCTCAAGGGATGGAAAAAAAACTACCAGAAAACTGACTTGTTACCTGCTCTCAACACCATTTGTGCAGCCTGGAGAGGATCCAAGGGACAGTGTGATTAGTTTGTGTTGGTAGATAATTTTTGCTCATAGTAATGTTGTGCCTCACCCCACAGAGGAGATCATTTGCTCCATCAACTCCACTGACTGGTAGAAGATACCTGAAGGAGAAAGAGGCTGTAATCACTCCCGTATCTTCGGCAACCCAGTGTGTGAGCAAGCTGCAGAGCATGGTGGCTGGACTCAGAAATGCTCCCAGTGAACAGCTTATGAGTGTATTCAAGTAAGATCCACATCTATATAATTTTAAGCTTATTTTGTTGAGTAGGCAATGCCTAATAGCTGTGGGGTTATTTAGGATTAACATCCTAATGTCTGTGTTTTTAACTTTTTTTTTTTTATTTATTTTTTCCCTCACCCTAGATTATGTGCTCGCAACCCCATGGAAAATATATTGAATACTGTAAAGGACATTGGGCTACGGTTCTGTCATCATTACACTCAATCATCAGGAGATCACACTGGTTCTCATATTGGTGAGATTTTACATTGAAATAGTTCCAAGATTTATTCATAATTTCTAGGCCAACAGAGTAATTTGGTATTAAACCCTTCATGGATCTCCTAATTTAAAACACTATCCTGTTGATCATTACTGTTACTATGGCTTTCTAAATGCTGGTGCGCTAAATCAACAAGTTATGTCAATGTGGATTGCTGCCAATCTTTAGAGCTTGTTTACATATTCTGCACTGAGATCAGAGAAAACATTGTGAGAATTCATCCTATTGCCCTCAAACTTTCGTATATAGCTTACTACCATGTGCAAATATTCACTGTCAGGAATGCTGTTTGTGTGTTCGTATTCGGTTATTGGTGCACACTAGTATGTGAACATTCGTGAGGGTCCAGCTCTGTTAAGTAGGTCCACGGTCAAACCACCACCAGATGCAGTTGTGTTTTCAGCATTGAGGTCTGAACAATCCCTCACTTAGTCGATAAGGTTTACCCCATATTCCTTCAGACTTAAACTTCCCAAAGCCTAGTATCTGTAAATGAATATGAAGCTGGTGGTAAGTTAGGCCAGCCTCTGTGCAACACCAATACGTTCTACATTACAATTTAAAAAAAAAAAAAAATCATCTTTACAGCTTACTACATTTCAGGTTTTTCACTTTTTTAGATTTTGCTGTTAACCGTTGGAAACTGGCAGAGATTCTGTACTATAAAGTCTTAGAATCCATAGTTGTCCAAGAAATGAGGAGACTTCATGGCAAGGATTTGACGGTAAGATGAGCAATGATTTACCTTTGCTTGAGCCATGCATGCTCTTCGAGTGAGGGGTTTGAATTTGTAGCAATGTAAATGCTTCATTTCAGTTTTGATGTGTTGTGTTTTGTTTTTTTTTTTAACATGTGCAAACTGCATTTTATGTTTTAGGCTTTACTGGAGCAAGACATATTTCACCAGTCACTGGTGGCCTGCTGTCTAGAAATTGTGCTCTTTGCTTACAGTTCTCCTCGTATCTTCCCTTGGACCGTTGAAGTTCTCAATTTGAGTCCTTTCTATTTCTACAAGGTATGTGTGGTCAGCCAGTAAGACTGTATAAAAAAAAAATATGTAGCCTCTTGTTGCATCTGGCCTAAAAAAAAAAAAATCCATTATGAATGAAGCATTTACACATATAAAATATGCCCTTTAGTTTTTGAATGCTATGGGTTAAGTTTCCTTTCATATCTCTGGCCTTTTGCCTAAGGTAGCAGTGTGTAGGAGTTTATACTTTTACACTTAAGTTCTGCAATTTTTATTCAGTTATATTTTAAAAAAAAACTACATACCAAGAATTGAAGCAAAAAAAATTATGAGCAATCATAGTGTAAGAAACAAAATGCATACTAATTTTTATCAGACATAAATGCTATAATATATCTAGTGTTAAGCTATTTTGTGCTTGCAAAACCACCAAAACAGGAAATCCTAATCATAATAGGGAAATTACTCAACCATAATTCCAACCTTTGCCGTTTTCACCGTTTTTCACACAATTAGTGCTACCATAATGTTTTTAGCAAAAAAATTATGACTCCTCATGTTTATACTTTGTGATCTTTTAGAGTTTGAGGACCATAATATGGATATTTATGTGCATTTTTAATACTATTCTCTGTTTATGTGAGCCACATTTAATACAGTTTAATATATTATAATCACTATCATAAATCTCCCATGTGATTAGTCTATAAACACTAGCATTTGTGCGCTGAGTCCAGGGAGTGATTAGATAACAAGAAGTCTAGGACACACTGGTTATTAGGACCAGAGTCCTTGACCATCGCATCAGCTTCTGTTTGTCTTAATATTCTAAATTCACTGATTGAAACCACTCGCGTCTAGATTGTGAATAGAATTAAACCTTGCAGGTGTTAGTGGCCAAGATCACTCTGAGCCCCCAGGTGGTTGCTGCTGGTAGACCATGCATGCCCCCGGCTACATGGATGCAGTCAGTGACTAATGTAAGGTTAATCTGGTGCCAGTTAAACCTTTTAAAAATTTTACTTTAAGCCATTGCATTATTGTGATTGTGTAGATTAGCTAGTAAAAAGACAACACTAGATGTAGCATATTGAACAATACAGTGAATTAATTACTCTGACTGCAAGAGGTGAAAATCCTCATTCTTTAAAATGTCTGTTCCATAGGTCATTGAAGTCTTCATCCGCTCGGAGGATGGGTTGTCACGAGATATGGTGAAACACCTTAACAGTATTGAGGAGCAGATCTTGGAGAGCCGTGCCTGGGCAAGCGATTCTGTTCTATGGGAATTACTTCAGGCATTTGAAAATGTGCCAACTTGTGAAGAAGTATGTATTCTATATATTCCCAGATTGTATGTATTATCGCAGACCACCTCAATATCTCCTGCTCAAAACGCCACTCTAGGCATTTCTTAATGAAGATGGGGCTGGCTTCAGTGTATATTACACATACAGTCATGGATGCAACTATTCCCCATCCGTGTTTTAGATTGTGATTTTGAAACGTTTTGTACAAACATATTGTATTGCACCATTTTGTTTTGTGTTTATATTCTGCTATGTATTTGAAGTGTCCATAAGATTTAAGGTGGCCAGACATGAGCAGATCCTGCAAAACAATCACTGTCCAGCTTAGCCACAAGTGGATGGGTTAGTGTCGAACATCCACATCACTTCTGGTTCACATGGGGAAGGAAGGGCTTATTGGAGATGATGGGGGCTATAGCAATCATCTTGAAACCTGATGTACAGCCATGATAGAATGTTCGGAGTTATTACAATCTGATCATTATTGGGTATCCTGATCATTTCTGGGTCACAGCAGTTTTTGGTCAGTTGTATGATATTTTGTCAGCATTGGCTAAAGGGTTTTTTTTTTCCAGGTTATAATACCAAGCAATTTTGAAACTGGCAATGAAGCTGGCTTAGGCCATCTCCCTATGATGCCGGCTTCACCTATTATTCATCCTCGCTTGAAAGAAGTTCGCACTGATCTTGGAGGCTCTTCCAAGAGAGGTAATATAAGACCACCTTCTTTGTTCTCTGATCCTGTGTCAAATGAAAGAAATCAATGCCTAACTTTAAATATAGAGCTGTGATTTTGATATATACAGTCCTGTAAACTGTAACTTTATATCATCATGACTCAGATTCCCAACCGCTGTCTCCGTTGTCTGTTCATGAACGGTATAATTCTCCTGCTGCTGGAAGTGCCAAAAGGAGACTCTTTGGAGATGATGGTCCAAAGGAGATTCCAGTAGAGAGACTCCACACCACACCCGAAATAACCAGAATAAGAATTGTTTCAAGCCAGCTACCAGAACGTATGTGTGTGTCTCCGGATAAAACTCATCTGTCTGGACAGAGGTTGACAGTACCTGTTACAGGTAAGAGCCAGACACTTACTGTACTGCATGACCTATGTTTGTAACCATAATGTAACACCGCTTACTACGTTCTTATTCATTTTACCCATTTCCCGCCCTCAGGTATTCACAATGAAAGCGTCCGGCAACCTTCAGTATCACTGAAGACCTATCCACAAACGCACAGTGAAAATGGTATTCCCATCCCCTTGACAGCACAGGCTTTGAGCAGTCCAACAAAATGGCAGCTTTGCCGAACACAAGAAGCGTGCCCCTCATCAGCAAGCAAGCCCAAGAAAACGGGGTCCCTTGCTTTGTTCTTCAGAAAGGTGCGTCCTGTACCAGTACTTTTCCTGAGGAATACTGCTACAAAGACTATGGGGGAGGATTTACAGAAATAAGTTTATTTTATTTTCAAGTGTAGAAATCGGCTAGTTATGAACACTGATAGATGGACACCTTGCTCAGTCAGTTGTATACCAAATGATTCTGCTATTTTCTTTTTTTTTTTTTTACATCTCAAGAGTCTTAAAGATGCTTATGATTTTTTTACTGTGGTTATGCTCAGTTTGGAAATATGTTACTACTATTGCATTAATGTAATGGTAATAAGAGATTTCTATGTTGAGCATAATCGCATTGAGATTATTTTTTATTTATTTTTTTAACCACTTAGGCTTCAAAAAAAACAAACAAAAACTGCTGGGTAGCTCCAGGTAAACAGTCGCTCTGTATATCTGGCACTCCTACAAGCAGTAAGTAGACAAAATGCTTGTGTTCCAACTATTCGTTCCATTGTGGATTTCTACAAATCACACATGGTGTGTGGTTTTGTGTGTTTGTTTTTTTTGTTTGTTTTTTTTAATTGCTGGAAAACCACCCACTGATTTTAAAAAGTTAGTGAAAAATTGCCATTTATATCTTCCATTATTTCCCTTATATCTAAATCATGTGATGTCTCTTTTATACACCCAGATGTACCACTTGGCCAGTGTTCGCCTAAGAGATTTATGTCTGAAACTAGACTTGTCCAATGATTTAAGGCGCAAGATTTGGACGCTCTTTGAATACTCCCTGGTTCACTGCACAGACCTGATGAAAGATAGACACCTTGACCAGCTCCTGCTTTGCGCAGTGTACATTATGGCAAAGGTAAATAGTCTCGCCTGTTTTTAGCTTATGGGAAACTTTCATTTCTTTTTGGTTTGCTTGCTTATTTGGTGTTTGTCTTGTCTGCTGTTTTGCCTACTTCAATCATGTTTACACAGGAGTTGTATTGAGGGGTTTTTTTCGCAGTTAGGAAAAGGACAGCAGTAGTCTTACTAACTTACCCACGTGAGCACACTTGGCTGAGACTAACACCTTTTCTCATGTTGCATTGTGAGGCACAATAACAGTGGGTATAGGTCCTGCCATCTGGAAGATGTACACTGTGATAAGTTATTGTATCCTCTGAAGTCCATGTCCTCAGGAATGGCACCAGCTAACCAGTTATTGTTTGGTGTCCTTAGGCAATCGTTTTAAAACACACAACCTTTTTATATATGCCATCAAATGGAGCATATTTGTGTTGTTTGTTCCCCCTTTCACTGGAATACCCAAAACTACTCCATGGTAGTAGACGTAGCATGTGTTCAGACCAATAAAAGAGAAGTTAGGGGCTTATCGGGCGATCTGGTCTACATGTGCTATAATGTAGTACATATTATTTCTATGGGAATTGAGTTTATTGCGGTCACCAAACACTTGGTTAGTGCATTGGATTCGTAATGTTTTTTTCTGGAACCTTTGGAGGAGAGGAAAGAAAAGTCATACCAGGCAGTTACTTCCTCAAGGTTTTTGTCCTTTAAACAATAAATCCTTTTCTACTACTTTTTCTTTCAAGGTGTGTTGGAGTTTTGTCTTTGCAATTTGACTGCACCTTAAGGGTAGGGCAGAGATGAAATAGTGTCACAACAGAAGCATGGCATTTGTTCACTTACTGTCGTGTGGCTTATTTCAAATCCTATCGGCCCCCTTTTTTTATTTTTTGCTGTGTGTGAAAGGAACTGAATGTGAACATCACGGGCCTGATTCATTAAGGATCTTAACTTGAGAAACTTCTAATTTCAGTCTCCTGGACAAAACCATGTTACAATGCAAGGGGTGCAAACTAGTTTTCTGTTTTGCACATAAGTTAAATACTGTCTGTTTTTTCACGTTTGTTTAAAATGGTGATCAAAATTTGCAGCTTGTATGGGCACCTGAAGAGAAGGAAGCAGGACTGACAAAAGCGTGGTAGAAGTCTGAAACTTTTTCCTCTTCCGTGCTCTATAGCAGGGTTCTCATGACCCTTGCAGGAGTGATTATCTGCAGGAATAGCTTGGCAGAGATTACCCTTTAACTGCAGTAAATACATGATCTAGTGTCTGATAAGGAGCCGACCTGTATTATATGGTCAGGAGCTGGTTTACCCCTCCCCTGCATTAAGGTGTGTAACATCACTGCCTCTTTAAAGTAATAAACCTCTTCACTGTTAAGATTCTGCTAGGCAACTAATCTGTTGGTCACTGGAGAAAGCGCTTTAATCAGTCTCATCTCTGTCCTGCACTTAACCCAGTTTCCAGCCTCACCGCTCTGCTTATTTTGGACCAGGACTTGCTGTGTAGCAGTCAGAGCACTGTGGCAGGAAACTGGGCTAAGCGCAGGACAGCCATGAAACCACAGATTAGGAACTCAGGTTCTCTACCATCAATTTGATTATACCCACAGGACTGAATATTAGCTTGAATCACTCGCCGCACACCACACATCTGCTTTTCCAGAATTAGATTACCGTCCCAATGAGCAGACAATATAGATAATTGCGTTGTAAATCAGAACTGTAGTAAATAAATCTATTATACTTACAAGACCTTATGCTACTCTCCTTTTGGTAAAATGCTGGCTCCGTATAACCTTTCGGTGGCCACCTGATAAAAGCACTGTCCACTAGCTCAATTCTGTTTCCTAAGCTCTGAATGTTTTTAAGGTCCTGCATGGCCCATTGATCTGCTTATCGGCTAAGATCTCCTTGCAATCTTTCTCCTCTCTGGCTTGTGGTGGTCTCATGTCTTAGAATTGTGGCAATTCACAACACAGCAGCACATTCATGTACTTATTTCTAGAGCGATGGAAGTTTGAATGTGGATGATGCCTTGAAAAGCTTTAAGTGCTGCTTTCACTGGTGCAGTTACATAGAAGACTATGAAATAGAAGGGGTATGTCCATGGTTTTTAACTTGTCATAACATTTTCCAGTACATGCATATGGTATTTCATATGTCAACTCTGTAATTCTTTATGTCCTCTTTCTCACTCTGTATCCCCTCGACATATTGCTTCTCTGCCCTCCCTCTCCCTGTATTGTCTCTCCATTTCCATCTCATGTCTGATCATTGATAGAACTATCTAAACTGTAAATTGCCTTATGTATTTCACATGAAGATTGTCTTGAAATTTGCATCCAATTCAAAGTTCTTATATCTAAGAATCTGCTGCTATCAAACACCTTTTTAAGTGTTTCAAGATGAGAAAAGGGAATGTAGACACACGGTAGCTCTTCAGCTTCTATTCCAGAATCTATAAATGGACACTTGGTTTTGCAAAGACAATTGTAGACATTCAGATCATTCTTTCACATATATTTATAAAACCTGTTTTACATTGTTTCACAACACAAACTTGATGAATCAATTTGCTAAAATTATTACTTATTGTAACCTTCAGAAATATATGTAAAAATAGGATATGTGTTCTTCTGTAAAAATCCGTTTCTCTTCGTCCATTGGGGGGACATTAGGGTATAGAGTAGGGAAATTGGGCACTTTTAGAAACTTGTTAACTAGTCCTAGCTCCTCGTCTATATACCCCCCTTCCTATGTAGCCTTATTTTTATGTTTAACCAGGCCCCACAGAAAAGGAGACAATTTAGAGAGAAAACAACATCTTCCCATACAAAATCACGTCGCACAAAGGAGAAACCACGAAAGGGGAACTTTCAGAAGAAACTGTGCAAAGCACCTTTCTCCCCAAACTTGTATCCCCTGATTCAAACACATGAAACATGTTAGCGGAGGACCAGGTGGCCACCCGCCACAGCTGCTGAGTCGAGGTACCATGCTGTGCTGCACAGGAAGCGCTCACCGGCCCTGTGGAGTGAGCCTTAAGATTATCTGGAACAGGCTGCCCAGCCCCAATATAAACCTGACGGATTGCAGCTGTTATCTTCTGAGCAATAGTCGCCTTAGAGGCTGGCCAGTCTTTCTTGTGTGCATCGCAGAGGACCAAAAGATCCTCAGTCTTGCGCGCATCTTGAGTCCTACTCTCATGCATACGCATACCTCAGGTCACATCCAGAGAATGAAGGGAAAGCTCCGAAGACAGACATTTCTGATTCGGAAAGATCCTCAGAAGATGAGGGCGAGGTTTTAGAGGATTCTGATTCCGCACAGATTACGGACCCAGAGGAATCTTCCAGATATCAAGGGATTGATGACCTGGTAGTAGTGCGGCAGGCAGTTGACCTTCTAGACCTAGAGGAGACTAGAACTACAGATGGGAGACTCTTTGAAAAGGTCAGCAAATGGGCAATCTGTTTTCCTCCCATCAGTGGAGTTGAAAGAGATTGCAGAAGCATCCTGGAAAAAACCTGATTGCAGGTTTGTTATTCCAGGAAGGTACCTTGCTCTATACCCATTGCAGGAGGATGATCTAAACCGTTGGGAACAGGTCCGAAGGGTTGATACTCCAGTGGCACGCTTAGCTTGCCACACCCCACACCCTGTTCCAGGGACCACCTTCATGCAGGACTCCACTGAACGTAAGTTAGAGGCTTTCTTAAAGGCCATCTACAGTGCAGCAGGTACTTCCTTTTAGACCCATGTTTTTTTTATCAGCATGGGTTGCCAGGGCTATGGAAACATGGACTGACCAGTTAGCAACAAGTCTGCAGGATTCAGACTTCCCCTTGCCCTTCACCACAAGGAGGCTTCAGGATACGTATACGAAGCTGCCCAAAACGTAGCTTCCATTTCCTCATCGGTTTCCGCAACGGCAGTTGCGACCAAGAGGACCCTATGACTGTAGTTCTGGGATGCAGACACCTAATCTAAGAAATATTTGGAGTCTCTCCCTTATTCAAGTGGAGTGTTGCTTGGGCCTGAATTTGGACAGCATAATTTCCCAGGCCACAGGAGGCAAAAGTACCTTCCTACCAGTCAATGTCCCAAAGCCTAGGACACCCAGGTTTGGCTCATATAGACAGCCCTTCAGGGGGGTGCATTTGGTCGGGGACAGACATACAGGTCCAGACCATCTGGCACCAGAGGACACTCGCACCAAGGTAGGACTACCTCGTCCACGAATCGTCCCTCTTTCAAGCATCCGGATAAACTGGCAGCTTGATGTCCAACACACCCTCCCCCCCCCCCCCTTTTCGCGGCGGTGGAAGTGGGGGTCAATGCTCTGTGTTGCCTCTCTTTGCACAGAAGTTATCCGTGAAGAATCCCTCAGGTCGGTTATCAACGGGCTGGAAGCAAACCAGTTCATGGCGTCGAGAGACATCAAAGATGCCTACCTCCACGTTCTGATCTGGAAGCCACATCAGGCTCTTAGATTTAAAGTGGAACCTTCTCGCTACTAATTAACAGCTCTCCCATTCGGCCTTGCTACAGCACCATGGGTGTTTACAAAAATAATGGTGGTGATGGCGGCTTATCTTCATTCCAGAGGCGTGCAAATAGTGCCCTACCCGGACTATCTACTAATCAAGGCTGCCTCGGCTCACCTGCTCGACCAGCATCTACAGCTCATCAGGATCCTGGAGATGAATGGGTGGCTCCTAAATCGGTCCAAATCCCAGTTAACCCCTTGTCAGAGAATTATTTTTCTGGGACTTACAATGGATACCAACAATCAGAAGTCATTCCTTCCAGAGGACAAAGTACGATCCGTGCAAGACTCTGCGATTCGAGTTTTGTTCTGCCGCAGACCGTCAGTCTTCTTATGCATGCGTTTACTAGGAAAGATGGTGTCGACCTTTGAGACTCTCCCTTAAGGTCGAATTCACTGTCGTTGCCTCCAATGGGACCTCTTAATAAAGTGGTCAGGATCCCATGAGAACTTAGAATGCCAATTGATTCGCTTGTCACCAGAGGCAGGACAATCCCTCAGATGGTGGATAGCCAGGGACAATTTGCTAGTCGGAAGGTCCTTTGCTCCATGGTCTTGATCTTCGTATCCACAGACGCCAGCCTTCGGGGATTGAGGGCTGTGACCCTTCATTTGAGACTTTAGGGGCTCTGGTCTGCTCAGGAGACCTCTCACCCTCAACATACTGGAACTGACAGCCATGTTAAAGGCCATACAGGGTGCCCAGTCCATCCTGCAGGGCCAACAGGTCCGTCTGCAGTCCGACAATGCCACAGCAGTGTCGTACTTCAACAGACGGGGGCATCAGGAGTGCCAGAGCAATGGAGGTGGCAACTCAGATCTTGACCTGGGCCGAGAACCACATTCCCTCCATCTCTGCTTCGGAGAGTCAAGCAGCGCGGACTGTTAGTCATACTGGTGGCTCCAGCATGGCCGTGGAGAGTCTGGTATCCAGAAATACTGTTGATGGCAGTACATCCAGATCTTCGGTTACCTCTTCGAGAAGACCTTCTTCTACAGGGACCATTCCAACATCAGGACATTTACCGCGGCTGAATTTAACGGCATGGCTGTTGAAGCCACCCTTTGGGGGTTCAGAGGGCTCTCTTCACAAGTAGTGGACACCCTCTTTAGGGCTAGAAAACCAGTCTCTGCTCATATTTACCACTGCATCTGGCTTACCTACATTAGATGGTGTGAGAGCCGGACCTTCCACACGGCTTTGTTCCGCCTCTCAAGGCTTCTTGCCTTTCTCTTGGATGGGGGCCTTCATCTGGGGTCCTTTTTAAAAGTGCAGATTTCGGCTCTTTCAGTGTTTTTTCACTATCACCTGGCAGACATACCGGACGTCAGGACCTTTCTACAGGGAGTCCTGCATATTCAACCTCCGTATGTTACGCCCACGGCACTCTGGGATCTTAATCTGGTCCTTCATATGCTTCAAGGACCTCCCTTTGAACCGTTACAGACTGCAGAGTTCTTAACATGGAAAATTGCCTTTCTACCAGCCATTGCGTCAGCTGGTAGAGTTTTCGAACTGGCGGCTCTCATGTTGCGAACCATATCTTGTGTTTCACAATGGTAGGGCGGTTCTTAGAACGGTTCCTACTTTCCTGCCAAAAGTAGTTTCTGGTTTTCATGTTAACCAAGAAATAGTGGTTCCGGTGTTCACAGAGGGACCACAATCCCCTGGAACAGGCTCTATGGAATTTCTGGATGTGGTCAGAGCTCTCTGAATCTATGTCCATAGGACATCAAAGATTCTCCGCACGGGTTCTCTATATTTTTTGACGTCTCAAAACGAGGATGGCCGGCCTCCAAGCAATCTATTGCTAGATGGCTTAAGTGGACTATTAAGCAGGCTTATATCAATGCTAACCAAACTGTGCCAGATTGTATTGTTGCCCATTCTACCTGTTCGACGGGCGCGTCTTGGGCTGCGCGAAATGGGGCCTCAGCAGACCAGTTATGCAGAGCAGCTACTTGGTCTTCGGTCCATACCTTTACAAAATTTTACCGATTCAATGTCTTTGTGTCAGCAGTTTTGGCCGTAGTGCTCTACGTGCCGGGCTGTCAGAGTGGTCCCTCCCTTAAGGGGGCTGCTTTAGAAAGTCCCCATGGTAGCAGTGTCCCCCATATAGAATGAAAGAGAAAAGAGGATTTTTATACTCCCGATAAATCCGTTTCTCTGATTCCATCTGGGGGACACTGCATTCCCTCCCTTCTGCTGTTTGGTCTTTGGTTGGTTGACTCCCCTTCCTTGGGGCTTTATACTTAAACTGAAGAGGTTACAGGGGGGTTGCAGAAGGGAGGGGTTTTTCAGTAGGATACATTAACAAAGTTAAGTGCCAAACTCCACTCCCCTCACACATCCCCATGGTAGCAGTGTCCCCCAGATGAAATCAGAGAAACGGATTTATCGTGAGTATAAAAATCCTCTTCTCCCTAACCTGTACCCCAATGTCTCTGGCAGCACCCAGTTGAACATTTGAGAAAGTAATTACCGGATAAACCTTGACAGAAAAACCTTTGCTCCGCTAAATTCTAAATGCAAAAATCTAATCTTATTAGCCATTTCGCACAGAGACTCATGTGTCCTAAATTAAGTCTTAAGAGCCAGACGTTTGATTTGACAAGCTGACCAGGCCGGGAATATTTTTTTGCTTTGTTTTCTTCTTTTTATTTTTTTTATTTTTTTTGGAACATACGGTGCATATTGGTACCATAGTTGATAATCTGGTTTTATGGACTTTTTTCTATATGAAAACAGGTTAAGAAACAACTTTTCCATTTCCTTCCCTTAGCAAATAACACAATTAAGCATACAGAATTTACCTCCTATTTTACTATAACTTATAATGATTAAAGGAATATCAAATATTTGTGTACTACTTTAGATGTATGAATCATAAGAACCCAATTCTCTTCTTCCTGATGGTTCTATCCGTGGTATTTACCTTCTGTATGCTCTTAACTCACCAGTGTTATGGACTGTGACTAGGAGAGTGCTATGAGAGCTGCAAGGATGTATAATTAATAGTTGTAGCTCTTTGGGAAAATTAAATGTTTCGGTAGTACACTTCTAAAGTGGATATCTCTGATATTAGTGATCATTTATTTATGATGGCCTTCAGTACTTTGTATGCCTAATTTTATATTGCATGCTTTTGTTGTAATTTTTGACCAAAAATCGCTGCCACTTTGCATGACATCTATAAAAAAAAAAAAAAAAAATGTATTTCCGGTAGTAATAAATTCAGATTTTCTGTATTTGTTTTTTATGTATAGTGTTACGCAATCTACTCTTAAAAGCTGCAAACATGATATTTCATAGTGTAAAAAAGTCAGTGCTTTTCATTTGCTTAATGATGAGCTTGTGCTAGGCGAAAAGTCAGATAATCTGTCCTAGTTGCTGACTAGAACTATGAACATCCAATCTATATACCTCACTGTGTAAGACTAAGAAACATTTCTTTCACCATGTCATTAATGTAAATGTTTCAAACTGAATCAAATATTCCTGACCAAAGCTTGCCATTCGACTGCAATGTTTAATTCTGAATATTTGGAAACGATTCCCTTTGTAAACACTATTTTGCTAGGGGAATCTACATTCACAAATGCTGTGTAGATATTTTTAATGGGTGTGCTTCAATCTAAAATAATATATAGATTTTTTTTTTATTTTTTGTCCTTCTTAGATCACAAAAGAAGAGCAGCTATTTCAGGACATCATGAAATGTTACAGAAATCAACCCCAAGCACACAGCCATGTAAGTAAAATTACGATCTTCCATGATTTAGGTCACACTTATAGAGAAGTTGTCTGGTGTTCAGCTTCACATTCACTTGTACACTTACTTTAGATAAGACCATAGCTAATTATTCATTCAAAACGTTGGTATAGATGAGAAGAAAAGTTACTGCAGATGTCTAAATCCTTCATACATAATTGTATTACTGTTCTGTCCAAGGATACCTCTGAATATAAGTTTAATGTTAAATCAGGGTAGACTCATAACAAAAATAGTGGTAATTACATGTGACTTTTTATTTTTATTTTGTCAGGTGTATAGAAGTGTGTTATTAAAAAGGGTGCCTCTAGTGCAGGAAGATGGTGTTGGAGCCAGCCAAGATGTGGAAATGGTAGATTGTGGTAAGAAAAGGGTCATGAAAATAATGCTTTTGTTTGTTGGGTGGAGATAACCGCTTATATGTTGTTGGGATTTATTTTTATTTTTTTTGTGAACGTAGCTTTTGTATTTTATAGTCTTTTACCCTGTTTCGTTCTTTAAATGGATCTTTAGAATTCTCATTACTAGAAGACCACCATAATTGTTTGCATGGTACCATTGCATGCATCCATTGGGGTCATGGAGTGGGGAATCTGATGTAGAACAATCTGATGTCTTTCTTCTTTTTCCTTGCAATGTGTGTCCAAGTTCCACTGTTGCCACTAAATTCATTGATGGTTTTTTATTTTTTTTACATTTTAAGCTGTCACCAAGGGCCAACAACTTCCTTCATTCCACCATTGTAAAGCTTTATCTTTTCTCAATATTGTAATTTTGTGTTTTTGCCTTTCTTACCGATATGTTGCTACTGGCAAGAAAAATGGTTGAGTACTTTAACAATCACTCTGACATATGAGTACATTATATAATATATATATTGTGACAGAATGAACCTCCTATGCCAGCTTGTCGTTGTGCTGGGGACCGTCTGGGCTTGCCTTGCCACCGTCTTATCCCAACTGCGTCACTCTAAACGCAGTAGGAGAGGCTTTGCTGCCACCAGTAGTATTTTTTTAATTTTTTTTCAATGGCACCTAGAACCACTTCTTCTGGGTAACTCTCGCTGCTTCCCCCTTTGCTGGGCACCTTGGCTGACCTATTCCTTTAGATCAGGGTTGCTGTGGATGGTTTCCCCTGGCCTATCAAACTGGCCAAAGCTGTAGGGTAGCGGGCAGAGTAGTGTTATTAGATGTTGGGTCCCAACCTAAGAACAGCCAGATAACGTATTAAATTTTTCTAATCTATAGTTCACAGGAATTACAGCAGGTGTCAAAGCAGGATCTTGAAGCAATGATATTTATTGGCTCAAGAAGTTCTTGGAAGGACATTTATACACTAGTTTGAGGTACTAGTGATCATTCAGAAGTTACAGATGGAAAATACATAACATGGTCAAACAGGGCTTTGTTTATACAGTTTCTGACACATGTTAGTGGGGTAACAAAGCCCCCTTATTAGCTGGCACCACAATGTCTGAGATAATACAATATTTACCATCCGGATGTAATATATTCTCTAATCTTGGATTAAACAAAATTCACGCCAATCTATGGTTTCCTAAATTACATGCTATTAGTTTCTTATCTCTAAGACACAGGATGAAAAACTACACAGAATAGAAAGGAGGTAACCCCCTGCTATGCATTCAGACTAAAGAGATACAGATGAAAAGAGCATGGGGTTTACCTGCCTTCAGAAATTACAAAAACAAATTTCCTCTAACATGGCATACAGCCTCAAACAAATACATTTCCAATACAAAAATCAGTATGTTTGGCGCACTGTGCTACTAAATAAATTTATACAAAGCTACAGTAAATATCTGTGTTCTTGTTCCAGTACTAAAAGTAACATTCTGTCATGTCTTATATTGCACTTTGTGTATTTTGACTTTTTCAGACTCCAATGACTCTCGTCCCGACCCGACACCCACTGCTGGTGCCAGTGATGAAGTGGAGAGAGGAGACTTGATTACATTTTATAACAACGTCTATGTGGAACAAGTGAAATTATTTGCACTTAAATATGCAGTCAGCACTACTGAACATCTGGTATGAGCTCAGTTATAAGATTAAAACTTAATTTTGTGTGGATGAATCCCTAATATAAAAAAAAATATAGAGCCAAGAGTGTGTGAGAATTTGGGTGCTCCTCTTTTCTGTTAGATCTGTGTCTAATGTAATAAATCTCACTTTTAGGTTGCAGCTCCTCCTCTGTCTCCGTTCCCCAGCATCAAACAACAAGTGGTCTCTCCCCGGCGTGTGTCCCAGCAGCATTCCATCTATGTGTCTCCGCACAAGAACACAAATTGTCTCACTCCCCGCACTGCACTTCTATACAAGTTCAATGGAAGTCCTTCTAAAGTAAGTTTCATGCACTTTGTAAGATTAGCTTATAGTTAGAATAGATTGAAAAGCCAGACTAATGTATGTGAATGGTAATGCTAACCATATGTATATTTCTTGTTGAAATATACTCTCTTAGTAAGTTTTTTTTGTTTTTGCTTGATTAAATATGTGGAGAAAGATAAATGTTAGAAACGTGTTTCTTATGAGTGGCTATTGCTATGTTGCTTAATTTGCTGAGGCAAAATAACATCCATATACACAACTCTGCAATGACCATAGAATATGCAACTATAATCTCCATTACAAAGCAATAACTTATAAATAAAGTATATTTACCACTTCAGCAAATGGTTGGTTGCCTTTAACCCCTGGGAGGCAGGGCACTGGAAAACTAGGTGAATAAAATGTAAGAACAGTGCCAGAACTGGTTCCTTCCGTCCGTCTTTTTTTCTTTTCTTTTTTCACTGTATGTTTTAGACGGTTTGGCACCTGCTGTTGAATTGGTTTGCCGGAACTATGCTGTTTTGATTTATTATTATTTATTATATACGTATTTTTTTTAGTATTGATTACTTTTTTTGGGGAGTTCTTTTGTTACACCAGGTTTTCTTTTTACACTGGAAAATGTTTCCTCAGGTCTTTTTCTAGTGCCAGGCTTGCGACTTAATATTATACAATTGAAGTTTAGCAGGTGGATACTTGGGTCAGTTTGGGTCTGTGGCACCTCTCCGTCCAGAGGCAGAAGCTCTTGGGAGCGGGGGTGGTTTCACCAATGGTACGCACTGCAACGTGTTCCAGAATGGGAAGGATCTCATTTGCATTTCAAGATGGAAGCCTGTGGGAGGCCAAAATTCTAGGGGACTTCATCTGGAGACTTCTGCTGAAAGTGTGCAGGAGCAATAAAGCTCTGCACATACGATGCAGCTGCCCAATAATAGAAGTGCTGTTATTACAGCAGCTGCTATGTTGTCTGTTTGGCTTAGGTTTGCAGTAGCTTGTGCCCCAGTCTGTCTACCAGGGCTCCAGCCTCCAGATTGCTTTCAGCCTATCACAACAGCCTGGAAATACACCACTCATTTGGGTCAGTCTCCCCAGTGCGGTACCTGGCCGACTAGGACAGTATCTTGCACACCCAGGAATTTTATTTTCTTACAGAAGTGTGTTCTCTGCCTGCTAGCTAGCCTTGCAGATGCCAAGTATAGCTTATACTCTCTCTAATAGGTGGCAGGGCAGTCTTGAGATGGCTTTTTCTCCTTTCTGGATGATTCCCAGGAATAAATGTGGAAGAAGTGGGGCCCTAAGCCTCCCAACCCTGGTGTGTAGTTTTGTCTGTCAAATGGCAAACTAAATTACTTGCAGGCCAATCAGGTCCCCTTTGCAATCCCAATTGGCCAGAGTAACTTGGGACATTTCCGTTTTGGAACCTGCATGGGCTAGATTACGTAATTAGTCTGTTACAGACCAATTGAGATGGTTTGAGGACTGACAGATCCACCTTTACACCTACTAGTGCTTTGAAACCACTTTTCCTATGGAGATTTGTAATTGTGGGAATCTTTTCTAGTTTTGAGACTACCAACATTTCTAGTTCTGGTCTGTCTGTTTGTTGTTAGTAGGGTTAAATCTTTAAAGCCCTTACTCTCCCTATTCATTATGGCTTTTTATTTGTTTTCCTTTTAGAGCCTGATGGACATAAACAGCATGATTAAACAAGAACAGAGGAGCAGAAAACGTGCAATAACCATAGACAGTGACTCTGAATCACCAGCTAAGCGGTTATGCCAGGAGAATGACGATGCTCTTCTAAAACGCCTGCAGGATGTTGTGAGCGAGAGGGCAAACCACTAGGTGCTATCATACTTTCTGTATGCATCTGAAACACAATATACTACACTGTTCAAAGGCTTAGTGTTATATTGCGGTGTTATGTAAAATATGTGCAATTTGACAGCATTTACACATCTTTTCTCAGTGTCCTATGCCTACATTGTAATGATTTCTCTCATTAGAACTCTAAGTTTTTATGTAACCAGTTTTAGATGGTTTTTTGACATATTCTGGTGTAATGATGAATAGAATGTCTTTTCTTAAACTAGCCATGATGCAGTTATCTAACTGGGTTTAGACATGCCATGCAGTGAGATTTGCCTCATATCCTTCTGCAAGTTCTATTTATATTATAGATTGTGCCAATATGAAGCATGACTAATACTCATAGGTAGCACATGCATATTGCTGGTTCTAAGATTAAGGTTTTTCTACAGCACCAACTTTGTCCATTTTATACACACAGCATTATTTTCAATTTTCTTTTATTTTAAGTTTTAGAAATCTTAAATATTTCCTTTCTGGCAGGCTCCTCTTATTGTGCATATTAAGCAACCTAATGTTGTGTAGCATCTACACATTTTACGTATTTTTTTGTACGGACAAGCTTTTTAGGAGTTGTATATAATTACTTCATTTACATGAATGGCTTCTTGGTAAGACTCTTATATGGAGTGGTATCTGAGACTCCTGTAGGTCTCTGGGGTTCTTGTGTAATTTGTACACATTTGTATATATGTACAATAAACATTATCCTGCTTTCTCATTTCATGTCTACTGTCCTTTTTACGACTTTGTTTTGAATATAATGTGGGGTAGGATACCCACTTATTTCGTATCTAATCAAACGGAACACATCCAATCTATAGTTGTAGTTTAAAAAAAAAAAAAGCTTTGCCATAATTGGGTAAACTAGTAGGTATAGTAATCAAGTTACAAGTTAGAGATGTTTTAATATGGTCATTCATGGCCACTGTAATGCAGGGCATGACCATACCTACTCTACAGCAGTGGTGGGCAGCAGGCAGCCCAGAGAGCCTTCACCTGCGGCCCGTGGCCAGCTGCTCTCAATCTGACATATTCTCTGAATTGTTATAAAGCAGGAAATGAATGGCTTCTGCATCATGTGAACTCCTGCACGCAGCACAACCATAGGAGCAGGAGTTAATGCATAATGCATCATGTGCTCTCCCTCTGCAGGCTCCAGCTGTGCAATAAAATGTGAGGGAGCATGTGGGGCAATTTTGTAACATATGTCGCATCTTGGGATTAGTGATATGGGAATGCCAAAGTTGTTTTGGAACTCTATATATATATATATATATATATATATATATATATTATCGCTGCTCTAAGGTGTTTTTTTGAGTTGCATGCTTTAAACAGTGAATCTACAAGGTAGACATCTAATATTGGATATGACACCAGAGGGAGAACAGATAACCTTGCTTTAATATGACCCCTAGCCTACTACACAGGATATTCTATGCATATCTAGTACATGCTTTGACCTCCATACTTTTTGTCTAGACTAAGAAATTATTATAACTGTTTTAAACCAAACAGAAAAAAAACCCAGTAGGATAGTCCACATTTTCTGGTACATCTCTTACATGATGGATTGAGGGAAATGTATACATCTTATTCATACGCACATAACACTCACCGCTGGACCATTTGTCATCACAGATGGTGACGTTTTTACTCTGGAGAACACACTATATAGAATATTATGGTTTCAAATCATGCACCAATATTCTTTCTGGAAAAGCAAATTAACAGAGCACTAGAACTTTCCAATACAAATCCTAAATTCAGAATTCCCTATTACTTCAAGAATGGCAACATCTTTAAGCCAAAGCAGGCCTTTAAATCTACTTTCTTACAAAATCTTTTCATACAATAAAATCAAATGTGAACAGAAAGGGGGAATCTGACAGTGATATAACAGCTTGCATAGACTAAATTGTATTACTCCAGAAATAATTACTTTGAGGTGATCTTTCTAGTGAAAATGGTACAAAATTAGAAAAAGTGAAAACTAACTCTATTTTAAAGGTTCCCATTAGTCACAACTGCTGAAGGACTCCGTGAGCTATTTAATGATTATTTGAAAAACATATAGCTAGACAATTTAAGAGAGTGTACCAAATATATGAAAGACAGAATGCCAGGACCGATGGTAAGGCATTATAGAACCCCATGGCAAGTTGTGCTTACTTTGCCTACAGTCTGTCACTGGCGATTTGGCCACCAGCTACATTTGTGCCCCTAGTTGTTTGTGGCAATTTCTTAAAATTCATGCAAAATTACCTCCAGGGCTTTGGCCTCAGTGGTCAATTGGCAGCTCAAAGCCAAAATTGGCTCTAGGAGGCGGAAATCAAGAGCCTGGGGCCACAGTCCCGCTGCTGCAGCTCTGAGTTCACTGTAGCCATATAAGGCTGCCACTTTCCAGTACCAAGTGCAGAAAACAGGAGGCATTGTTAGAATAGCTCACAGCAACTCCAGAGGGCTCTAAGGAATACATTAGATGTTTAGACCCCAACCAAACTTACATGTACTTTATGCACCATTAAGAACAAATAATTTGCCCCCTACAAGTATACATACCTGTGATCATTTTTTTCTTCTCCCTCTCATTGGTGGAGAGTTTTCTCTCCATTGCAGCTGGGTGAGGTGACTATATGCTGCTTCTGTGAAGAGACTATGCTTAAAGAATCATTTCTTGGTATTACACCCCTGACAGACTTTAAAATGTTCACAACATCTAGCCCGAACTGTTGGTGAGACTGTGGTCACAGGGGAACAAAGTATCATATCTGGTCCACTTACCCATGAATTGATCCCTTTTGGAACACTCCATCATCCAGTCAATGTTAGACCAACATATACCCTTCCTACTCTCCCAAAACAGAAAAAAAAAATTCCTAGGTGATTCTATAACCTAAATTATATCTGCATCCTTAAATGTCACAAGTCTGCTGCTTATATTAAGAGGGTGCCACACCTCACAATAGAAAACCACACTAAACTAAACAGAGGAAGTGATAAGTAACAGAGGTAAAATAAATAAAAAAATAGGTAGTTGAATGAGTATGGCAGAATTAATCCACAAAGGGTCTCCCTGTTTAATGTTACAAAAAACGAATTTATTACAATCGCATAAAATAAACAATGAAACCTCATTACAAAAATGATATAAACATGAGGATAAAAGTGCATTAAATGGGCAGCATGGTGGCTAAGTGGTTAGCAATTCTGCCTCACAGTACTGGGGTCATGAGTTAAATTCTCGTCCTGGCCTTATCTGTGTGGCGTTGGTATGTTCACCCCGTGTTTGCGTGGGTTTCCTCCAGGTGCTCCGGTTTCCTCCCACACTCCAAAAAAAAATACTAGTAGGTTAATTGGCCCTAATCTGTCTGTGTGTGTGTTAGGGAATTTAGACTGTAAGCTCCATTGGGGGCAGGGACTGATGTGAGTTCTCTGTACAGCGCTGTGGAATTAGTGGTGCTATATAAATAGACGATAATGATGGTGCTTGATGTATTAACATCCATATATAAAATTTCCAGCAATCAACAGATGTCATGGAGCTTCCTGCTTAACTACTTTTTAGCAGATCGTACCAGAGGTCTCCGAAACGGACATAGGGGTAAATGTATTAAACTGTGCGTTTCAGTGAGGTGGAGATGTTGCCTATAGCAACCAATCAGATTCTAGCTATCATTTTATAGAATTTACAAAATAAATTATAACTAGAATCTGATTGCAGGAGCAGATATAGAGTTCTGTTTTAAGGGAGGCGGACGTGATTTAGTACCCTTTTTGACAGATAAGCATGCATGCGGCTGCACACTGTATGCAGGTCTGTTCGGCAGGCAGGGACTGTATGCTGCCCGGCTGCTCTGATTTGTATTTAAAACACAAACAGAGCAGCCGGGCAGGACTCTGTCTGCCTGTCTCGGCCAAAACGGACCTGCACACAGTGTTCAGCCGCAGGCAACAAGTTCTTGCTAGGGGAATGGGGGCGATTGCCCTGATTCCCTTCACCCCCCCACCCCCCCTCCCGGATCTCCCAGTGAAAATGGCGGCTACCAGGTATATTCAAACAATAGAGTTTAGAGACATCAATTTACTCATCTACAATGATTAGCCAACCGTTCTACAGGAATGTTGAAAAAGGCTCCATAATTTGCAAGACACTTGGAAATTCATCCATGACTCTTCCATGGCATTCACCAACTATTCACGTGCCCCATGCCCTTTATTCGCAAACAAGGTTGGCTGGGAAGCTGGTTTTCCCAACAAATATGACAGGCGACTGTATGCATAGAATGTCTGGATTGCCAGGTTAAAGTGGGAACCTGGAGACTCTGGTTTTCCAAGTTTGACAAGTAACTACAGGGAGCCAACTAATCCTCAACTGAGCAGCCTGAATGACAAGGAGATCTAGCAATTTGGGAGAGGCACATGTGCCTTAAATACCTGCGAGAGGTGAGTGGGAAGAACAACTAATCAGCCTATGGGCGGGTGACAAGAGGAGATAAAAGACTGGGGATAAGCGTTGGTTACCCCCCAGGTGTGTGTGCCGGACCCTGGCAGGCAGGTCTTCGGGTCCGGTGCATAACATTTTATTGACTTGACATCTTGGTAATAGGACATGTCTCTCCTTTGGTAAATATTACTCAGCTATACTAAAGTGTTTGGCATGTTATTATAATAAAAACAATACAGGAATCTGGAACACACATGATTGGCCTATCATCCTGCCCATTCTAAATTGAAGCCATCAGTCTGGGCACTTCGCAGCGATCACTGACCAAGACTAAAGTAAGATCCTTTTGTTGAAGATCTATATGAGCAAATACTGGATATTAATGTAAAAGTGACAGTAAGTGACACAGTCGGCACATGAGATCTCAGTCTGACCATGTATAATGTAAGAAAGTATCTGTTCTATGTAGACATAGTAGTAAAACTGTTATCTAAAGCTCTAGCTGGGTCTTGGTGGTTTAAACTATATGAAGAGTCTAGATATCTGCACCACCTGATTAAGAATGTAACAGAATACAAAGTGTTATGAGTTAATAAATTTACATATATAATTTTGATTATGTGTCCTGTGTAATGATATGTTCAGATTAATAATGCTGGTTTGTTTATATATTCTTTCTGAATAAATAGATGCTTATAATGCGGGGGTAGTTTTACAAGGCACATAACTGCTTGATCTTAATTTAGAAAGGTATTCTTTAAGCTGTTAAAATGTTTATCATTGTTTGTTAAAAAAAAAAAATGCATACAATTGTCTTCTCATTCACAATCTTACATGAAACAATTTTATCAGTTTTAAATCATTCTGTGAAGCACTAATTACGATTACACAGCTGTTACTGATTTCACTGATAACGTACCCTATCTATAAAGTGGTTATAAAGTATGGACACAACATTTGGGGGCATATTTAATAAAGCACGATAGTGCTTTTAACGGGTCATTAAGGTCCCACAGTGTCCTCCGCAAATTTATTAAGGGGGCATCGCAGCAGATATCATGGATATCTGCTGCTTTGCATTCCTTTTCGTTTTTGAGAGCAGTCACCATTCAACAGAATGGTGACTGCTCTGGCTGCAATCTAACAAGTCCCGAAAAAACATTTTTTTCGGGAACTTGTCATGTTAATGTACGGTGTACATCATCCTAATTGAAGAAATCTAATGCTGTCAGCTCTGCTCCGGAGAGCAGAGCTGGACAGCGCATGTGTGGAGGGATCACATGATCCTTCCCTGTCACTCAGCGCTCTCTCTCTGCAACTATCGTTGCAGAGACAGAGAGGGGATATGTGTGCGCATGTCCAGTTCTTGGAACTGGACATGCGCAATTGAAGAGTGAAGAGAAGACCTGAAGACAGCGCTTCCGAAGAGGGGGGTAAGTATGATTTTTTTTATCACTGAAACAGCAGTTTTTCGCAACTGCTGTTTCTCTGCACGGCTGTACATAAATGTGAGAAGTAGTTCAATCCTTATCATTGCGATAAGGATTGAAAACTACTTTTCACTTTATGTGAATATTGATAAATGTGCCCCATAGGTATACACCACAGGTGCTATAGAAAATCGGTTTAATTAAAAATGTGTCTTTGCAGTCACAGCTGTATATACAGCACGTGAGGTCTAATTCAATCAGTAAAATTGAGTATAAATGCACTTTATAACTGTTCTCAGTCCTGTTATTCAGTCATGCAGTACTCGTATCACTTGGAAGAATCAACCAAACAGTTCCTTAATTTCATTGTTGCGTAAGTACTTGCGTTATAATGTCTGGGTGTGGAGCGGTTTGCTTCAATATAGTTACTGCAGTAGTCCATTAAAATCCTTCTTTAAGGCAAAAATGTTCAATATTAGATTCCCTCAGTCCTTTACAGCACAGGAGAGTGCTCCTCTGTTGTCCGTAGCTTACTGCCTGGCTCTTTGGAAAACAGCCTGCGTCTCAAAAGCTGAACTTCCATTTTCGGCTACTGCATTGTGGAATGCATGACGTCTCATGCGTTCCACTGCGGATTTGCATATAAGCTCCATTAGCGGTGTTCGGTGAAAAGATTATATTAGAAGACTCCAACCAACGCGTTTCACCAGTTTAGGCTTCCTCAGGGATAAGAGTTTATCAGTCCCTCATGCATATATATATATGTGTGTTAATCAATTGTCCATTCCAATCGTCCTTAATGTGTATACGCCCTCTATTCTCAAATTGTCCAATCACATAGGGACTCCATTCTTCCCAATATGACAATATAGCACTGACTTTCTTGTCCGCATTTTGGTGTAAATTAAAGGATCATAGTATTCTCCTTGGGCAGCAGCTTTAAGTCAATTATTATGTTTAATTTAGTGGTGGAAAAGAGTGATTTATTTAGTTAATTTGTCTTATTTCTAACAAGGTCTCTCTGAGGGCAGACCATGGCCTTATGTGTGAGGAGTTTGTATGTTCTTCCTGTGCTTGCGTGGGTTTCCTCCGGGTGCTCTGGTTTACTCCCACACTCCAGAAAAACATACTGGTAGGTTAATTGACTGCTAACAAATTGACCCTAGTCTGTCTGTGTGTGTTTATATTTACACTGTAAGCCCCAATGGGGCAGGGACTGATGTGAGTGAGTTTTCTGTACAGCGCTGTGGAATTAGTGGCGCTATATAAATAAATGGTGATGATGACGAGAGGAGTGTGTCTTGTCGAAGTCGTATAATTGGATGAACGAAAGTATATTGGTAAATATTGTTTTGCTCTGCGATTGCGATCAGTATGCCACGTAACACGTGGCATAGCGCGATCGCACGGTAAAATACGCATGCACACACTCGCACTCTAACATTTAGTTATTTATATATTTCATATTTATATTGGTTCCATTTCACAGTGATTTATGAGCAGATAGTATTTAGTTTATTATTAGTTTATATATTATGATTATATGTACACTTTAGTGTTATTTGAGGTTCAGGTTGCAGGAATTGTGTCATGTTTAGTATAATTTTAATCCCCTATTCATCAGCAGTTGTCCGGTTCATTCGCCGAAGAGATCGCACATTGCATACTCTAGTTATTGATGTTAGGGAATAAATGATCAGAGTGAGACAAACTGTAAAATGCTAATAGATTAGTTGAAACTGGAGTCTTGGCGGGAAAGTCAGAGCACAACCCCTGGAGAGATGACCCCCACCTTTGAATATTTTGGCTTGAACTGGACTATGACCTGCAGCACACTGGACCGTCCTGATACCTGGACCAATAGAAGAAAACCACACCATCTGCATTGTTTTCACTGTAACACTGAGTGTATATAATACAGCTCTAGCTGGTACCAAGTCAGTCTTCTCTGACCACAGTATTCTGGAGTGAAGTACTGTACACTGGTACCAGTGGGAGCGCAGCTTAGCGAGTGCATGCAGGCGCGGTATGTATGTATCTTTTTGGTATTGGCTGTACTGTATTATAATTGTGTATTGAACTGTTAAATTTTGCATCTGCTAAAATAAATTACTTTGTGCTTTGGAAACACAACACAATCGCTTAGACAATGCTTATTTGAAAACGATAGAATTACTTTAATAGTCTCATCACTCAATCTCTCTAGCTTCAGTCTTCAAAACAACTCTCTGCAACTTTCAATTATTCCCCAGCGTGGATATTAGTACAGTCATGGCCAAAGGTTTTGAGAATGACATAAGTATTTACAGAGTTTGCTGTTTCAGTGTTTTTATACATTTTTGTCAGATGTTGCTATGGTATACTGAAATAAAATTACAAGCATTTCATAAGTGTCAAAGGCTTTTATTGACAATTACATTAAGTTTATGCAAAGAGTCAATATTTGCAGTCTTGACCTTTCTTTTTGAGGACCTGCATTACGCCATGGCATGCTGTCAATCAACTTCTGGACCACACACTGCTTGATGGCCGCCCATTCTTGCCTATTCAATGCTTGGAGTTTGTCAGAATTTGTGGGTTTGTGTTTGTCCATCCGTCTCTTGAGGATTGACCAAAAGTTCTCAATGGGATTAAGATCTGGGGAGTTTCCTGGCCATGGACCCAAAAGTTCGATGTTTTGATCCCCGAGCCACTTAGTTATCACTTTTGCCTTGTGGCAAGATGCTCCATCATGCTGGAAAAGGCATAGTTCGTCACCAAACTGTTCTTGGATGGTTGGGAGAAGTTGCTCTTGGAGGATGTTTTGGTACCATTCTTTATTCATGGCTGTGTTCTTAGGCAAAATTGTGAGTGAGCCCACTCCCACCAGTGCAGAGCTTTCTCAGGAATGAGCAGCAGGTAGGTGTGATCCATGGTAGTCTTGTGGTGGACTTCAGGAACAGTCCACCCCCTTCCTCCCTAGAGACAACATAGCTTATGGTCGGTTTAATAGTAGCGATTGCTTGTGATTTTATTCCTTTAATTATTATTATTATTATCATTTATTTGTTAGGCGCCACAAGGTATCCGCAGCGCCGCACATAGTACTAACAGTAGACTATACAGGGTGAAACCATACAGAACAATGAACAAAAAGTACCAATACTTCAGAAACTCCGGCTAGTCATATGCAGTAAAGACGGAGCGGAAGAACAGGTATGGAGACAGGAGGGGATGGGGGGCCCTGCTCATACGAGCTTACATCCTAAGGGAGGGTAAACAGACCAGGCACAAGAGGAGCCAGTTGAGGTAAGAGGAGAGAAGGGAGGACGAGCTGAAGGGAGGAGATGGGGGTTAAGTAGATGGTTGGTAGGCTTTGAGGAAGAGGTGAGTTTTGAGTGCACGTTTGAAGGAGCACAGAGCACAATTGCCAATATCCGTGGTGTTTTCTGTGAGCCTAGCTCTTTCAGTCGCTCCCACAGTACTTTTTAGCTCCCTCTGGGTCCAGCGGTCACCCCCACCAGCAGCCTCAGTACAGTGGCTGCTGAAGGCTCTTTCAATGGGTCCTCTTGAATTCATTTGAAGCACATAAAGATTAAATATCCCACCCTACACATGGCCCTAGCTTGATGGCACCAGCTCATAGACCTGCCCCTGTCAATAATGTTATAGCTGGATTCACATGCTAGCTGCATGAAACAACCTGGTTGGTTAAAGGAGCAGGAGGCTAGATTATCTCCTGCCAGGTTGCGTCCAGACTGGTATAAAAACAGCTGTGTTGTCCATGTAAAAATATATTCCAACTGTACTTCTGGATTATCACTTTAACTAGTGTTTAATGGTACTTACAAGGACTCTTTAAGAGCAATAAACCATCACTGCTTCAACATTCTGCCTGACGCCTATCAAGAAAACAATCTGATTAACCCAGACAACTTCCAATGGCACATGCGTTAGGCTGACAGTCAAGAGGAGACAAAAGCAGTTTTTGAAGAATAACTGTTACCTATTACACTTTGTTCTATGATGGAATGCACAATTGTCAGTGAAGGTAGAAAAACAGATGGGATACCTGATCAGAGGACAAAAATGCCCATCCTACATTAACATCATAATAATAATTTCATGGCCGGTATAGTGCTGATGTATATTATTTCATATTCTCGTAGTTGTACACAAGGGCATTTAGAGGATGTGTGGGGGGGCGGAGGGCAGGTACAAAGCATAGTTGCCAATTCCGCTTATAAGAAGCGGAATTGGGCTTGTTTTTTCCCCCAAGTTGCTGGGTTTTTTTTGCTAGTTGCGGGTTTTTGGCCTTTGCAAATACATATAACGAACTCAGGTCTCCAGAATACATCTTACAATTTTCTGACGGCTTCTTCAGAAAACACTACCCCTTTGGAACGTTGCACCGTTCTATCAGCCAAACTGGCCAATCAGCGCACAGCCATATGCCCCCACCCCCTGTAAGAGGGAAAGCTCCAGCCAATCTGAAAAAGCGGGCGAGATAACACAAGACTGACAAGTAAATCATCCAAGTCTAGCGCAGGAGCTGTGTGCACTGTGCCAGCTGTCCCTGGAAAGACGCCTCATCCAAGTGTTTATGTCCAGGCTACACTGCTCTATATTATGCTCTATTTGTACTATGCTGTCATTTCCATACTGCTGGGGTTATCACTGTAACAGAGAGTGAGATCTCCGCAGAGGACACAAGCGTTCCCTACCCAGCTCCCTGATTACAGGTCACCTGCTGCTTCTCCCTCTGACTCTCACTTCCTGCACTCCTCATACTGCTTTATGTCTGTAGTTACAGCTATGCACATTATTGTGTCTCGTATATGGGACCTCCTTGTTTGTGAAGAAGGTGCTATGTAATAGTTTCCGGCTGGATCCCAGTCTAGAAGCCAAATTGCTGTGTGATGTCTTCTGCTCAGTTAAAGGCGTTAGTTCTGGGTCTTAGTTTAGGAGTGTCGGGTATGGGTTATGCTTCAGGATGAATGCCAGTCTAGGCATATCAGTGCTGGGTAATAGCTCCTGTTTGTGCCCCAGCCGAAGCACCTGGTGACATTTACCCCAGCGCCTATAGATGGAAATTGTGGTTAAATTGACACGTGTCGCCTGATGTTTTGATGTCTACATCATAACTGGTTTAATTTGTGGAATTTTTTTCTGAGAAATTAGTTATTATTTTTACTATTGCATACATATTTGTTCTTCCTTATAGTTCTGTTGATAGAATTTCAGATTACGTTTTTATTGATAAATGTGTGTCTTAGTAGTAGATATGTGTACTTAAGTGCTATGTGCTTGTGGTCATGCACTTATAGTATATCCATACCTGATTTGTATGTATGTATGTCGAGGTGTAATACAAACTTCACAAGTGTCATGAATTGGTGTGTATGTATGTATATATATAATTTTATACACTCATTTGAGTGGTACAGTAGTACTACATATATTACTGGATACAGGTTCATTGTATCCCACAAGCAGAGTCCTATTTGAACCTGGCTTCTTGGTTCATTTAAATGGCAAAAGCACATTTGAAGTACTTATTTAATAATGAACAATAAACTTTGCGGTTTTCGCTACAATAACACCCCTGTCCCTTGTAAGTTTGGGCTTTTTGGGGCTTTTCAGGATTGGTTTGGCCTTGTTTTTCACTCAGTGGTTGCTTGTTTTTCATTTCAGAGTTGGCAACCCTGGTACAAAGTATTGTCTGCCCTGGTCTGGCTGTGTAGTGGGAGGAGCAACTAAGCTGGTGTGAACATGCCCCTTCAGTGGCTATGAAAGGAGCCCTAAGAAGTTGCTGTACCCCATTAGAGCTTACAATCTAAATCCAATAACACACACAGAAACTAAGGTCAATTTACTAGTAGCCATTTAACCTACTAGTATGTTTTTAGATCATTCCTGTTGAGATGAACTGAGTGTTCCATTTCTGTATTCCATATGCATGGTTTTGTGACAGACATACTGCACTATTTTCATAGAGCAGCCCCTGTCACCACCACGTTCTCCTCCCACCTTAAACTGTTCTTCCCTGCATAGGGGCCACAGGACACAGCTACAAACCACCGGCGTTTCTGAACATGCATGGCCACCATGTGAGACTGGCAGAGCAGGCAGGACTGGCACTGCCATGTCACACTAAATGCACAAGATGCAGACATAGAACAGGACAGACCAGCAGCAGAGCTGGGACTTGTAGTTCTACACGCTGTAGTCTAGTACTCCCGCCATGTGGCAGTACGCAACTGCAGTGAGCGATGAGGAGGCGGGGCCGGTGTGTGACGTCACTAGTGTATTACCCCCCGCTGCTCCCCGAACTGCTGCCGCACAACTGTTATACGGCCCCGGGATGAACAGCATGAAGCGCGGACGACATGACAGCTCCCCGAGACGGGCAGACCCGCACCTGACTCCGGGGAAGCAGCCGAAGACCTGGTGCGGGCCGCGGAGCGGGGACTACAGGGACTGGGATGTGGAGGACGTGTGTGTGTTCCTGGAGAGCCGGAGCCTGGGGCAGTGCCGGGAGATCTTTAGAGGTGAAGCCGGGCAGTGTGTGCACAATATAATATATCATACTGCAGCTGTGCCAGGAGCCCTGCAGAGATCACACATGGGGACAGTGTGCACAATATAATATATCATACAGCAGCTGTGCCTGGAGCCCTGCAGAGATCACACATGGGGCAGTGCCATGCATTTAGCTCAGTATATGTTATGTGTTACTACTAGTATATCCCATATACTGCAGCTGTGCCCTGTAGAGATCACACATGGGTGCAGTGCCATGCACTCAGCCCATTATATGTTATGTGATTATATGTTATGTGCAAGGGCACTGTGTTACTACTAGTATATCCCATATACTGCAGCATGTCAGAGAAGAGCTTGCCGGTAGCGAGCAGGATACAGTATATACAGGAAACTTTAAATGTGTTGCATCTGTGTAGGCTTATAATTAAAGCAGCAATCCTATTGAAAAAATGCTGTATTGGTTTTTTGTTTTTTACATAACTGTATATAAGCAAAAAACTTAGTATTGTTTTCCTTGGCTTTGTTTATTTTCAGGCTGCCATTGATTCATAATTCTGCAAAGTGTCAACCAGAGTCACTTGCCACACATTGTAGTGAGCAGCAAGGGTTGGAACTTTCCTCTGCGCTCTGTGTATTGTTAAAATCCTCCTCCTGCCTGCACATAACATGCTATGTGACTGGCAGCCAAAATATTTGCCCTCCAGAGAGATTTTGCAAAGGAGTTATTTGTATTATTTGTTAGAAGACAGCTAAGAAAAATCCAAAGTATTTAACTTGATAAGGTTTATTTTCTTTTTTTTGGTAACTGTGGGATTGTTGCTGTAAAAGGGTTTGCAACACAAATATATAATTTATCCTCACAGCATTTCTGTGAGCCTGTTTTGGCTGCCAGATGCCATAAGCCACTATGCAGGTGGCTGCTTAGGGTTCATGACTGCTTACTAGTACATTGGAAGTGGTAGAGGGACCTTGACTGCATGAAAGAACCAGATTAGCAGGAACTATGCAGTAAAGAATTGCAGACTGCAATACAGGTTTGTTTCATTTTAAATACTTCTAGGAGTTTATTGAATTAATATAATTTAGAAAACTAACTGCATCTGTCAAAAATCGAAATGTCTGGTAGAGATCGGGTTAGTGGTAGGAAGTCTGTTTCGGGGACAGAAAAATAAAGCATACAAAAACCCAGGGATTGGTTGGTGCAAACGCTAACTGGTTGCTTACAAATACCTTATAGGGCTGATATGCCAAGTGTTGGTGACAAGGTTAGTGTAAGTGCTTTTCGCAGGTTTCCTCTTAAACACCAAAGACCTGTATGGTTTGTTTTTTTAAGCTCTACTCTTTGAACATATTTTGAACACTGTTAATATAAAGCCACATAGGAGCATTAACTAATATCACATATATTATAGAAAATACATGTCCCAAAGCAGGTGCGTAGTGTAAGGAAAGGAGGACCCGACCACACTTATCTATTGGACTTTGACTACTTTTGCCGCAAAACACTCAGATGGTCAACATATTGCATGAGTGTCCTTTTTTTATTTCTAACGTATTTTATGTATGTCTTTATCTAATGGCACCGCGAAGTATGTTACCAGTTGTAATGGAGGCAGCTGGGTGGTGGCAAAATGATACCATACCTTGTGCCCATGTGCGTGCTAGCACTTGTAATGCAACAAGTCTGCACTATAAATGGTGCCTACATCCGTGACATTATAAATGTTGCCATTGTCATAAATTATTATTGCCCCTGTTAGCAATCAAAGGGGCATATTCAATTAGCTTTACGGTTCGTGGGATCGCGCAGGAAAGGCCCGCTGAGTCAATCCACGGTACCGCAATAACGTGGATTTTCGTTAGTATCCCATCCCTGCGTTATTGCGGTACCGTATTACTGGCAATACTGCGCAGGTTTTGCGGTAACGCGCGTTACTGCGAACCGGACAGCTAATTGAATATGCCCCAAATAGTATTAACCCTATAAGTATACAATATTATTGCTCCTTTAATATAAAGTTACCTTCTTAATATATTCATACAGCAATTTTGCCTCATAAGATAATTCATTTATTATTATACAGTTATTTTTGTCCCCTTAATCAAAACATAATGATTGCCTTCATAATTACTAAGTGTTTTTTGCCTCCTTTTATGTTCTGCAGGACCATATTTCTCAAAGACGATGCAGGTTCATCTAACTTCCCTCTAACAATTACCTCCACCCTTTTTTCTTTTTTCCTGGCTGTTTGTCAAACCACAGCTTGGTAAAATTCACATTTTGTTTTCTTTGAAAGCTGCCAAAACACTGCAGAAAATGTCTGTTTCACTAAACCGTACGTCAGTAAATTTCCCCCTGTGTGCCTTCAATTCTTATCATGAATTACACTGTCCTCCTCTTTACCCAATCTATTATAATGCATATTATTCTGCCTTGATAATTGATAAGATTGGGGTAAGGTATATGAAGCCGATTCAAATCATATTGACACTTGCACTTTACTTCATTGTACTTTAGACATATTGGTGTGGTTTTAATTTGAAGAAGTTGCTAATATGATCCTTTAAGCAGTCTTGGTATATTCAAACGAGTACTATGAGCTGGAAATTGGTTTGCTGATATTGATCAGATGTCGTATCGATGTTTTCATGTGGGTATGTGTAAATACACCAACCAATTTATATCATTGCTATTTAACTCATGTTTTTTGTATGCTGCTGTTTTAAGTAGGTGTTCTTGGTTTTTACATAATTCATTATAGAAGCTATTCTGACATTTTAAGTATTTATTTTTTCTTTGCATTAGAAAACCAAATAAAAGGAATAGTTCTGCAGGATCTAACAGAAGAGCACTTAAAAGAACTTAAAATCAGGTAAGAAAATATTAGCACTGTTTGCCCCACAGTATACCAATGCCCCCCACCTCCATAGTGTATAAGCCAATTACCCAGTAAAGTAGAACAGCTATTTGAGAGCTACACCCCCTGCTAATGAATGGCCAGCTTATTGGCCAACTTGAGCCTTCTGTGGCACATTAGATTTGATGCTATTTGCCCTTTTAAGTAATGGAGGACTACTGGCAAGAAGGATGATCCCGGATATTCCCCCTTCCACCCCCCATATGACGGCTATGTTGGCTATATGGGCATGTACATTCATAATGCATCTGTGAGGGCATATATTGATTGGCATGTTAGTAATCTGGGGGTATGTGTGATAACATGGTCCTTTACAGTATGCCCATATGCTATAACACACATGCCATGTATCTTTTTTTTTTTTTCTTTTCTTTTTTTGCACCAATCTTGGATCCTCTTCAGTCTGGCTTTCGTTCTCAACACTCCACAGAGACTGCGCTGACCAAGGTTGTTAATGATCTGATCACTGCTAAGACTGAACGCCATTACTCTCTCCTAATTCTCCTTGATCTCTCGGCTGCATTTGACACCGTTGACCACTCTCTTCTCATACAAACACTGCAATCCCTAGGTCTTCAAGACACAGTTCTATCCTGGTTCTCATCTTACCTCTCTAATCGCTCTTTCACTGTTAATTTCTCTGGAGCCACCTCTGCTCCGCTTCCCCTATCAGTTGGAGTACCACAAGGCTCGGTGCTAGGTCCTCTGCTGTTCTCTATCTATACCGCTTCTCTTGGAAATCTAATAAGTTCCTTTGGCTTTCAGTATCATCTCTATGCGGATGATACCCAAATCTATCTATCCTCTCCTGATATCTCGACATCTGTGTTGTCCCGTGTAACTGACTGTCTTTCTGCCATTTCATCTTGGATGGCCTCTCGTCAACTCAAACTTAATCTTTCTAAAACAGAGTTAATAATATTCCCACCCGCCAACAAGAGCATACCTGACATTTCTATCTCTGTTGATAACATGACCATAAATCCCACCCCACAAGCTCGCTGCCTAGGTGTAATCCTTGATTCACGCCTATCCTTTGTTCCCCACATTGACTCTATATCTAAATCATGTTACATACATCTAAAGAACATTTCCAGAATCCGCACATATCTCACACAAGACACTGCTAAAACCTTAATTCATGCACTAATCATCTCCCGCATTGACTATTGCAATTCCCTCCTTACTGGTCTTCCCAAAAACAGACTCAAACCCCTAAAATCTATTTTACATGCTTCGGCAAGACTGATTTTCCTTGCAAATAGCTATTCCTCTGTTGAATCACTCTGTATGTCTCTACACTGGCTGCCTGTCTTCTACCGAATCCAATATAAAATACTTTTACTAACCTACAAGGCCATCAACAAAGCTGCACCAACATACATCTCCTCTCTTGTCTCAAAATATCTCCCAACTCGGCAACTCCGTTCTGCAAAAGATCTGCGTCTCTCATCCACCCTCATTACATCCTCCCATTCCCGGTTACAGGACTTTTTTCGGGCTGCACCCACTCTATGGAACTCTCTCCCTCGCACAATAAGACTCTCCTCTGTTCTACAAACTTTCAAGCGTTCTCTGAAAACCTACCTATTCAGACAAGCTTATAATATTCCTCAACCACCATCTTAACCTCACTACCTTTAGCCTGTTACACAATTTCACACAAGACAACTACCCCCGGAATAACATTGTTGTGTGACAGGATCATTTAGCTTATGAGTCACCCTACCTTTGCAGTCTGGCTGGGCCAAGATGCAAAATGTATACTTAACCTCATGTGTCAATCTCCCATTGTCCCATAGATTGTAAGCTTGCGAGCAGGGCCTTCTCACCTCTTTGTCTGTTTTACCCAGTTTGTTTATTAGTTTATTACGTTTGTCCCCAATTGTAAAGCGCTACGGAATATGTTGGCGCTATATAAATAAATGATGATGATGATGATGATGATATGAATACATATTTAGTTTGTTGTGGTTCTTTGTCCTACATATTAATTTCTGTAATGGCACAGTTGTAAAGTGTAAGCTCCCATCAGGCCATACTTGGATTACACGAGCATATTCATTTTGAGCAGTGTGATGCACTGCAGTGTCAAACCGTTTTCACAGTGCCTTGATTTTTGTAAGTGATGTCATTGTACCCAAATAACGTGGGCCAGTCTGGGGGGAGGAGGTTAACTAGTTGTGTTGTCTGCTGCTACCTGGCTCTCTGGGCCCTGCTGCTATAGGCTTATGTGCTGCTGTGTTAGAGCTTGTATGTTCTCCCTGTGTTTGTGGGGGTTTCCTCCGGGTGCTCCGAAAATATACAGTAGATTAACTGGCTCCTACTAAATTCACCTTAATCTCTCTGTGTGTATCTTAGGGAATTTAGACTGTAAGCTCCAATGGGCAGGGACTGATGTGAGTTCTCTGTACAGCGCTTCGAAATTAGTGGCGCTATATAAATAGATGATTATTATTGAAACTGAGACAGATGGCACACATACCGGTCACACCTTATTTTGAGTATTGGCATATTATGCAAAGTTGAAGAGCTCTAATTAACTGGTCAGTAATTATGCCATATATTGCTTTTTTTTTTTTTTTTTTTTTTGCACCGGATTGGTATTTTTTTTTATTTATTTTTTAAATAAAGTATTTTTATTGAATTTTAAAACGCATAACAACAATACAATACACACACTTTGAGATGTCCCAGATTGGTATTTGGAAAAATCCATAAAGCCTTTGCTGAAATGATCACCAGGGTGACTTAAAATAGTACTTGAAAATATTTTGAATGACTGTTTTCCAGTTCGGTCTCATGTTCTATCTCAATCTCTTTCCATCTTCTAGTCCTGTAGGTTTGAGATTGGAATTGCTTCACTGTTTTCGAACACTGTGTCAAAACCCTCCCAGTATTATGAAGGTATGTCACGTTTTTAGCACGTCTGTATAAGTGATTGTCGGTTGTAGTGCACAAAGGTTCACTGACAGAATGTGATCATTAATACCGCTTTCATACTGCCGCCCCGGCAATATCCCGGGTTTTTCAAGCCGGGTTTTTGCCGGGGCTCGGAGCGTCCCAGCTCAGAAACACCATTCATACTGCACCTCGGACATGGGAATTTCCCTGGTTGACCCCATTCATACTGCACAAGTCTGTGCCCTGGCAATTTGTGGGAGTCATCACCAGAGCAGTTTCGAATCTTCCACGGGCTCCCACCGATGACATCATCCTCCAGAGACAGGCAGACAGCCAATCAGCTTGTTTTCTGTGCAACCCGGGTTGAAAAACCCGGGTTGCACCATTCATAGTGCAGGCAACCCAGGTCCGACCCGGGAATTACCCCGCGATAAATCCCGGGTTGAAGACCCAGGTTTTTAGACCCGGGATTTTTGACTTGTACCATTCATACTGCACCAAAGACCCGGGTCGTTTGAGCTCGCCCCGGCAAAAAAACGGGATTTTGGTGCAGTATGAATGGGGTATAAGTTCAAACAGTGTTAGTACCTTAGTTTCACTGCACAATAAGGTACAAATATATCCCTCTATTTTTTTTTGTTTGTTTTTTTATGGCTGGTCTTTGCATATATTATGTGATATGTAATATTGCAGCTTATTTCCCTACATATTAAAACAAGTAGCTTTAATTGTTGGTTGTCTGTTTGCAGGCCCATTGTTTAATCCTGAACCACTATCGGTCTCATGTGCAACCTCCTTCACTTAAGGCGGCGGTTCCCAAACTGTGCGCCGCGGCTCCCAGCGGTGCCGCGGCGCTGTCTCAGGGGTGCCGCGGGCCAGCCATAAAAAAAACAAACAGAAACACTTACCAATCTGCGCGGCGCCAGGACCCAGCATCCTCCTTTCTCACGCAGCAGCTGTCATATCAGTGACGGCTGCTGCGTGAGAGAGGAGGATGCTGGGTCCCGGCGCCGCGCAGATTGGTAAGTGTTTGTTTGTTTTTTTTTATGGCTGGCGCGCGGCAGAGGGGGCAAATTGAGAGAGGGACAGAGGAGAGGGACAGAGGAGAGGGACAGAGGAGAGGGACAGAGGAGAGGGACAGAGGAGAGGGACAGAGGAGAGGGACAGAGGAGAGGGACAGCGTGAGAGGAGAGTGACAGGAGGGGACAGCGTGGCAGAGGAGCTGGGACAGCGTGAGAGAGGGCAGAGGAGCTGAGCAGCGTGAGAGAGGGCAGAGGAGCTGGGACAGCGTGAGAGAGGGCAGAGGAGCTGGGACAGCGTGAGAGAGGGCAGAGGAGCTGGGACAGAGTGAGAGAGGGCAGAGGAGCTGGGCCAGTGTGAGAGAGGGCAGAGGAGCTGGGCCAGCGTGAAAGAGGGCAGAGGAGGAGGACAGCGTGACAGGAGGGAGACAGCGTGACAGTGGGCAGAGGAGGGGGACAGCGTGAGAGAGGTCAGTGTCTGGATGCAGAGGGGGCATTTTTGCATACAACTAAATAAGCATTTCTGTCCTGACCTAAATACTTATTACAATTTTTTGACCCAACTACTTCTAAAACAGGACTGCTCGGTAATTATTTTGGAGGGGTGCCTTAAAAAAATTATGGAGACTCTAAGGGTGCCGCGAACTGCAAAAGTTTGGGAACCACTGACTTAAGGAGTCAGAAAACTGCTACATGGATTTACACAATAAGAGAACAATTGGCCTCATTTCTTGGGCATATATTTATTTAAAGAAGGGGTACCCTTAACATGATTAGCTTATCCGTGATAAAGGGCTGCTTTGTTGATAAGTTTATTTATACAAAAGTAGTTCCAACGTGATATTTAACATCCATAACAATTGGTAAATATTGAAAAATCCAGGTTTGAAGGTGATACAGGATAGGGATTCTCATCCTAACCTTGCACATTGATTGTGTTGTCTTGGAATTAAGAATACAATTCCTCCAAGGCCACCTTCTTCCCAGGCCTCAATTAAAAAGGTCACACTGCCTCAGTGTTTACAATGGCAGGCCAGAAACTAGGAATCTTATCTTGTGTACTGGGGGGGAAGGGGGTGGTAACTGATAAGCGTGCAGTATAATTGAAGATGGTTTTCATAATGCTTTCGAAACTATTTTTTTTTGTTTAACTTCTTCCAAGGGTTTACAGATACAGGAAAGCTAGACAAAGGCTCATTCTCGTGCCCTCCGGCATTTTTAAATGAATTTTAAATGCAAAAAATGCAAGCAAACTAGAAACCATTGTTTCCCACACCCATTAGTATTTTTATATTTGCGGTGCAGTAGCATTTTTCTAAAAGTTACTTGTTCGATGTTTTTGTGTTTACGCATTTGAACACATTGGAAAACTTACAGTGATCTCTAAAATGCTAGTGAAAGGGCATTTTAATAGCATAATTGGCTTCTGATCAAATTAATATGTGTTAGAGGTGTGTGTATGTGTGTTAGAGAATTAGACTGTAAGCATTAGTAGGGCAGGGGCCAATGTAAATGATTAAGCATTCTTTTTATCATGCTACATAATGTTTGTGTTCTGTAAATAAAAGTGAGCAATATACATTCTCTTTATGCATTTTACAAGAAAAACCCCAGTGAATATGTAACCTAAAGGTACTAGCTCATACATGCTGCAGTTTTGATGAGTATCTGTCCTTATTGACATAAAAAATGTCATCACATAGGTTTGGCACATAAGTGTAAAGCGAATTGGAGAAATGTCCATGTGTAGCCAGTTTATGGGCTTATGCCCTAAAGACACTTGGTCCATCCAGTCTCCGGCCTGCACGTTCTAACAGTCCTTGTAGTGATCTGCTGGGTACTGTTGTGGACTGTGCATGACACATTCACCTCCAGCTGAAATGCAGCACACACTGCCATACTTCTGGCACCTGTGAAACTGATGGTGAAGATAAGTGGCCAGTCAACTGCACTGACCACAAAAACCCAGAGGGAAATGAAATACAACTTCTTGATGCTACAGATATAGGTCCGTACAGCCTAATTAAAAATAAACTTAAAAGCAGGAATCCTTCATAATGTTTATTCCATATGCATACAATCTATTAGTAATGCTGTAGTCATCCTGCAACTTGGTCGAACAAGAGGATCATCATCATCATCATCATCATTTATTTATATAGCGCCACTAATTCCGCAGCGCTGTACAGAGAACTCATTCACATCAGTCCCTGCCCCATTGGAGCTTACAGTCTAAATTCCCTAATATAGACACACATTCACACACAGAGACAGACAGACAAACAGAGACTAGGATACATTTTTGATAGCAGTCAATTAACCTACCAGTATGTTTTTGGAGTGTGGGAGGAAACCGGAGCACCCGGAGGAAACCCACGCAAACACAGGGAGAACATACAAACTCCACACAGATAAGGCCATGGTCGGGAATTGAACTCATGACCCCAGTGCTGTGAGGCAGAAGTGCTAACCACTAGGCCACTGTGCTGCCCACAAGGAGGATCGATGTCTAAATTAGCCATATGTGTGAATGTTAGTGGGGGGCCTGTGTGGTCAGAAGAGGACCGTTCACACTGGCACAGAGTGGTCATCTACCAAGCACATTTACCAATATGCCCCTTTGTAATGATTTTATTACAGGGCTTAAGTATTTCACTGATTTACATAGATGTTTTGGAGCCTGTTTGGTTTTCGTATACAGTCTTTATCTTACACATTGGTGATGAACTGTTTATGTATTCTACCTGCTTTGAAATCTCATTCATGACCTGTTGGTTGGTCTTGGTCACACCAGATCAGAACATGGCCGGCAGGTCGACAATACTCGTGTGTGTGTGAGATGGCTAAATCCTGTCTGGTAGTGGTTTGTAGAATAACATGGAGGTGGACTCTATGTACTGCATGCAATTTGGAGATATTTGAAAAGAAGATCTGTGCCTTGTTTCTAACCAACTTAAGTAGCTTGGTTAGGACTTCTATTTATGGAAGAAAAAAATTACCCAGAGTATCTAACTTAAGTATACGAAGTCCACTTTAATATATTCCTCCGGATCTCATTTGTTTTTGTTATTTAACATTATATCTGGAACCTTTTATATTCAGAGACTTAAAACTGGCAAGATGTAACTTGGGGTTGTGTTTGTTTTTTTGTTATATTATACACAGAAGTTTTGACATATGGGGTAAATGTCTCAATCAGCGATTATCTAAAACCTGCAGTTTTTCTGTGTTTTACCATCGGTATTTAAAATGGCAATTTTATATTAAAGGCTAAACCACTAGCTGAGCCTTTAATGTAATTGCAGTTTTAAATATCGACTGCAAAACAGGGAAATTCAGCGAGGGATTATTTTCATACATTTACCCCCATAGTGTAACACTTTGTGAATGAGAGGTCATGGACCGTTTTCCATTTTTGCTGTCCCATTTGCGCTGGAAGACATCGGTCTAATATCTAGTGTAGAAGGATTTTTGCTTTATGTATAACAGATTGGTCACTGTTGTGTTTGAATTCAAGTTAACTTTTTTTTTTTCTCTCCCTCCTCGCTTTAGGTATTCAATGATCCAATACATGGTCATATTGAGTTGCACCCCCTGTTAGTTTGCATTATAGACACCCCTCAGTTCCAGCGTCTGCGATACATTAGACAACTTGGGGGCAGTTACTATGTGTTTCCAGGAGCCTCCCACAACAGATTTGAGCACTCCATTGGGTATGTATCTTATCTGTTTTTATGTCCATTGTCTTTGCTTGTGAGTTGGGGTCCTTAAGGCGCGGTTGCTCAGGTTGTTATTGGCAGGTGTAGTTTTTGTTTTGTTTTTTTTATGTCTTTACATAACTGTCAAAATTAAATGGTAGAGCCACTCTTGCAAAATTGAGCGCACCTATGTGTGCGAGATACTTTGTCCATTAGTGAGTGTTGGGTAAAATGAAACCAAAAAAAATGCAAGTATACTAATATTTTCTTTATACTTTGACCACTAGACATTATTCAACTGTAGACTGCAGTGAGTATTAATTTGCCAAGCAATAGTGCATCTCCACTGATGATGTTGGTGTAAGGCCGGTTACCTGATAGCTGTAGAACCACACCAGTGGCACAGGATATAAAATGCGATTGTGTTTGATGTGCAGTGATAATCGGCACTAGTAAAAGCATGTTACTCTAGGGAATGCGCCAAAAACCCAACATGTCCACCTTCAACTCTGAGTCCAAATGATGCAAGGCTGGGATAGCGCTATGTAACCATGAAGCTGTCACTCACATAGAAGTAATTTGTGTTTGCACAGTGTGGGTCACCTGGCAGGATGCCTCGTACAGGTCTTACATGAGCGGCAGTCAGAACTGCAGATCAACCAGAGGGACATGCTGTGCGTCCAGATTGCAGGCCTGTGTCATGACTTGGGTAAATATCTATCGTAATGTTATTTGTTTGCATGGCTTAGTCCTGTCCCCCCACATTTATAAAGCAATTCCACAATTTAAATACTATAGCAGATAAATGTTTCATATCAAAAGCTTGGGGTATTAGCTGCAGCTGATGCACAGTTTTGTTCGTAATACAGTCTCCCACTTCCTAGTATTGTGTTGAAGTGTATGACAGGGCTGCCTTCCTACAACGCTAAATCTTTCTGTGGATTTATTTCAGGTCATGGACCATTTTCTCATATGTTTGATGGGAGATTTATGCCTCTTGCTAATCCAAAGAAACAATTCAAGGTGTGTGGCAATTACTTTTACACTGTGGTGAACAATGGAGTATTATATCCACCTCAACTGCCTGTTAGTTGTATACGGGAGCCTCAGGTCAGCGTGTGTGGGGGCGACCGTATCCGCACACTTGACTAAATGGGTCCGTGGTGGCATGGACTTGTGACTGTCTTTCCTTCAGTAGCTGCTGCTATGTTATGTTGTCTGCATAAGCTGGAATTTAAGCATAAAACAAACACATACGTACACAGTGGTAAATGAAGACACCAAGCATATTGAAAACAAGGTCTTCCACACAGACGAGCAACTACGGTCAACTGACTGCAGATTTTCAGCCTTTGATGTGAGCAGTCCGTTTAAAAAAATTAATGCAAGAACGCCACAGAGCAGGATATAATAGTCTAGTTGCAGCACATCAACTGCTCATCACTCAAAGCAATGCACGTCCATCGTGCAAGGAGCACAGGCAGGCGGAGTAAGGTGACAAGGTCAGAGGACTCACACAATGTTCTCTACAAACAGACAAGTGCACATGTGGGGCCAACGTATGGACCTCTACAGCCCGGAGTCCTTATTTCCACCAGTAATGGGTTCTGTGGTTCAGCACTTTTTTCCTGACTGGAGAGCTCTTTGGGATAACTGTGCTCCCCATCCACAGTGCACATGGGGTCCTGCAGCTTGATAAGCATGACATTAATGTTCTTCATATGTCACAACCTTCTCAGTCTCCAGATCTTACCCCTATCAAACATTTGTGGGATTGTCTGGAATGATGCATGAGTCTGCGCTTTCCACCAGCATCAGGCAGGCTTCAGTTGAGTGTCTTTCTTATGGAAGAATGTGCTACGTTTCTCCTGCATTATTCCAGATACTGCTAGACGCTATGCCTTGGCCAGATCTATCCTGGAATGAAATCCATCACAACAATAATCAGTAGCTGTAACCAGGAGATAATTGTTGACAAATTATCTACATAAGTGTCCAGTCCTCTGTGATCCATTTATCAATAAATAAAAATAAAGTGTACATTTCAGTTTTATGTATTTATGAACTTGGCAAACGACTGCCTAATGAAGTATAATAAGCTCCCAGGTTGTTGCGTATAATAGTTAATCCTCAAGTTCAAAACGCTGATATGAGTCCACACATTGTTTAACGTTTTTTCACTGACCAGGGAAGTATTAAAATCTACATTATAAATTGGCCCTCAAGTGATCACAAATTGCCAACATTTCACTATTGTGAAATGTATTACTGTATTAACCAGTATCCAGTATGACAGTACAATCAATAGTATGCAGAACTTAGTCATGCGTGTTGTGAAGAATTATGATAATTGTGTTTATTTTGCAACTATTTTAACAAAGTGTGGATTATACACATGAATGGAACAATGTGTGGACTTCTAATCAATTCTCAATTTGGGGATTAACTCTTATCTGTGACCGCTTTTTGGAGTAAATTTTACTTCCTCAAGCAGACATTTGTACATTTTATTTTTTATTTATGCACATTACACTTTTGAGAAATGAATCACAGGTCAGACACTTCAATTGACTTGTAAACAATTATTTGGTTATCTGTATAAAGATCATGGATTTGGACTATAAATAAATAAATAGATTGGATTTGTTTGATAAAACTTTTGGATTACCCCCTAGAAATCACTGACACCTTCACCACTGTAATAAGCTTGTGCAGTCAATCCTTTCATACCTGAGAACTCTTCATTTCTCACACCATGATTTTTTTGGAATCATGTGTTTGTGATATTTTATTGAAGCTATGGTCATGATTTTTAATTAATAATATAGTATGTATGTGTGTATGTGTATATGTGTGTGTGTGTGTGTATATATATATATATATATATATATATATATATATATATATATAAAAACCTGTGCATGATACTCATGCATTCTAGTCAAATCAAGCTACTTAAGGTGTTAAAAAGGTTCTTGTCATGCATTTGGGCCATAGCCCAGGCCTCAACCACCAACCACTCCCCACTGTCACCCCCGGCAACCACCAACCACTCCCCACTGTCACCCCCGGCAACCACCAACCACTCCCCACTGTCACCCCCGGCAACCACCAACCACTCCCAACTGTCACTTCTCCTTCAAGAAATATATATATATTTTTTTAAAATCTTTATAAACACTTTTAACAATTAACAAATTAAATTAACAAATTAAAAACATCTTAGTATACCAAATTTCAGCCCTTTCTGAATTATTTTTTCCACACACACTAAGAATTTAGTAGGTCAGTGTATAACTCCGCCCAGCAGGTGGCGCTGCAGCTTGGTTTTATTTTTTCCACACAGACAGACTAACACACGCCACTAGACATTTATATTATAGATATATTAAAGAAATAACAGAAATATAGAGATTTGTGCTGTATAATAGCCATTTTGTACACACGTCAGATCTTGCTATTGTATTATGTATGGCCCCCATTAACCAGGGGGACCTGTCTCCATATTGGCAGGGTTTCCTTTTATGAATGCCTGTACAGTGACTGCTTTGCCAGGAAAAAAATGTTTACCAGTCACTTAATGGAATTGGAAGCTATCTCTTAGCCACATTCTGATTATGCGGCCAAGTTCTGTAAGATACAGCTGCCATATCCAGCTAACCTTTATATTAACGTCGACTGTTGGTTAAACTCCCACCGACATAACTGGTTACATAAATGTTTTATATTGGATTGTACATATTTCATTACTTGTGGTTTTATTTTCAGCACGAAGCTGCTTCTGTGAAGATGTTTGATCACCTAATTCAATCCAATGGATTGGAGAGCAAAATGAAAGAATATGGCCTTCACTTGCCTGAAGACTTACACTTTATTAAGGAACAAATAGCTGGACCTCCTGTTCATGAAGATGTGGAGCAGTTTAACTCGAGTCAGAATAATTCCACAGTAAGTGAAACCTTTTTGTTAGAGTAGGGCTAAGTTTTTACATACACATGGACACACACCAAAATTGGCTTGTAGAATTACTTTCACTAAAAAATTATCCTAAGCCGCAAAAGAATGTAAAACAATTCTAAGATATGCTATAACATAGTAAACAAATAATATAGCATCATCACCATTTATTTATATAGCGCCACTGATTCCGCAGCGCGGTACAGAGAACTCATTCACATCCGTCCCTGCCCCATTGGCGCTTACAGTCTAAATTCCCAAACATACACACATAGAGAGACTAGGGTCAATTTTGATAGCCGATTAACCTACTAGTATGTTTTTGGACTGTGGGAGGAAACCGGAGCACCCAGAGGAAACCCACACAAACACGGGGAGAACATACAAACTCCACACAGATAAGGCCATGGTCGGGAATTGAACTCATGATATCAGCGCTGTGAGGCAGAAGTGCTAACCACTTGGCCACCGTGCTGCCACTATGTTTGTAAATGGAGGTTTGTTGTGCTTTATGCTTTGTTTCCCTGTACATTTTCCACATTATGAACATTGGGCATTACCAAATATCTCAACTGATTACCAAGCACATAGTATGGCTTTGTGTGAAAGTGAAATATTGGCTGTTTTGGAATAGTGCCCCCAGTGGCCAAATTATGAAAAATATCTGTGCTTGGTTTAACCATCAAAAGGGTGTTGCATGGCTTCCTTTGCAGAGGCTGCTTTTGACTGCTGTTGGTGGAATAGTTGAAAAAAAAAGTAAGGGAGTGTTTTAAAATGAATGTTTAACTTCAATTGTTGCATTTAAAACTGATGTCTGCCTCCCGTTGGCTTTTGAAATGAACCTGACCCATACAGTGCTCTGCTTGTATAGTGGATACGTGACTTAGCTAGCTCCTTCCTGTGCTGTTCTGTACATGCCACTCTCTCTTTTCTACAGCAAAAGATAAGTTGTCTGTGTGAGAGGCAGACTGTGCAGTGAAGTGAAGAGAGACATGGTCGCCCACCTCTCACAGGAAGGAGACACAGCAGTTTGTCCCTTTCAGATTAAAGTTTTACAGGCTGCAGAAGATTAATACAATTTTGAATCCCTTTTATACATTTTATACACGTGTAAATATAGTTGTTTTTTGTTTTTTTTTCCTGTCTGTACCCACTGTGTCAATATGACCCCGCCCCCTCGTGGTCTCCACAGACAGGCTGTCTGTGATATTTTTAGGCCATTTTAGCAGCTCAGTGTACAAAGGAGTAATAAGGGGGAGAGCCGGGATTTATTTATAAAGTCTCCTCCTGCCTAACTCTGGCCCAGGATAGAAACACAGGAACTTTTATTGACCTCTAATTTTCTCATGTATCTTTATTCATTTGTATTAAAGTAAAAGGTAAAATGAAAATAAAAAATTGCAAGCGTTGGGAATCTAAATATTTTTTGTCTTCAACACAGATGGCAGTAAAATAAATAACTGATACATGGAAACTGTGGTCCTGTCCTGAAGTCCAGGCCTTGTTCATAAATAAATGTTTAGAGGGATATTAAACTGTATTTATCTGCTAATACATAAAAAGCACACTGCAGCACTTGAACGCACCCATCCATTGAATGTTTCATATTACATCATCCGAGCAAAATGTCAGCTCTACATCTCCAGATGTTCTGTGCTGAGAAACCTCTATGTAACTGCACATGTATTATTATTATCATTTATTTGTTAGGCGCCACAAGGTTTCCGCAGCACCGCATATAGTACAAACAGACTATACAGGGTATAACAGTACAGAACAATAAACAAAAAGTACCAATACTTCAGAAACTCCAGGCAGGCAGATGCAATAGACACGGAGCAGAACAACGGGTAAGGAGACAGGAGGGAAGAGGGCCCTGCTCATTCGAGCTTACATCCTAAGGGAGGGTTGACAGACCAGGCACAAGAGGAGCCGGTTGAGGCAATGGGAGAGAGGGGAGAATGAGCGGAGAAGATGCGGGGTTAGGTAGATGGTTGGGTAGGCTTTGAGAAAGAGGTGAGTTTTGAGTGCACGTTTGAAGGAGCACAGAGTAGGAGAGAGGCGGATGGAGTGAGGGAGGTCATTCCAGTGAAGGGGGGCTGCACGGGAAAAGTCCTGGATTCTGGAATGGGAAGAGGTGATCAGAGTGGAGGAGAGGCGACGGTCATTGGCCGAGCGCAGGGAGCGGGTGGGAGTGTAAATAGAGAGGAGGTTGGAGATATAAGGGGCAGTAGAGTGGGAGAGAGCCTTGTAAGTGGTGGTGAGGAGTTTGAAAAGAATTCTGTAGGGGAAGGGGAGCCAGTGAAGGGCAAGGCAGAGAGGGGAGGCAGAGGAGGAGCGGCGTGAGAGGTAGATGAGTCTTGCGGCCGCATTGAGTATAGAGCGGAGGGGGGAGAGACGAGAGTGGGGGAGGCCGGTGAGGAGGAGGTTGCAGTAATCCAGGCGGGAGATGATGAGTGCGTGTATGATGGTTTTGGTGGCCTCCTGAGAGAGAAAGGGACTGATGCGGGCGATGTTGCGTAGTTGGAAGCGACAGGCTTGGGCAAGGGAATGAATGTGGGGGGGCAAAAGAGAGAGAGGAGTCAAGGGTGACACCCAAGCAGCGGAGTTGGGTGATAGAGGAGATGGTAGTGTTGTTAACGACAATGGAGAGGTCATGGTGGGATGGGTGGTTGGGAGGAGGAAAGACAATGAGTTCAGTTTTGGAAATGTTGATTTTGAGAAAGCGCTCCGACATCCAGGAGGAGATGGCGGAGAGGCAGTCAGATACCTGAGCGAGGAGGGTGGGGGAAAGATCAGGTGAAGAGATGTAGAGTTGAATGTCGTCAGCATAAAGGTGATACTGAAGGCCAAAGGAGGAGATGAGAGCACCAAGGGAGGAAGTATAGAGGGAAAAGAGTAGAGTACATGTACATTAATATACCCCGAGATGGGTTGCTGTGTTAGTGTATGTGTTGGATTTTCCCATCTGTGTTTAGTTTTGTGACTCATGGCAGTGTGTGGCAATTATTCTTCCCTGTCTGTAATGTCATACATTTTTATTTATATGTGTAAGAAACTCGCATCTCTCTCTACCTTTATAGTGGCCCTATGTTGGTCGAAAAGAAGAGAAAAGCTTCCTTTATGAGATTGTGGCCAACAAACGAAATGGCATTGATGTGGATAAATGGGACTACTTTGCCAGGTACTTACCGTCTAGGTGTAACTGTTACAGACCACAAATGAAGGGATATGAAATGATAAATGGGCACGCTTTTAAACAAATGTTTTAAGGTATTGGATTATTAAAATTATCCACTTCAGAGATCAAACTCTAGTGTCTTGTATAACTTCATAGCCATAATTTCTATTAAATACATTTATATTCTAGTACAGTTTTATTTATATTTTGCCATTATTTGTATAACGGTATTGATATAGTGGCTTTCTGGGAAGTATATTCAGATAATACAGCATTGCTTTCCTTATGCTTAGTCTACCACTAAACCTAAAATTGTATTAAATATGACAAGCTTATTGTGACCTTAATAAATACTGTTCTGTCCTAGAATGTGATAAAGAAATCAAATGTCCAGATATTGATTAAACATTATCAATTAATAGCAATAACGTGTGCAGTCAGCTGTGATGGCACCAATGAACAGACAAAGCCAGGACACAGAATTTATATCCTTCTATTCATCTACAGCTTGTGACCACATTACAAACAAAGATTTCACTGTGTATTAGAACATGTCTGAAAGGGGGTTTTGTTGCCTAAAGCAGACATCTCCTACCCTCGGAATATCTTTGTGTGTAACAAATTTCAACCAGTGATAAACATTATAAGCATTCCATTAACTCTATCACTACCGGGGCTGTAAGTTAAGCTGGGTACACGCTACAGGTATTTCAACTCATTATTGTGCCAATAAACGACATTAGGTCCGATATCGCATTAGTGTGTTCACTTACCACGATCATCTTTTATCGTACCAAAGCACATCGTATCATTTTATAAACTTGTCAACAATCTCTATCAACAATGGAACGATGTCAGGCAGATGTGGAGGTGTGTATGCACTCCCAACCAGCGGTGTAGGCAGATCTCCATAGAGTTTAGTCACAAGCTTTCAGTCTCTTGTTATGACAGATGACGAGCACAGATCTGAAGGTAAATCGTCTTGGTGTGTACGTATAAATCTACATGCTCATCAGGATTTCGTCGTTTGTAAAATCACATCTGCAGTAATTTTCTGTAGTGTGTACCCAGCTTAACCCTTTAATCGCCTTCTCGAATGTAACCAATCAGGTTGAGTGTCTCAACTAGTTATCTTATACGCTCCTCAATTATTAACTCTGCATTCTGTTTAATATGTACATACCTGTATACCTGTTATGGATTACATCTGAAAGTTTAGTGCCCCGAAAATGCTGTAGTTGGTGAAGAACAGATTTAACCACTTGTGCATTTCATGAGGACCATTCGGTATTCCTTACCTTGTCCAAATGCTAAGAAGAGAGAGGGTCTTCAGATCTTGTGGTCAGTCTAACCAGATTGCCATACAATGGATGGGCAGAACCACTGCATCTTAAGGGGAGCAATGTTCCCCATTTAGTGGAGACAACACACAGGGATTGCAGTTATTAACTGATGGGAATTTGTCTTGTCTCATCAAACATTTAGACAGATCTAAATATTGTTTTGTGCCCTCAACTGCCAATTTAGTGGACCCAATCAACTAAAAAATTGTACAGCCCAACTCTTGGCGGTCAGTCCCTCATAGTAATTTGTTTTTGTTTTGAAACAGGGACTGTCATCATCTGGGCATTCAAAATAACTTTGACTATAAGAGATTTCTTAAGTTTGCCAGAGTGTGTGAGGTTGGAAATAAGAAGCACATATGTACTAGAGACAAGGTAAGTCCCTCTGTCCTCACAGAAAATATTGGCTTCCTGAAAGAGCAGCGAATGGTAAGCATGCAATAAATTCAGGTCTGTCCTAAGAATAATCAATAAATATAATGGCCAGGCTTAAATGGCCAATTTATGTTTAGCTGCCATCTGCATGCGTTGTCTCTCATTATGTATGTCGCAGCCTTTGGAACATATCGGGGGTTTTAGTTTCTGCTATGATTGATTTTGTGGTTTCGCTGTTGCTTATTAGAGAAATTAACTTGTCATCTTCCCTCCACCATCGTTCAGGAAGTCGGGAATCTGTATGATATGTTCCACACACGGAACTGCCTTCATCGGAGGGCATACCAGCATAAAGTTGGAAACCTCATTGAAACAATGTAAGTCCAATTATGAGAACATTTAAGTGACAAAGTTCTTGATATTCTAAACTACAATCTTGTATCTACTCACTAAGATATTCTCAATAGTTATATTGAATCGCCAGAATACTGCAGTATAAATGGAGTGTTAAATAATTTAAGACCAGCCAGACTACCTGGTACTCAAGTCACCTTGGGTACTGTATCTATCAGCACACACTTAACTTGTGGATATATGTTAAAGGATATACTGACTGCTGCTTATTTTAAGAACATTAAATCTTCTCCAGGCTGTGTGTGGTGTAACCTCACAATAGAACCCCTGCTGTTTTATTCGTTGTAGGGAGGTGGATTCATTGTGGAATAGAATGTATTGTAGTTGGTCATCTAAACTCCCAGTGACTCCATTAAAAAAATTAACCATCCATCCACAACACAATATCCCTGTAATAAGTTTGGGGTCCTGGCTCTGGCTTCATCTTTCCTTTCCCAATCCCCACCCACAAAACATACCCCATTAAGTTCAATACAAATACTAATAATGAATATTTTTTTCTGTTACATTAACCGGTGGTTTATTTACTTGTTTACCTATTTGTAAGACTGTTACCACTCAAGTCTCTGGTAATTGTTTTTGCATTTTGTATTGTATTTGGAAACATAAATATAATCCTTTTTAAAAAAAAAAAAAGCCACCTGATAGGACTATAAGATCTGAAGTGAGGTTCATGATTAGTGGTGTTTTGATGTGTGGGATTGTGTCTTCCCTGTTACGATAATCTGCCTTAATTATCCAGGATCACTGATGCTTTCTTAAAAGCTGACCCACACATCAGGATAGAAGGATCAGATGGGAATCTCTATACTATCTCTGGTTCTGTGGAAGACATGGAGGCATATACTAAGCTTACAGGTGAGCCGTTTAAGGGAAATCAGTAACCAATCATCAATCTCCTGCATTCTGTGGTACTACTTAGCTTTTGTACAAATGATCATATTTGCTGCACTAGATGTCGTACCCTGGGCGAGATGTGTGTGTGTGTGTGTGTGTGTGTGTGTGTGTGTGTGTGTGTGTATATATAAAGTTGGGACAAATATTAACTTTGGGGATGATGGTAGAAGAAGTGAGAGTTTGTTAGCTCAATTCACTTCTTTTTGGAGTGAGCATGGCTCTGTCTGTAGTAATGGCACATTGACTTAGTGTTGTCTGGGTGCTCGAATCCCTAGTGTCACACGGATGCATCACAGAGAGAATTGCCATTGCAGAAAGAGATGGGGGTGAATGGAGGGAGCTTGTCGGGAAAACTGATTTGGTTATCAGATCCTGGCAGCTAGTGTTTGTCCAGTCTTGGGTTGTAGAAAACCGTTATAACTGGTATTATTAGTTCTGCCAAAAATACTTCTTAGGTGAGATTTTGCTGAAGAGACTTTATTAAGAATAAATGTAACCTTTGTCCCCCATTTCCCCAGACAACATTTTCCAGCAGATCCTATACTCCAATGACCCAGACCTGTCTGAAGCTAAAGAGATATTACGCAAAGTAGAACGACGGGAACTGTATAAATATGTTGGACAGACACATCCCAAAGCAAGCTGCAGTATAAAGCCGGTAAGATTAGCGAACAAACACAATTGACCGCACTAACATACATTCTTTCAGATGCAGTTATGTGATGTTGTGTTGTATTACTACGCCTCTCGTTCCTTAAATGTCTGTATTACAGGAGGAGTATGACACGTTACCAGCTGACTTGGCAAATTCCATCCCACAAACCTCCTCACCCGAAGTCCGTCTCAGCTCTGTTGATTTCATAGTGGATGTAAGTCCTTAATTATTACACAAGAAGCATGTCCGTTCTGTTTATTTGTTTGGTGTATAGAGGCTTTAAGTAGTAATACTCCCATGACATGATGAGTACAAAGTAGATCCACCCCAATGCCTGGAAACATCACTTTCATGTTATTAAGTGGCATTATATGTGTGTCTCCTTTATTAAAACCTACTCAGTGTTGATACAACAATTTACAATGTCAAGTAAAATGAATGGAAGACCTATGCTCTCTTCCTGTAATGTGCAACCTGATAAGTATCCTCTTTTGAATGTTGTGTGATTTGAATCAAACGGTAGGATATAAATACTAAGATTATTTATGCATGTACAATGTATTCCTTTATTACATTTCACATTAATGTAGGTTATTCATATGGATTATGGAATGAAAGAACAGAATCCCATTAACAATGTGCGCTTTTACTGCAAGTCCGATCCGTGTAAGGCTGTAAAGATCACAAAAGATCAGGTAAGAAAGTAATACATGAGTATAGTTCTTATTGAGCTTGGCCGTCTGCAAAATCTAGGAATTCAGTGTGATGGTGTCATTGGCCTAAACTGAAACCATAAACGGGGATTAACTTCAAAATCAACCAATTTTTTTTTGTGTGTTTTATTACTTTCTGGGAACTGATTATCAATGTTCTTCTCAAAGTCAAAAATTGTGTGACCTTTGTGTGGACAGCGTGTCTGGCGATAGAGATTTTATGGAAGCTATAAATAGCTTCTTTTGATGATTTACTGATTTATTGTAAACAGATGTGATTAGTGTATGAACCTACTCTTCTCCCACAGTTCTTCACACTACCTAGTTGGGAAGTAGTGTGTTACTGTCCGGGAATGTTATTCATACTCTAAAGGTCCTTTTATACACTGGCATATCTGTCTGCTCAAACTGAGTATGTGTATTTGTCCCAACTCCGACCCAGCCATTGAGTGCGTGGACTGAACAGTCACATCCTATGGAGCACAGTCGATGCTGTCGACTGATGACCTAATACAGACCACGATCACCAGTGACCATCAACATTTGATAGATCCCAATCACTTACCCGGGGTATGTCATTCTTCTTGGTCCACTGGATTCCATGAAGGATACAACAGTCCAAAGACACACTTCTCTGCTACCAGGAATGGCTACTAACAGTGTCACTAAAGTGACATTGTTGATTACCCCACCCCCTTTTGTGATCTAGTCAATTTATGTGAATAGGCAGTTTATAGAGGACATTCACTGACTACACAGAACTGCTCAAAGCAGCAGAAAGGAAGGCATCTCTGGAGACTTTAGAGGACCCGCTGGATCAGAGTTGGGATGTGGTACCACAGATAAGTGGGGGTAACTAAGAACTATTATAACTTTTTTATGTTTTAGATGGAGTTCTTCCCTCACAGTGCTACATTACATATATTGCTGACATTGGGGTGGGAAGGGGTAGATTATCTGAATATTTTGAAGACTTATAAATAAATTGGTAATTTCATTGTTTAAACTAAATGAGCTGATGGGCAGACCAGGGAGCAGTAAATAAATGGGTTAGTGTAAAATTAATGCCACAAGTACCAGGACCACTTAACCTAACATTGCAGAAATGGTAAATGTTATGCTTCTTCCTGTCTCGTTCCCATATATACTTGTGGTGCCTTCTGCCACTATGGAACAGCTTGGTGATGTCTGAGGACACGAAGGGGGAAAATTTGTTTTATATGGGCAACAATCTGATTATAAAGTGCCCACACACCCTTTTGTTTTTTGATTTATTTTTTTTACAGCCATTTAGCCTAACTGACTGCAAATTACAATGTGTGCGGGTCAACTGATCAACATCTGGATATATCAGATGAGTGGCCAGTAAATGTAGTAGTGGAAGACTGTATCCTACTGTTTTCCTGGTCTCAGGACAGGTCTTTTGGGTGTGTTATATGCTGTTTAACTACAGCTGAGACTGATCCTCTTCCAAGAAACAGTTTGCAAGCCTGCTGCTGTTTTGAGGCGTTTAGAGAAGCCAATAGGTGTCCGTAGCTGTATTTTAAAAGATCCATTGAAATGTTGGATTTCTTATTTAGATATTAAATTTTTCTGACATATTTCATCATGTGAACACTATTTTATCAGAGGATTAGTAGGTAGTGTATACATTCCCTGTCCACTGGCATCCTTTTAAAGACCTGCCCTCATTGATTATATACAAATATATAAACTAACATATATAAAATAAGATATACAATTACAATCGGTGTGTATATATATATATATATATATATATATATGTGTATGTGTGTATGTATGTATATATATGTATATATATTTTTATTATTATTCCTCTCAATTGTTGCCATGAACCATATATTCAAGGAGTAGAACAAATAGTGAGACATTTGTTATCCTAGATAGTAATGACCGTACACATACCTATGTAGCTGACCTTAGAATTTATCATGTTTATATTTTCTCTTTTAGGACCTTCATCCTATTTATTCAGTTATTAGTTTTCCTGCACGAATAAAGATATAGAAATGACACTTCTGGTATTCGTATACTGTTGCATCCATCCAGGTTTCACAGCTTCTGCCAGAGAAGTTTGCGGAGCAGATTATCCGTGTTTACTGCAAGAGAATGGATGAAAAGAGCTTGGAAGCTGCTAAGAGATACTTTGTGCAGTGGTGTATGGACAACGACTTCTCCAAACCTCAGGTGTGTGATTGCAGTGGAGCTACTGGGTGCCTGTGCCTAATGATGCTCAGTGCGTCTCCTGATTAATACACCTACCTGCACTGCTGTAACACTTTCCATCGCATATTTACCAGTATATACATTTGCTTGCTCAAATGTGAAAGTTTATTTTGTGTTAGTAATAAAAGACCATGAGATAAAACATTTTTTTTTCTTTTTTTTTTTTTTCTTGTATCGGTAAGGTAGGGAGACGAAGGAACCTGAAGTATACCAGGAATACGGCAGGAATAAACAATTGTATTGTATATTATTGTTGTTAGGCATTAATAAGTGGATAGGAAGGCGTGTGTTCTCCATGTGACCCATGACTGACTGGCATAATAATATCCACAAAGAATCGTTCTTGCAGCTCCCACTATGCATTTATTTTTAGTCTTCCCCAGTGTATCGGTTACATTCTGCCAATCCCTAAACCTGCTGCTAAAAATCAAATGTCCACGTTTGTGTTTCAGGATGGTGATGTAGTAGCGCCAGATATGACTCCACTGAAGGCCAGCTGGGCTGACAAGGAAGAGGAGGCTAGTGACTCGCAGCATAACGCACGTGTTCAAAAATCCAGGGTCAAACTGTTTTAAAACTAATCTCTCTCCACCTTCCGATGCTCAGTCCTGCACTAAGTGGTTGTGTGCCATCACCAGTTTAAATCCTAGTCACTTTTTTTTTTTTGTTAAGGTTTTCTTTGCATTTGTTGGGTTACTCATAAATAAGATCACCTTAATATAGGTGCAAATGCTTATGCGTTTCTTGTTAAATCATGTTGTGTGTTTGGGGGAGGAGGTTGTCTTGTTTTTATAGTTAAGACTTCATTTACAAGTGCAAATCATGTCTATATTTTATTTTTAATTTTTTTTGTTCTGAGCAGTTTATGGCATTGTCTAACAATGCAAAGGTCTCACTAAAATGTGTTGTCCAGCACCTTACATGTGACAGTGAAATGCCACAAAGAGTCTGCTGATATTTACTGCCAAGTTTGTGTGAATGAGGTTGGCTGTACACAATCTCTAGTAATGGTTATTGCAGTTCTAGTGCAGTAGCTGCATGACTTTGCATTATAGAAGAAGACGAATGTATGTTGCACTTTTTAGTTTGACTTTTATGTTCTGGTTTTATTCTTAACTGTGAAGAACAAGCTACTTGTTCCCCTTTATAGAAGGCTCATAGCTATTCAATGGCCATAAGTTGCTTTCATGTAGACGTATTGGACTAAAACAGTATTGTCCCGCTTTTGTTCTGTTCACACGTGTTTCAAAAAAATTCAAGTATGTAGCATCCTTTGTGAAGGTGAACAAAAAAGATAAGGTCTGCCGTAATTGGAGAAATGATTGCAATTGTATAGCTTATCGTTAATGTATAAATCCCGTCTCTGATTTATATATAATATATATTTCAAATAATAAAATTACAAAATACTTCAAAGCGCAACTATAGTACTATCAGCTTAAATAATCTTGTGTGTATCTGTTCCACAGATGCTGCTACTCCCAAAGTAGGATACAACATAATCAAAAGCAAAATAGTTTAATATATATAGTAATAATAGGCACTCTTGATAATCTTATCTAATATGACATTCTTAGGATGATTCCTTGTTGTTGAAATGGAGTTGATAGAACTAGAATTATCAGGAGAGCGAGGAAGCCATATAACAGTTTTTCTAAAATGTTTAATAATGTGCTTAAACAAAAACAAAAAAAAACATTAAAATAATCTTATCTGTTCATAGGCACTATTTATCAACTCCATGACAACAACGGAACCGTCTGATGAGTAATCATCCGATCAGATAATCCTGCTAATTTATATATTCATGTATGTACAGTGAATGGAGACAATGAAGAGCACACGTTTTGTTTTTTTTGTTTTTTTTTTTACCATACAATATATTTATCTTCATAATCTGTGTAGGGTATGTCTATTTTCATCCTGCAATTGTCATGTTTGCATTCAGACCACTTGTAGCATTTTTAAGAGGTTTTTAAAGTTTGAAAAATTGTTTCAATTTTATCTTTTTGTTTGCATAAAGAATGTAGAATATACTGCAATCATACGTAAGGGCAGGGTGTGTCTGGTTATTCATTTGTTTGGTGGTTTAGCTTTGAATATCTAATGCTTTGTTACTGCCCCCCTGTCTATTGGAACTCTTGGTGCCAGATTGAATGCTCCACTTCAATCACAGTGGCCCACTGAGATCAACTCAAGTACTTTAAAAAACTACCAGTTTGTAAGATGTTTAAAACATAATTTTCAAAGTGATCTAAGCACACGATCATTTTGAAGGAAGACTGCGTCAGAAGTCTACTTTTATTTTTATGCTCCGAGTCTGCTGTGTTTACTTTGTAATTACTGGACTAAATGCCCATTGCATTTTAAAACCGCAGCTGTTATCCTGGTAATTCTCAGTCTGGTCACTTTTATATCTGTCCTAAAGGGTAGTTAAGTCTTCTATCTAAGGCTGTGTTATATATTGTACAGTTGGCTTACTACATGCTAATTAAGTGAATCGAACAACTGTTAAGACCAGGGGGTATATTTACTAAACTGCGGGTTTGAAAAAGTGGAGATGTTGCCTTTAGCAACCAATCAGATTCTAGCTGTCATTTTGTTGAATGTACGAAATAAAGAACTAGAATCTGGTTGCTATAGGCAACATCTCCACTTTTTCAAACAATGCCCAGCCAAGATTCAACCACTTACAACTCGTCATTTTAACACTTGACCACTTTTCTGAGAGGTTTTTGTTTTTCTGCCTGGTAAGGTTTGGTGATTGTCCACTCAGCTGTTATATCTTTGTTTTAGATTGTGTGAGAGAATCAGAAGTGTTTACAGTTATATTACATTTATATGCACAGTATTTAAAATCCTGTTTGACCCATTCTTGCCAAACAGGTTCTGTTCCTCCGTTAATGTTTTGTTTTTTATGTGTGAAAAATGCTTTCTGTATTCTGTAATGCGTCTTACTTTTCTGCACTATATCTATTGTAAACTCCTCTTTGTAAATTTTTTTTTTTTTCTTTCATTGCTAGGTTTCTGTGGAAAAATATATTTTTAAAACGGGTTAAAGGGTTCTGTATCTCCTGTAATGTGATATTCCTGTAATGTTGGGTTTAATATTCTTATACATTGTTTTCTTCACTATGTAATGCAGCTTTCTAAAAACAGACTCTGAATGTGATTGGTCAAATAAAACATCTAGGAGCTTTACCAACCATTTGTAGTTGTCTCATCATTTTCTATATTGCAATACTTGATCCTTTGTCGATGTTAACCGCAGCTGTTAAAAGGTTCTACAGTGTAATTGCCCTTAGGCCTAGGTCTAATGGATCTGTTGTCAGTGTCTCAATGTTGTGCGTTCACATAGTCCATGTTATAGTATAATAAATGGTCAGAGTTGTTTGTTTTTTCAGGAGGGGGTTTCCACCAATGGCATGCATTACAGCCACCATCCTTCTATTTGGGCTCTGAAAATGTTAGGAAACATTGATTCAGTTATGTGATTTATTTTAATAATTATCCTTGTACAGTACCAGCATATTTAAGAAGTGCTTTTTGTATTTTAACCACTTGCAACAGTCCCAGTGTCCCTTACAGTCTAAACACTCTTCCACACTTAGATACATTCAACACCTGAATCGAGTTACATAACGGATTGTGCCTATGGGATCTTGCTGTCAATATCTTGCATATTAGAGCAGTCTTGAATCGTCTTCTAGACCAGAATAGCGAATGGGCTGGCTGGCTAGGATATTGACATCGCCTAAACTGTAAATATGGAACAGATTGTGATTTCTCTAGTAGCATAATATCAAAGATTACTGATACAACTGTACTGTGGGTTATGTGCCCTTTTTTGGGGGGTACTAAATACACTCAGTCATAGAACATTATGGGGAATTTTGGTTACCTGTTCTGGAATGATGTATCTTTCCAGAATCATACACGCTAATGCACACAAGGAAATTATTGCACTCTGGTTGTGACCATGAGACTCCTTCACTGGCAATTGGAACTGCTTACATCTAGATGGTGTGCAGCTTAATTCTAGATGGAGCATCTTCTATGCTGGTGACTGCCTGCTAGCCTGTAGTCCTGATCCAAAGTAAGCGGTCAGCCGGAACCAGACAAAGCGTTGACTCGGGATGCTGGGTTCCCTCCTAGAGACAAATAGAGCTGCCTAAAAAAAAAATCAAAGTGCATTTTGTGCTCTGCATCACAAAGTACATTTGTGGGCTCTCTCTGGTCAGGCAGAGCCCAGGGATACTTTGCACCTTGAGCTTCAGGTTGCTTTCCTTTGGCCAGAGGATGAAGGAGCAGCCCATCAACTACTCGGAGCAGCTTTAAGCCTCACAGCATACATGGGACTCTACACTTGATCTTAGGTAAAAGACAGAGAAGTAACTGTTTTTATTTTTTTTTGTTTGTTTATATTGAAAAATAACGATAAACGCACAACATGGTAGATAAATAGATGGAATACACATTTATTCTTTATATAAAGCCAAAAGGAGTCTCCACCCCTTCCATAAATTCAAATTAGCGCTTGAAAAACTAGACCAATTCTAGGTCCACTGTACACTCAAACAAAAGTAGATATTGGTCCAGATCCACTGTCCCACAATCTAGGCTCAGACAATATTCTCCGTTAACAAACCCTATTCTGTGTCACAGAACCCCACAAATATGCTCTGCATCAGAAATGTCTACCTTTTTAATACTAAACTAAAAATATCACTGTGATAAGAGCTCAATTGGGAAGGGGCTCTCCTGACCTTAAAAAGAAGAGCTTATGGCAGTGGACGATTTCAGGACTAGAGTTAACTAAAGCATATAATTTTCACTGTAAGATCACTACTTGTCAAAGATCGTGTCCACTCCTGGTCATTTCTCATCCATATTACACTTGTTTATACAATATATAAACAATTTCCCATGGGTGGTTCTAACAAGTATATTGGCCACCCTGCCACCATGTCCTGTTTTAGCCTCTTTTAATTCATGTTTCAATCCACCTGAACACGTGTGTGTGTGTGTGTGTTTGTGTATAACAACCACCTGCTCTGTTTTCAAATTATTAAAATGTTCCCTGTATGTCACACACTATCTTTGCCTTACCAATTATGCCACCACCAAGGTTTTTTGTCAAGAGATGACACTCTTACTTAGGAAGCCTTATTTATTTTTAATATGGGAAATAAATAAAGATATTGCCTCCACACAGCAGGTCATAAGTTCCCCATCATTTGCATACAAAATGTAAATTTTGTAAGTGTGACATTTTCCTGTGTCCTTTTTTCCCTTCATTCACACTTAGCCCAGCTTCTCTGTCCCTTCAGTTGATATGTCCTGAGATATCACCAGCAATGTGAGGGGTCTGTTTATTGGATGTCACTGATGTTATTGATTTAACCTTACAAAGATATTTCAAAGGCCTTTGCTTTTATGACCTGTGCCATAAATTGTTACTGGGCACTCATCTGTAACCAGTGTCCAAGCTCTCTATCCATAAATACCTCATGGGTAGAGCAGAAGAGTGTATAAACTAAATCAAAGAGATAAGGTAATTTAGCCTCCCCCATCAGTTTTAACCCATGGCTGGACAGAGTTTACCCTGAGCCACACCAACCATGATGTGCACAATGATGAAGAAGTTGAGTAATGTGCCTTATGGCAGATGTAACAAAGGTCAGGGGGAGGAGTGAGAGATGCAGAGATTAGTAGTATATATCAGTGAACTGTGGCAAGCTGAGCAATGCTGGTGCACTTTGTATACCAATTGCCAAGTCCCCCAGTAAAAACTTCAGCAATGATCAAATTGAGTAGCTTTTGGAGAGAGAAAAAAGAGTAACAATTGGGAAAAAAATAATTGGTTAAAATTGTATGGGGGGGATAGAAGGTTGATAAAAGAGGAATACAAATATAAAATTAGTAGAAGCCAGCAGTTGTCGAATAGCTTTTGCCCATTTTTTTTTTTTTTTTGCTGCTACACATCTAGAGAGAAGGATTCAATTGCAATTAAAATACATTGATTTGAAATATATCTTCAAACAGAATAACTGTGTTTTATTACCTATGTATCATTAAAAGGTAATGTAAGAGGATCTCTATACAGAAGTTATCAATGGTGGAAGTGGAGGTGTACAGTGGTATGCCATACCGCCACTTCTCCTGCTGCCTTCAATGTAAAACTATCAAATTCCATTCCCATTACGTTGTTCATACCACCACTTCTAAATGTCTATACTACCACTCCTAAATTTCCACTTCGACTACTGTAAACTACATTTTAATCCCAAACTCATTCCAACTGCTATGTTTATAGTCTGCAGAATTTTGGATGCTGAAATGTGTGGCACAGATCCGTAACTCTCGTCCTACCTCACCTTCTTATATGTGCTGGGATTTGTAAACACGACAATTCATAGTAGTTGCTTTGCAGTACAAATACATTTCCCTGGAAACTTTGTGGTGGAAGCAACTATTAATTTCCCTAAGGAGAGTCTGGGAGATTACAATTTACACATATTATGTTGCTTAGCAATGCTGGGAACTACAGTAGCCAGAATGCTTTAGGCTAAGACAGTGGATCCCAAACTTTTTCGGTTCGAGGCACCCTTAGGGTCTTCATCATTTTGTCAAGGCATCCGTAAGCCAAAATAATTACCCAGTAGTCCTCCGCCTTGCTAACCACTGGCCCTGGCCGTGCACCCCGGTGAGAGCTTCGCGGCACCCCAGGGAGCAGCGGTGCACAGTTTGGAAACCACTGGGCTTAGCAGAGCGTCCCTTTGGCTCGGGTAACAGAGCTGCTGCCATAAAGCACTCACTCTGGGGCAGGTAGGTTAGTTTCACAGGTAGTTTTGCTACCAACCAGAGTGATAAGCAATAATGGTGTATGACTGCGCACAGCTACACCATTGTCTCAGCGCTTGTGTATCATATCAGCTGCAAACCAATATTCCTTTATATATACCTGGAGCTACAATATTACAGAAATAATATTTTATTTTAGCCAGTCACAACTTCCTGATACTACAGAGCAGCATCAAAGTAACATAGCTGTCAAACTCACAATTTTGACAGTCCAAGTAATAGGCTTTCCTGATAACATCCTTACACTAGCTGGTCTGATACACAGTCATCATGTCATGGGATAAAGGACAGAATGACAGCCAAGTCTAAGGGGAATCTAGCGAGTAAAAGAAGGGATTCCCAGTTTGTATTTTTCACAGTGCTAAGGTACATTCTGCTTTAAAAAGAAAATAGTATTAATTCAGTTCCAGGAGCTGTTTTATGACGCGCTGGACAGCATTAATGTGAGAGTTACGGACTGAACTTCTCCTAGGAGATGACAATGCCCAGCAGGGATCTGAGCCCTGAAGAAGGCTTTAGGGGTTTTAGGAATACATACCACCCAAATAACACTTTGGTGAACTATACTTAGTTCCACGATATTGTATACGTCATATATAGGGCAGATTGAACAAATGGTACATTTTATTTATTCATACTGCGGAATGCGAAAAAAAATTCTGGATTCTTTAAAAAGGATGTTATACATTTAATATCAAAAGGTACTTACATTACATTGGTTTAGAGAACAGGTTTCTTCTTGCCCTAGCTTCCCTCCCCCCCCCCCCCCCCCCCCTCACCACTTTCCCACCCTATCCTTCTCCCCCTCTCGTTCCAGTTTATTTTTTGGAAAAAATGGCCCTTGTTTTGTATATTATTTCATTATATTATTTGTAACTGTTACTTGTGTCGGTATTGTATTGCCTTAAGAGCTAATATAGTAGTTCATTTTTTACTATCCCTATAAGGGCCCTTACCCACTGGTGTCCAACTATATGCTTTTATTAGTGTCTTTTTAACCCCAGTTAAAACATGTAAACAGATATGGGGGTAAATGTATCAAGCTGAGAGTTTGCCTGTGGGTTTGAAAAGTGGAGATGTTGCCTATAGCAACCAATCAGATTCTAGCTGTCATTTTGTAGAATGTACTAAATAAATGATAGCTAGAATCTGATTGGTTTTTCAAACCCGCCGGAAAACTCTCAGCTTGATACATTTACCCCATGGTGTTGGAAACCATTGGTTCCAATGTCTCCACACCCACTAGCACTTACAATTGGGAGTGTTTGCATTACAGTGACATATTTTTGGATGCTACATATTCCATTTACATGCATTCAGCACATAAGAACGCCTTGAGGTTAATCGAGTGTTCTCTGTTGACCCACCACCAGCAATCGCACGTGTAAGCGCTCATTACCACAGCATTTCAAATGCAATGACCGTTGGCATGCAGGTCTACTGGAGTTTAACTACTCATCAGTGGGTAGCCAACATTAGTGAGTATTGCAAAAAAATAATAACTATAACCCTCATTGCTGCTGTACTAAAAAGTGAATAGTGAGCAGTAGTTTTAGGGCAACTGGCAGCTGCAACAAAAATAAAAAGAAGTAAAATAATTTAGCATCACTAAGCGTGCACTATGGCAAATAATAAATATTATTTCACAGATGAATCAAATAATTATTAAAAACAATTATATAAAAAAATATATATAAAATATGTCCACTCTATGTGTGGTTAGTACATAATGCATGAAAATTAGCTGGCTAATTTGTATATTACATATACAATGACATATCCTTCGGAAGAAAGCTCAAACTCACTGTTTTAGGAATATACAGTCCAAGGTGCCGATTAGTGAGAGAGCCGCCCAGTAATTTTAATACAAAGAATCGCCTAGATTTAAACAGTCCTAAGGGCCTATTTAAGCAGCTCCTAAGAGCTGAAAATCCCCTGAAAAAGGCAGTTTTAGGTAACACTCTTATCTATTAAAAAAGGATCACTGCAGATATTGGAGATATCTGCTGCAGTCCCACTGTCTTTGTATGCAAAGGCAATCCGGATAGGTTTCTATAGGGACGGCTATTTTGCGTAATTTAACAAGTACTGATAATCTTTGATTTTCTGGTGACCCATCAGAGAATCCACACCAGGGACAGACCATACGTCTGTGTGGAGTGCGCTAAGCACTTTAACCAGCACTCGACTTCTATACAGCACCACAGAACAAACAGGGACAAGATGCCAGTGGCTGTTATGGAAGTAAAAGCTGATTTGGTTGTAACTTAAATATTATCCTTATCATTATAATTTGGACACCCCAATGTTATGTCTAGTGCCCAACACCTCCAAGACCCACATTTGCTGCCCTGGCAGGCTCTGTTACCCACACCTGTGACCGAGGCCTACTGGGGACCTTCAATTGTGGGACCCCTCCTCCAGACCTCGCCTCCTGTCCTCATTGGGACACGTAGGCTGTCACCTGCCAACCTCTGGACAGCCAGAGCTGAGCCAACTAGGCTACACCAGCAAAGGAAACTCTGTGCAGGGGGAAATGTCAAGCAGTTGCATCACTGCTCCCGCACAGGACACATCGCTCCACCGGACCAGGTGAGCGCATTTGCTGACACTAACTATACCCTGGTAGTCACTTAGGGATCTAACCCAGCTCATGGTGCTACACCGTGCACCTGCCTGTATCCCTCGAGGTCTCGTGTCTCCCAGTGTCAGTGACCCTCTCCTATTCGTATTTCAACTGAACGTACTAGTGTACCGAGTAATGGCAGCAGGGCCGTAACTAGGACTGTGTTATAGGGGCGACCGCCCAGGGCGCAATGCTGAAGGGGGGCGCAGTTTATGAATATTTTAGGTTCATTTGGTTAAAATTGTGGGCTTAGGGGGTGGCAGTTTCGTTTCTCGCCCCAGGCGCTAAAATTTTAAGTTACGGCTTATGGCAGACTCTGCCATCCCTGGTGCTCTGTTTAGCGGTTGTGGAGAATATCTCCATACTATAGCTTTTCATCAACTAAGCTTCCTACCAATACCACCCTGCTCCCTGAACCAAATAGGAGCTGTATTACTCAGCTGCATTGATTAACCACACCCCAAAGGAGCCTACAAATTAAGCTAATCTCTGCATCTCTACACCTTTGATTATTACATAGCATCTCTGATGCCACAACCTGGACTGAGCTCACCTGTACACCGCTACTAAGGAATATTTGCCTCTTTGAAATTGACTTTAGTCCTTGCATTATTTGTATATTCCTTTATGGACATTCCAGGAATTGTGACTACTCCACATTACACTGCTACCACCTTGTGGTCCACTAAGCAAATAACAGCGATTGCTTCTGGTGATTATTTCTGCTATCAGTATTGTGGATTGGGAATCTTCCCCGTTACTGTTCTTCAGCTGCTACATCACCCACTACTCTGCTGCCATCTTGTGGTCATCTGGATGGGACATGGAGAATATCTCATCTGATTACCTCTGACTCCGATGTTGTTAGTCAAGCACCTCCTGGGACTTTGTTGCACCTGGACTATTCCTTACCCACCCAGCCTATTATCAGCACAAACAAGAAGATGATGGAGTTCTTTTTACCTCAAAATGCAAAAATCTACTGGTAAAGGGCACAGTCGGGGAAATTACACAACACTTTTTAAAACAAGGGAAAAATGCTTCTTCCTCGCCACCACTCTCATCATCTTTGGCTTCATCAGAGGTTGAACCAAGACCTTGTACTATCCCCTCTACTAAAGCAGACATTGAAGAATTATGAAATTTAATTGTGGAAAGGACAAACTCTTTGTCGTCAGCTCTACCAAAGGCCATTAGAGACCTTATAACTGAGATGACTGCTCTCTCAAAGCGAACAACTAAACTTGAACACAAGGTGTAATCCAATCTCACATTTCAGGAAGAAGCTTCTCAAGATCTGAATTATTTGCTGCGGGAAAATGATTGTTTGAAGGAAAAATTGGAGGACTTGGAGAATCCCAGTCCTCCAATTCGCAATGAGACTGAGACCATTAAATCAGGAGACTTGGAACAGTTCTTATTTAGACTTTCCTCATCTCTGGTACCCCACCTTCTCGCTCAATCTATCCATATTGAAAGAGCACACAGGGCTCTCCGCCCTCGTACTAAGCACTCAAAACCCCCTAGAGATGTTATTCTCAGATTGTTCTCATTTAAAACGAAACGTGCAGTGATTTCCACCGCAAGGAACTCCTCTCATGTGCTTTTTGAAGGGGCACGTATCCAGTTCTTCCAGGACCTTGCTCCTTCTACAACAGCCAAGAGATGTGACCTCAGAGATGGGACCAGTTCACTACATGAGAATGGCTACTAGTATCATTGGGGATTAGCCTTCTATGTTACTGTCGATGTTGAAGGTAGACAGGTTTCCATACGGAACCCAAATGAAGAAAAAGACCTACTTCATAAATTGAAGCTCCATCAACATTCTCGCGACCATCCTTGGGATCGCAAGCAATCTCCAACCTCACATTGTGTGTGATTTCCACCCTGATAATGTTATAAGATGCTTACTGATTTGTCACTGATTTGTTTTGTTTTTTTTACCTAGTCCTGACTTGTTTTGAATCATTGTTGTTTCCTATCAACTTTTTAGTCTTGTTATAAAATTGTTTTGTACGTTTTTCATATACTCTTGATCCTAAAGTTTGTTCATTACAGGATCGGGAATTGTTCCTAGACTCACCATTTCACCCTACTCATTTTTTAATTTACTTTCATTTGCAATCCCAATGTTTGTAATTTCATTCTTATTGTTCTCATTTACTCTTCACCTGCCTTCCCTGTTCTGTCAATGCATTATACTCTTTTGCCACTTCCAATCTCCATTTAGTAGGACACCCTAGCACTACCTACTGACATATTTCTTGAGGCAAGCACCTCTACTCCTTGCAATGCCATATCATTTTCTCTCTCTTAATTTCAGGGGACTTAAATATTCCTCAAAAACATTTTTAATGACCGGGACATCACTTCTTGTATTGCCGTTCCGACCGTTTCCTAAGCAACCGTCGGGACGCTCTTCAATTCGGCAAAAGTCCAACCCAGTGCGTGCGCATTTGCAAGGAATTAATTAATCAGTCCCTGGGGCTGATTATTCAAAGGCAGAGTGCCGGTTTGCTCATTTGACAGCTTTTGTATTTAAGGCAGGGAGGGCTTAGCCTCCCTGCTGGTTATAGCTTTTGTGGGCCTCAGTTTGCTGACCTACTCCTTTGGATATCTTTCTGTCCAAGGTTTATTTACCTGTTGTAACCCTGGTTCATTTTTTAGACACTGCTTGTTTGCCTGTGCTCTATTGACCATTTCCCTGTTTTCTGGATTCTTTGTGTTTGTAACCTGCCCTTACCTTCAGCTTGTATTCTGACTTTTCTGCTTGCTATGGACCCACGACCTAGGCCTGTCCCTGGTTTCTGCCTCCAGTATTCCGGTTCCCTACCCTGCACTGCGGTTACACTGATAAGTTTCTACTAACATAGAGTTAAGTCCTGGAGTCTTCTGAGCACCTCCAAACGCATCTTGTTTTACGGGAAAGGCGGCTACTAAAGGTGAAGACCTCTACTAGTACTAGTCTCAAAACTTATCAGTTAGCAACGACCCTAACACACTGTTCCTTTTGTGCTTTAGATTCCAAAGTTGACTATGAATGCTGCTTTATTATCCTCACTGATAACATCAGGCACCTTTCTGCTGCCCTAGTGAACATCTATGCGACTAATTCAGGCCAGTCAGCTTTCTTGAAATATTTCTTCACATGTACTGTTCACTCCTGGTTGGTGGCAATTTCAGCACTATTCTTTATCCTACTTTGGATTGTCCACCAGGACTCCCCTTCCTGACAACACTCCACACAAAATCCAAAAACACACGACTGAGACTGGTTTATTTGATATCTGGAAACTGCTATTTCCTCCTGGGATTATATGTTCTATTTTTATCCTCATCAATCCTACTCACACATTGATATGTTTATGTCTGCAGCCATCTCATTCAACATCTTGTGAAGGCTGAATGACATACTCACAAATAAGACTCTTCTTAAAGTCCCACACTTCAAGGATACTGTATCAGTCTTCTTAAGAGAATGTTTTTAATTACATTTACACCCCAATGTGCAACTTCCCACTGTGTGGGAAGCTCATAAGGCTGTCATCAGGGGTGCGATAATTAAATATGCCTCTCACAGGAAGAAACAACAAACTTGCACTTTGTACATGCTCACTACCCAAATGCACGACTTGGAATGGCTTAACAATCACTTGCACTCCCAAATTGTTCAAACAAATAACGAACTTGAAAATGGAAATTCAATGGATAGAGGCATAAAAAAAAGAAGAAAAAAAAGAAAAAGTTTTTGTTGGTCATAAAAATTTTTTATGAGAAAGGCAATAATGAGGTCTCTTTATTGGCAAATCGATTGAAAGCCAAAAATGCATCGCAGGCTATCTCGGCTCTCAGGACTGTGAGAAGTGCAAGTTTGTTGTTTCTTCCTGTGAGAGGCATATTTAATGATCGCACCCCTGATGATGTTCGATAATTGTGTTTTTTCCCATATACCTATTGCACTCTCGGTTGTTGTTATAACTAAAAAAAAAAATCAGCAAAGTGATGAGAGACTTTAATTGAAATATCTAAATAATGCATTAAACAACTACTAACTGCCTGTGACAAATTATCAACAAATAAGAGTTTGTGGACTCTTATTTGTTGGAATGGAAGTATAATGGGTCTATACACAATATCCTATTATGCTCCAGCTGTATAAAATTGTTAGCAACAATATTTGCTAGACTTTATTATCTTCTTACCTACCTGTGGCAATATAACATAAAAATATAATTCAGATCAAAACAATCCACTATTAAAGAAGTATCTTGCATCTCACCATACACAGGACAAGCACAGTACTGGCTACTTCATCATAATTTTCCCCATCCATCAACAGCTGAGCCAGTAGAACGGATTGTCAGGACGGGTAACACCAAAAAAGTAAAGGCTTCATATACATCCCAGAATATATCTTAATATTTAAATGAGTTTGAAGGCCTTCTGAATTCTATTGTCTTACTGTCACTTTAATTCAGCATATAAACACCCATTTGTCATGTTTATTTGTAATGATATCACCTAGTGATAAAAATCAAACAAAGTGCTTTTAGTGTGTATAGAATTATATATAATGCCTTTTAACATACATGTACCCAAGCCATTAGGCTGATGATATCATTGGGCCTGATTAATTAAGGATCTTAACTTAAGAAACAGTTTTTTCATGTAGCACACAAATATCAACTTTAAATTTCAGTGTACAAATAAGCTATCAAGTATTTTTGTGCTACATGAAAAAACAGTCAGTATTTAACTTTTGTCCAAAACAGAAAACTAAATTTGCACCCCTTGTATTGTAACATGGTTTTGTCCAGGAGACTAAAATAAGAAGTTTCTTAAGTTAAGATCCTTAATGAATCAGGCCCTATATTGTCATCATCATATAGGGATTTAAGGAAAATCCACAGCATCTAGCATACTTGGGTTCTAGTGGGTAATACACGGGTATACGCGACAGTCAATATTATACTTTAGTGTGAAGATTTGTAATCATTTCTCATCCTCTGCACTCGGAGAATCTTCTTTTGTCTTAATATCGGAGTGGGTTTTTTGGTGGGACTTAAGAGTAAATTTGTCTTTGAAACTTTCCCCACAATCTATACAAACATAGAGTATCTCCTCTGTGTGGATTTTCTGATGTACCAAAAGATATGATTTGCGGGTATATTTTTTACCACAGTTCTCGCAGGTGAATGGTCTCTCTCCTGTGTGGATTCGCTTGTGTAGAACTAGCTGTAACTTACGGGTGAAACTTTTACCACACTCGCTACACACAAACTCCTTATCCACTGTGTGAATTTTTAAGTGGCTGGCATATGTTAAACGATTACTGAGGCTTTTACCACACTGATTGCAGATGTATACGGTTTTTTCAGTGTGAAGTCTTTGGTGTGTGACCAGATATGATTTGCTGCTGAAACTTTTTCCACAGTCTACGCAGGAGTATGGTTTCTCTCCTGTGTGTGTTCGCTGGTGTATGACATAATGTGCACTGTTGCTAAAGGATTTGCCACACTCTCTGCATGAATATGGTCTGTCTCCTGTGTGTGTCCTCTGGTGTAAGACAAGATGGGAGCTTTGGATAAATGTTTTTCCACACACAGGGCAGACATATGGCCTCTCTCCGGTGTGAATCCTCTGGTGAGTGCTTAATGTTGAACTCCTTGTAAAACACTTTCCACAATCTAAACATGCATATGGTTTTTCCCCTGTATGTGTTCTCTGATGCGTGGAAAGTGTCGAACTGTGAGTAAATATTTTTCCACATTCCATGCAGATGTATTCCTTTTGTCCCAAACGAGATTGATACTTCCTCTTACTTCTTGGTTGACCATCAATCTTAAACGTTTTGATCTGTACGGGTACATTCTCCACACCCCAGTTAGGAACACTGTCATTGAGAGCAAGCACAGGCTGACAAACGGTATCATGTATTGAGTCATACAGATTAGTCAGTGTGAAATCCTGCCCATGGTGAAGTGACCTATGTCTTGAGAGACTGTGATATTTATTTAGCTCTTCATTGTTTCTAAAGTTGTTTTCAGGAAAAAGCTGCACAGTAGCACTCTCCTCCATTGTATCAATGGCTATTTCATAGCGCTCATCTAAAGAAGGATAAACAACAGCAAATTACCAATAACAATTTGCAAATCTGGAGACTATTGTTAAAATAGAAAGTGATTTAAAAGTCCACTAATCATTAATTACACACTGGCCTATTATGAACAGACATCTCGCAACATAAGGAGACTGCTACATTCTGCAACTATACATATATTATGCAATTGGTGCATACATACCTGTGTGAACCAGGGGCAGATATAGACTTTTCTTTTAGGTGGGACATTTTAGCAGAGCCCTAACCCTCTATAATCTCTATTGTAATAACAAAAATAATCAGACCCCAGATCTCTGATGACATTATAATACAGAGCCCCCCTTCTCCCTAAACCCTATTGGTGTAAAAATCAGACCCCCAGATCTGTGGAATGACCCAATTAAATTACACATCCTGTGGTTCCTTGTTGTATTTCGGCACACAGTACAAGCCATATGACAGCATCTTGCACTCTAATTGGTGGATAGTTCCAGCTATTCACCAATCAGTTTGGAGACCTCCTATTACTCTGTTTGGTGAATGGCTGTTTTGTGAATGACCTGATCTCAAAACATTGGACTTTCCAAACATCTATATATGAATTCAATGCCAGTTGTTACTCATTTTCATTGCGGCTGTTGTCTGAGAAAGCGTGAAATAAGGATTTTCTGTTTTCGTAACCCAAGGTATGTCTGCCAGGTTTTGTAGGGGTGTCTTTTTTTAGGAATAAATGTAATCTTTGCATCGTGTGTATCTTTTTCTTAACCACTTTTTCAACGTCCAGTACAGGTCCCGGCGGACCTGGATGATAGGGTATGCTGGCACTTGTAGTTCATCAACAACTATGCCGTCTGCTTTGGAATAGGCAAGCAGGATGGAGTGCACAGCAGCAACATTGAAACACTAGGTGGAACAGCACAGCAGTCACCAAAAACTGTTAAAATTTTACCTTTTCACTCTCTCTTCGTTCCCGAAGCTGCTGTCCGGTTCGAAAAAGTCTTCTGCGCATGCTCCCTCAGAAAACTTCTCTGTACTTCAGTGATGCAGAGGGCGGAGTGTGACAGGGAGGGATCATGTGATCCCTCCACACATGCGCTGTAAAGCTCTGCTCTTCGAAGCACAGATGAACAGTGCAGAAAAATAGCAGAAACGGTCATGTACGGCAGCCTGAGCTGGCGTACATTACCGTACATGTAAAAGAACTTTCATTCATTCTTAAATTGCGGTACATAGCAGTCCCCATAGACACCTATGGGGACTGCTATGTATTACGAAGAAAAGTGATATGCACTGTTGATAGATTAGAGAAATACTTTAATTGGCGTCTATGAAACTGAGGTTTAATAAATAAGCCCCTATATGTTTGCTCAAATCAAAAAACTTTTTTCCCTCAAGTTTACATTTTTTACAGATATTTTTTTTCCATACAGTAAACTAGCATGATTTATTGCCAATTGACTTTTGCATTTTTCCCATAACCTGACATTTGGGGTGTTTTAGACATTTCTTTCATTTTGTACTTTCCCAGATGTTACACTCATTTTTGTGGTACCTTAAAAATAATAAAACACGGGTTTGATTGTATCACACAGTTAGCAAAGTGTCATCTGTCACACTGATAGAAAATAAACCTGCATATAAATAGACATGATTGTATTAAAAAAAATGTTTGTTTCTAAAAAAAAAATGTATCTTCAGAAGATTCCAATACAGGAGTCTGTATAATAAAGCTCAAGAGACATACTCAAGTTTCTAATATTATTCTCCTCTGAAGGTGAATCATTATGAAGACACTGGACACGTTTACTATGGAGTTCTATTGAACTACATAGAGCATACAGTGGCATAGATTAATAGATTACTTATAACAAAACGTATCGAGACCCAGTAGCAAGATTTGAAAGGAGTAACGTTATCACACACGGACTAGGCAGAATAATGCTGGCATAGCTGATGCTGCTCTTCTGCAGTTTTCTTATCTAAGTATAGAACATAAGCTAAAGACTCCGATATAACATACACGAATACACACAATTGTTTAAACGTATATAAAGTATTTCTGAATTGTACATAACATGTTTCTGCTGTGTGGAATACAGCAACATGACAGTCAGTCATTGGAACGTTTAGTAACAGACAATTAGCTCCAATCTCCCCATAATTGGCCTACCTGGTAACACTGCAGCTGTAGGCGCAGAGACCGTTCTCTGCACCGATAGGCTGCTTCTGATCAGGTGATCTGCCGTTTTGGAACGTGGGATATGTAGTTCTCAGCCTTACCCCTGCCTTTATTGCTCACGACAAAAGAACTACAACCCCCAGATCCGGAGCGCTATTATCAATGTCTGTACATTGCAGTCTGTAAGCAGAGCCAAAACGAGAGATTAGAGACGGTGAATAAATACTGACTACGAGTCTGGCAACAACTTTCAAGGGGAGATTTAGTGGTGAGCAGAACTATTTTACAGGTAGTGCTATCTTGGTAAGAACTTTAGTCTATTATATGCAATCTCCAGGTTTGTAAAAATACAATCAATAAAAACTCCATATGCTATTAGAGACGTGCTATATTTTAATTATTTGGTCAAAATTATGAAATGATTTTGCACTCACCTGATGCATTTCTAAATCCATTTGTGCCAAGAACAGGCCATACCCAAACATACATTATTAAAGTCTAGTAAGCGGTTATCACAGCCTGTGATTCACAGGTAATTGTCTCTGCAGGGATTAAGCTTCACTGGCATTCTCAGTTGCCTTCAAACCACAGCAATCCTCCTACTATTTATTTCTCAGGATGGTAAATGCAGGCAGGGCTGCCAAGAGGAATTCAGGGCCCCGGTACAACAAATTCATGGGACCCCTCTTGTAGTCGAGTATGCGAAAAAATATTGCGCCACCTTACGGCAGCACAAAATTTTTCAGGGGTGTGGTCATGCATTTGGGAGCGTGGCAAATGTGCCATTGGGGCGTGGCTAACATCAAAATCACTAGGCTCTCAATTCGCCTGAGCGCCACATATGTCCAAGCACTACAGTGTAGTATACAAAGAATGCAGTGTGTACACAAAGAGTTCAGTCTTGGCCTGCACCTTACATTACACTCACCAAAAATTCAAAAATTGCCATTGTCCCTACTAGAATCACAATATTTCACATACTGTCCTGCTCTCTCCTACCTGTTCTTCGCACTTTCACCACCTGTGGCTGCATGTTTCTTTAGTTGCGGCTTGTCTGGATCCTGGAATGCTGGGGGCCCTATTTGGGAAAAAAAGGGCTACATTTAGATAATTCCAAACAACCCTGGCGTTAAATCAATACCACCCACGATTAATAATTAGGCCCCCCCTGTTATTTAACCCCTCTGTGCCCTCCTCATTTTTTAACCCTTCTGTGCCTCCCACTCCCCGTTTTTTAACCCCTCTGTGCCCCCCCCTCCCTTCACTTACCTTTTCTTCTCTCTTCTTTCTTGGTCTTCTCTGCTGCTCTGTGCTCCATTGCTCCAGACTGACTGAATGCTGGGCGTGACATGATGACGTCACACCCGGCATTCAGACAGTCTGAATGGAGCAGAGAGGAGGGACGCCGGTGCCGCGATCACGTGAGTATGTTTTTTTTTTCAACTACCCTGCTCCCCCCCACCAACGACCCCCCCCCCCCCCCCCGCTGCAAAAAACAAACAAACAAAAAAACGGCGCCCGGGTAAATAGTACCCCCCCCCCCCCCCCCCCTTACCCTCTAAGCGGCCCTGAATGCAGGAGATATTCAATGGAAAAATGCTGTATTGTTGAAATAATTTTTTGAACTGTGAATTACATTGAAATATTTTGTATGTAATTTGAAACTTTTTTTCTTCTTCCAATAAGCTGAACTGAAAGCCAGGGCTTACATGAACCAGCTAGCCAGGTAAGACATGTGTATATCCTTGGACATTGGCCCAAGAAGTGGCAAGTCTACACTTACCACTCTCTACCAGTACCACCGTGCAGCTGATTATCACTCATCTTCCCTCCTGATATTGTATTAGTTTTATTAGACAATCATGGTGATAGGAAGTTTTCCATCTGCGGTAGGAAACCATCGCCATACAGACTTGTCCGTTCTAAGAGACATAGGGGCTGATTCAGAGTTGAACGCACAGTGCGTTTCTGGAAAACACACTTAACGCATATATTGGTGAGGCATGCAACAAATTAAACTTTTAATTTGGCATTAGCTTCAAGATGCACCAGCTAGTAAATGTATCAAGCTGAGAGTTTCCCGGTAGGTTTGAAAAGTGGATATGTTGCCTATAGCAACCAATCAGATTCTAGCTGTCATTTTGTAGAATGTACTAAATAAATGATAACTAGAATCTGATTGGTTTTTCAAACCCGCCGAAAAACTCTCAGCTTGATACATTTACACTCAGGTATTTGTCACATAAGTGTGTGTAGTGTGCAGCTGGATGCAATGTCTAAACAATAGGCGCAACTTTGTATTAATTTGTTTTACGATACCCATCCCATACTAGATTTTCCTTGTGCTGCTATCTTGTATCATCTATTTCATATATTTTATTTTTGGGTTTTTTATGTCATTTCATTTGTACACTTGTTGATTAAGAGAACACTGTAGCTTCTTAATAAAGAGCCTACTTGTAATTACTTTGTAGTTTTTCATAGTTTTGAACTTTGTTAATGTTATGTGATCTTTCCATGTGCTAAATATAAATTTACATATTAAGACCTTATTGAATACATGTATCACTTACTGTTACTGCAACTTAAAAACCTTATTCTTCTCTTTTTATACACTAAAACACACTTTTAGTGGAAAGAAGCCATACTAATATGAAGGAAAAAAAAAAAGAAAAAGATTCTATAGTATAAATTAAATAAACAAAAATATTCAGTGCCAGAATCGTTTTTTTTAAAACAAATAAAATAAGGTACACATATATACATACATGCCGGAATGATTGAAAACACTGATTTCAGCTGGGTAAGCAGTTCCACAATCGTGCAACCGCTGGTCAACTTCACTAGTGTGTGTGTGTGTGTTAGCTTTCCTTTTGTCCTCACAACAGATGCAAAAGAAGTGCCTGATAACTGATAATATTAAAGCATTTGTGCAGTGTATTCACTTGTTGTAATATAATGTATCCGTATACACCAACACACTATAACTCCATATGGTTTCTCTCCTGTGTGTGCTCGCTAGTGTATGACATAATGTGCACTGTAACTAAAGGATTTACCACACTGCATGAAAATGGTCTGTCTCAGTGGTCAAAGTGGAAATTTAAATGTGGCTGAAGGAAATTTAGAAGTGGCCTTATGGAAGGGTGGGGTACAGCATATCGATGCTGAGTACCCCGACACGAGGACTCCGAAGGGCTCCTTTCCGGCCATGAGCGATGACGACTCCTCTTCAAAGCCACTTCACCCAATCACGATCAAGTAAGAAGCCTTCTCCACTTCATGACGTTAGTCACCATGGCGACGGTATTATCACTGTTGTTAAGGGGGTAATGTAAGTATGCACCCATGTACAATGTAGTTTACAAAGCCTTCTACATTGTACATGGGTGCATACTTATATTACCCCCTTAACAACAGCGATAATACCGTCGCCATGATGAATGACGTCATGAAGTGGAGCCGGCTTCTTACTTGATCGTGGTTGGTTGAAGTCGCTATGAAGAGTAGTCGTCATCGCTGATCGTCGGGAAGGGACCCTTCGGAGTCCTCATGTCGGGGTAAGTCTTGTCGGGGTACTCAATCATCATCGATATGCTGACTACCACCGGTATGGAATATGTAAGTGAATGTAATTTGATAGTTTTACTATGAAGATGATAGTGGCGGTATGCCATACCAGCCTACTTCGACCACTGGTCTGTCTCCCATGTGTGTCCTCTGGTATGAGACTAGATGGGTATTTTTGATAAAATAGTTTCCACTCTCTGAGCACCCATATGGCCACTTTGTCAATCCTCTGGTGACTGGCTAATGCTGAACTATGCGTTAGTCACTTACTATATGTAAACAAACATATGGCTTTTCCACAGTGTGTGTTCTCTGATGTGTGGCAAAGGATGAACGGTAGAAGAACTTTTACCCACATGCCATGCAGACATATTGATTTTGCCCCAAACTAGATCTAGCTAACTTTTGGGCTGATCTGAATTCTCAATCTTGATCTGTATGGGTACATTATGTAATCCCTAATTAAAAACATGGTCATTAAGAGCAGCCACAAGATGACAAATAGTATCCACTGAGTCCTACAGATTAAAATCCTGCCCATGACGTAGTGACCAACTTTTTGAGTTTCTGTGATATCTTATATTTGTTTACTTTTGTTATCTTATTATCAAGTATTGCTGTACGTCTGTTATTTTGCTTGTATGCAAATGTTTAGACTGAGATCATTGCAGATGTCTTTTCTGAACTGCCAAAGGTTCTGTTTTTATATAGAGGTGGTAGCACTTCCTGATGATCAGATACTGAACATACTAGTAGATGAATTTTCTGCTGACAAAATTAACCCTAGTCTACATGTGTTAGGGCATTTAGATTGTAAACACCAATGGGGCAATGACTGATAGGAATGACAAAATATATTCTCTGTACTGCGGAATTGGTGACACTATATAACAAAATGATGATGATTACTTCATTAGCAGCACATGACACAAATTACTCTTATATTGCTGTGGAAACAGCATTATTGTTTTATTAACCTATATTTATGTAGCGTCTGTAAACTCTTACAGTGCTTTACAATTAGGAACAAACTCAAGACTGGGTATTAACAAACAGCCATATTTGGAAGAGGGCAGGGATCAGTAATGGTATACATCCATTCACACATGGCCTCTCCATGTTGGCTTAATGTTTCTGTTGAAGAATCGATTGCAAAGTAAAATCTGTTAACCCGTGCATGATACTCATGCATTCTAGTCAAATCAAGCTACTTAAGGTGTTAAAAAGTTTCTTGTCATGCATTTGGGGCTAGGCCAGGCCTCCTCAGAGGAAGAGCGTTACTTCCTGACGTAAGCGCCCTTTTTTAACGTGGTTTTGTCCACATGTCACCACCTCATTATTTTTCTCCATCACCTCATCCTTCATCTTTATCGCCACATCTATCCAGATGTCTATCCAGACACAGGGATCTCTCTCAGCGGTCCTGAGTATCACACGCCTCTCCCTCTGTCACCCCCGGCAACCACCAACCACTCCCCACTGTCACCCCCGGCAACCACCAACCACTCCAAACTGTCACTTCTCCTTCAAGAAATATATATATATATTTTTTTTAAATCTTTATAAACACTTTTAACAATTAACAAATTAAAAACATCTCAGTATACCAAATTTCAGCCCTTTCTGAGTTTTTTTTTTCACACACTAAGAATTTAGTAGGTCAGTGTATAACTCCACCCAGCAGGTGGTGCTGCAGCAAATTTCAGCCCTTTCTGAGTTTTTTCCCCCCACTCACACTAAGAATTTAGTAGGTCAGTGTATAACTTCGCCCAGCGCTGCAGCTTGTTTTTTTTTTTCCACACACAGACACACGCCACTAGGCTTTTATATAGTGTGTGTATGTATATATATACTCATGCATTCTAGTCCAATCAAGCTACTTATGGTCTTAAAAAGGTTCTTGTCATGCATTTGGGCCTAGCCCAGGCCTCCTCAGGGGAAGAGCGTTACTTCCCGACGCAAGCGCCCTTTTTTAACGTGGTTTTGTCCACATGTCACCGCCTCATCATTTTTCTCCATCACCTTATCCTTCATCTTCATCGCCACATCCTTCATCAAGCTACTTAAGGTGTTAAAAACTTCCCACTGCCACCCCCGGCAACCACCAACCACTCCCAACTGTCACTTCTCCTTCAAGAAATATATAGGTCAGTGTATAACTCTGCCCAGCAGGTGGCGCTGCAGCTTGTTTTTTTTTTCCACACACGCCACTAGCCATTTATATAGTAGATATATATATGTATATAGAGAGTGTGTGTGTATATATGTGCGTGTGTATGTGTATATATATATATATATTATATATATATATATATATATATATATATATATATATATATTGTGTGTGTGTATATATGTATGTGTGTGTATCTATAATATAAATGTCTAGTGGCGTGTGTTAGTCTGTCTGTGTGTGTGTAAAAAATAAAACCAAGCTGCAGCGCCCCCTGCTGGGTGGAGTTATACACTGACCTACTAAATTCTTAGTGTGTGTGGAAAAAAAATTCAGAAAGGGCTGAAATTTGGTATACTAAGATGTTTTTAATTTGTTAATTGTTAAAAGTGTTTATAAAGATTTAAAAAAAATATATACATATTTCTTGAAGGAGAAGTGCCAGTTGGGAGTGGTTGGTGGTTGCCGGGGGTGACAGAGCGAGAGGAGTGTGATACTCAGGACCGCTGAGAGAGATCCCTGTGTCTGGATAGACATCTGGATAGATGTGGCGATGAAAATGAAGGATGAGGTGATGGAGAAGAATGATGAGGTGGTGACATGTGGACAAAACCACGTTAAAAAAGGGCGCTTACGTCCGGAAGTAACGCTCTTCCCCTGAGGAGGCCTGGGCTATGGCCCAAATGCATGACAAGAACCTTTTTAACACCTTAAGTAGCTTGATTTGACTAGAATGCATGAGTATCATGCACGGGTTAACTTGTATGTGTATGTGTATATATATATATATATATATATTTGTTTGTTTTTATATACATATGTGTTATGCCTCCAAGTCCCTCTCGCTCTCCCCTGCCTCTTTTCTCCTCTATCTTTCCTCCTTCCCCCTGGGTCTCCCCATCCCCCAGTGTTCCAGGGTTTCTCTGTCAATGTGTTTGATGTAACATATAATATTTAATAAGTATTTTGTGCAGCTGGTTAAAATATAACATCACATGAGAATACTAAAAATAAAAACTAATAAAAATCAGTTTCTGCCATCTTGCTGAAACTCCCACAAAAAGTCCCAGCTCCCCTTATCTATCTATTCTCATTGCACTGACCTTCACTTTGTAGCATCTAGTCTGCACACTAACATCTTTTGAGTCTGTAATGATAATCCTGTAATCTCCTTCCACACTGTACAAAACAACTAGCTCATGTTTTGGGATTCAAGTCACTAGTTTACATCCCTGGATTTACTCATTCCTGTGTTTTATACTTATTTTCCTGGTACCCTCATTTCCTAATGCATTTAATTTGGATCATATATAGTTATGTCTATATGTCTGCAAATATATTTATATTCACGTATTCAATGGCTGGCTGATATCTATTAGTTTCCATTGTCCAGTCTTACACAACCTGACATATTGCAGATTTCACACACACATATACATAGAGTAGAATAGAGAAATACATAAATACATAAATATATATGCTTTGTATGCATTCTACACTATTTTAAATTACAATTCATGAATTATACAACAACAATACACTACAACACAAACATAATATTTACAGGCCTGAGTTTATATTCTTCTTTCCTCCATTGCTCTTCCGTCTTCCACATTCTTCCTGTTCTGTCCTCTTTCTTCTCCTGATTCTAATCTTCCTAACTATCCTGCCTTTATATACATATCTCCTCATCTACATGTGGCATCATCACTCAAAGTATGGGGTTACTCCCATAGTTGGCTAGAATAAACTAGAAGTTGCTGAGCTCCCATAGTTTGCTAAGCTAGAAGTTGCTGAGCTCCCATAGTTGACTAGGCTAAGCTAGAAGTTGCTGAGCTCCCCTAGTTGGCTAGGCTAAACTAGAAGCTGCTGAGCTCCCATAGTTTGCTAAGCTAGAAGTTGCTGAGCTCCCATAGTTGACTAGGCTAAGCTAGAAGTTGCTCATCTCCCTTACTTGGCTAAACTAGAAGTTGCTGAGCTCCCATAGTTGGCTAGGATAAACTAGAAGATGCTGAGCTCCCATAGTTGGCTAAGCTAGAAGTTGCTGAGCTCCCATAGTTGGCTAAGCTAAGCTAGAAGTTGCTGAGCTCCCATAGTTGACTAGGCTAAACTAGAAGTTGCTCTTCTCCCATACTTGGCTAAACTAGAAGTTGCTCTTCTCCCATACTTGGCTAAACTAGAAGTTGCTCATCTTCCATACTTGGCTAAGCTAGAAGTTGCTGAGCTCCCATACTTGGCTAAGCTAGAAGTTGCTGAGCTCCCATACTTGGCTAAGCTAGAAGTTGCTGAGCTCCCATACTTGGCTAAGCTAGAAGTTGCTGAACTCCCATAGTTGGCTAAACTAGAAGTTGCTCATCTTCCATACTTGGCTAAACTAGAAGTTGCTCATCTTCCATACTTGGCTAAACTAGAAGTTGCTCATCTTCCATACTTGGCTAAACTAGAAGTTGCTGAGCTCCCATACTTGGCTAAGATAGAAGTTGCTGAACTCCCATGGTTGGCTAAACTAGTTCCTATGACTCTGGTTTTTCAGATATTTTAAAATGAGCTTTGAAATGTCCATTGAAATTACCTCCCAATAATAAACCTAATATATGTAACCTGTTTTACTTGATTGATTTGTTTATCATTTCTTTAGGTCCACATGTTTTTCAAGAAAATAAGGTAATCTAATACCAACTTTTAGTAAATAGCAAATAATCATTATGTCCCTTTTATATAGCTACATCACCTTTTATAAACCTGCCTTTATAGATGTAGAACACAAGAGATTTAGCATAACTGTGTGTTGTCTACTTAGCTAGTGTGTTTTATGAAAAGTGTATTAAGATTAACTCTGGTATAAATTAGAATTCTATTAAATAGGAGGTAGAAAGTTGACGAGCACTCTAATTTATATCCCTGCTACTGGACGACAATATCCATCACTCTGCAGTGAGTCCTGCTCCATGTCAAGCACCTGTTTTGAACATTACATGGACTCTCCCTACTGACATGTTAGCCTGGGTAAGATCAATGCCGATTTAATGAACCACTTGCTTCTCAGTGCGTCTAATCTGTTGATCTGTATTACCATGTTATTCATCTGTACTACCACGTACCTCTTCCCATACTGCACTGACTGCTTTCAAGGTGTCTCTACACTGCCCCATGTTCCTTTCCTCCCTCCAATCTCCTCCAGTGTGACCCATCTTCCTACCCTATATCTTTACCTAATGCAGCAGTGAAACTTGATAAAGTCTTACTCGTGAGACTAAGCTCTGCAGCACAGTGAGTCTGCCAGAGAGGGCAGCCAATTCATTCTGTTTCACTGTCTCAGCTGACCGTCACAATTATTTTAAATATATGTTTTATAGATGTGTTCTATTTTAAAGTGAAATCATTGTGGAAAGTGTTATATACATCATGAGAATATGGCATGTATTTTCTGTAACTTCCTATGTTAGTCTCACAATGTATAAGACAACAAATTAGGGTATAAGAAACCACTATACACTAGTTCAATCATTTGTTTAATTGTATTGTATTTTTTTTTATACTGTACAATAAAAAAAGTTAGAAACAAAAAAACATATTAAACTCAATAATGCCACATTTGATAGCTTTATTTGTAAAAACAAAAGGCCTTGTAGAATAAAATCGGGGTATTCATTCCCCAAATATAGCAACTTATAGTATAGTAATTTATAGAATATGAGTCATTAAATCAATCAGATTGATACTAGATCATTCCACAAAAATACACTGACAGAGGCCAGCTATAAATAAATAGGATTTTGTGGGTTCTTCCATTATGTCCCTTTTGCAAGCCTAGCAATATTCTAGTAAAGTGATTAAATATCTAATACAGACTGATATTAGACTCCTGATTATTGATTTCTCCTCTAAAACAAAAAGCAATTGTCACACAATCAACTCTTCACACATACCCTGGATCACACTAAATGGAAATAGTGCACTGCACACTGCATGTCTTTTTTCCCTAATGTAAAACTCTATTAACATGTTAGCGGATAGCATGTACAAAAAAATTACGTTAAAAACGTTACATTGGGTTTACCTCTCCCCTGAAAGATGATACATTACAGGTTTATCAGATTAATATTCATGTCATAAGTATCATACGCATGACACTAGTATTTATTCTGTACATAGCTGAAGTAATATACGTCAGACTATGTGCAGTTGTCTCCGGAATTAGCAATTTCAGCTCTCGTTTCTACATCAGCTTCATCACAAAGGGTAGAAAAAAATATTATTAATAATCTCAGCTAGAAAAAGCATTTAGCCTATCTGGATCTATGATTCACCTCCCACTTTAAAGTTTGATAAAGTGAAATGGTTCATGTATTTCCAATGTACCGATTGGTCTTTAAATAATCACAAATAAAACAATTGAAGTTTGGAAAACTTTAATGATACATAACCAAATTACCTGTGGCACTGACGGCTGCTCCTCCTTTAGGGGCGGATCTAGACATAATTTTTAAGGGGGGGTGATTTTGCATAATCACGCTCCTCCTTCATGCCGATTGGCTGGCCCCAGAAAACCCCGCCCACCACCCACAATTAGCCCCACACCCTCCACGCGTTTTGATCGGCGTCTTGGACCCAAATTTAAAGGACTTGTGCTGCTGGGGGGATTGCCCGGGTCGCGATCCCCCTTGGATCCGCCAGTGCTCCTCCATGTTAGTGATCATCTCTGAGTTTGGTGCTAGATTATGTCACAGTGCAGTGCTGCATTTGCAATGTGAGGATCAGAGGAAGCCACCCCCACCTGTCTCCTAGCTTAAGCAGCGGGTGGGGTGCAATGGGAAGAGGGGTGCCACTTCCAATAGGCTGGGGGCCCCCCCTTGGGTAAACCTCTTATATATGCTCCATATCCTCTTTGCTTTATTGCTGTATTTGGCCTGGCCGCAACTTGTACTTTTTAGCATTTTATTCTGCATCTTGAGTCTATGTTTATTGCCTATTGTGGGTACTGACAACACCATAGCAATAAGGACATGGACCAGTGCTCAAATATTAATTACTGTTACATATAACAAATTACAATTCTGCCCATAATATACAAGGTCCAACCCTGTACCACAATTCAATAAAATGTAAGTATCGGGCACAGAAGACATGCAAATAAAATAGATAAAATGATAATCTTATCAAAATAAAATAAGTGCAATACAATGTAACAAATGACATAGAGACAATATAGAATCACGTTATGAGTATGAACAGCAATATAGCCTTGTGATTTAATGCATCCATTGTAAGTTTTTAGTGAATATTTTGTTTTCATTTTATTGGACGCTCATTCTATTTTGTTAATTGGCAATTATCACCCCTATTTATATCGTCTCTGCACACACCATTGCTGTTACACCCTGAGGAAGACAGGCAAACAGACAAAATGCATTCATGTCAGCAGTTACACATCTACAAGGAAACAACTACCTGGACATTTCATTTAGTCATTTTATTTCATTCTATTTAATGTATTTTACTTATATCAAGAAAATTCTGTTTAATTTGCATGTCTTTTGAGCCACTTACTTTAGTTTTAATCAGTACCTTTGTAAAGGATCATGACATGTTAATGCAGCCTAAACCTATGCACCAACATTGATATATAGTAGTCATAGACCTCTATTGCAAAATGCTACGGAATATGCTAGCGCTACATAAATAAATGTTGATGATGATGTGTCTGTATAGGGGCAAATGATGGGTGGGTACAAATATAAATGTTGCTAATGTTATAAATAAATAATAAATATAAATGTTATAAATAAATAATATATAGATATAATATGTATAATAAAAGTGGATATTTGTATATGTTGATAAGATGTTTGCAGATGTCTAGGATGATAGACAAGTGCAAGACGGCACTTTTAATGCAGTCTCTTTGCAGCCTCGAACCTATATAATATTCTATATATATCTCCATCCACAAAAGGTTTATGGCACAAAAGGGAGGGATATTACCAAGAAAGTTTCATTTGTTACTGCGCTAAAAACCTCTGTAAAAGACCTTAGGTGATACAGAAATATTATGTTAATATCTATATATAAAAATATACAAATGTATATGTCACAGGATCAACCGATAAAATAAATAAAATATTTAATAAACATCAAAACGAAACATAAATACATGCAAAATAATATATGGTTCATGAATTGAAAACATACAAAAATGGGTGAAAGTAGACCCTGTTATAATAAATCTCTTAAAAAACAATGTCGGGAATAGATGTAATTGATATCAATTCTCTGTTCGCTGTGCACACTCCAATAGGACCACAGGTTGTTGAAAACAGTTGGTCAAACGAACAAACTCATCAATTGAATAAGATACAATACAAAGTCTGTTTTATTCAGACAGCTAATGTGGTCAAAAAAAATACCACAAACTCTTTGTTCATAAGAATGAGTTAAGGGACAAAATTCATCCTAATGGGAATGTTCCATCATGTAATAATCCCAAACTAATCAGATGTAGTGAGTGGTAAATAACTGTTAGGTACACGCAGTTTAGTTATTATTATAAGCCATAAGCAGCCTCCTAATAAAGGATATAGATGTATATTCCACAGGCATACATTGAGTGTGTCGGGAGAACGATACCTGTCTGACTGCATTATGACAACTGTGAAGTTTGGTGGAGGAGGGATAATGGTATGGGTGTCACGAGCCGCGGCGGTACTCACAGCCGCCGCGGCTCGCTTCCTGTGTGCCCCGGCGTCCTGGCCGTCACTATGGCGACCGGGACGTCACTTCCTCCTAACCCCTCGGCCGGATACTTTGCAAGGCAGTGCCGTGTCCCGGCAACAAGGGGACAGCCGGGCGCGTGCACGGAGGTCTTTAATAGCCTGATGGCTATTAAGCTAGTTATGTTAATTAGCCAGCCCCTGGGTGTGCTTGCAGAGCTAGGCTCTGATTGGTCCATGTGTATATTTAAGGCAGTGCGGTCTGCAGCCTCACTGCCGGTTATAGTTGCCAGTGTGTGACCTGCTCCCTGCCTTGTTCTGTCCTTTGGATATCGTGTTGGATTGCTCGTGTATGACCCCTTGCCTGGATTTGGACCTTGCTCGTGTTTCTTGTGACCCTGACCTTCTTGCCTGTGACCCTAGATTCCCGTCTGCTGCCGGCCCTCGACCCCTGCCTGGACTTTACTCCGCTTTCCTGGGTTCTCCCTAGTCGGTACGCACTTCACGACCCTCTGCTAGTCTGCGGCCAAGTCTGTCCCCACCACTAGGGGATCCAGTGAACACCTGACTGGCAGAGCAGACTCCGGGTTGTGCTGTACCGGCTAAAGGGGTTCCTGACAATGGGGCTGTTTTTCAGGGTTTGGGCTAGGCCCCTTATCTCCAGTGAAGGGCAATCTTAGTGCTCCAGCATACCAAGTCATTTTGGACAATGCTATGCTTACAACTTTGTGGAAACAGTTTAGGGAAGGCCCTATTCTCTTCCAACATGACTACCCCAGTGCACACAGCAAGGACTACAAAGACATGGTTTGATGAGTTCAGTGTGGAAGAACTTGACTGGCCTGCACAGAGCCCTGACCTCAACCCCACCTAACACCTTTGGGATGAACTGAAACAGAGAGTGTGAGCCAGGCCTTCTCGTCCAACATCAGTGCCTGACCTCATAAATGCTCTACAGAATGAATGGGCACAAATTCCAACAGAAACACTTCAACATCTTGTAGAAAGTCTTCCAAGAAGAGTGGAAGTGTCAGGAGTCCCAATATAAGACCACAGAGAGAGCATAGTGAACAATGTGGGTTTTTATTAAGCACTGGTTACACAGGTATCAAGATGCAGTATGGTAGGGTATAGCAGAAATAACAAGAGAACTCAGTAAACAACAAAAACAACTCAATGGTCTGCAGGATTTTACCACAAAAAGTGGTGATGACACACAAGGTGCGACGGTCTGCAGAGCAAAGCACCGAAGGTAACGGACACAAGATGTGATGGTCTGCAGCTAGACAGCGAACAGAAGCATTGGTGAGCAGGAGGTGGAGCAACAGTTTAGTCCTATGTAACACTGGAGAGCTGAAAGCAGGTATTGGTGGTAATACTCTGCAGTGGGATAATGCTGAAACACCAGAGAGATGAAAGCAGGTCCAGAGTTACAAACAAGCCGAGTTAGGGGTCACAGGAAGAGGTGCAAAAACGGAGGGACGAGCAGAGGTCAATCAGGATAACACACAGGAAAATCAACACAGGTAATGACAACAGATGATCTGGCAAAGGCAGCTGGGACAAGCAGGCTTTTCTAGGCCAAGGACAGGTGTTAAGCATCCTGGAGTAACAAGCCTAGCTCTGGCATGTAAGAGAGCAGTCTAAGTATTTCAGTGGCCCCTTTGAAGGTACAGTGGTACTACAGGCAGGATACACATAAATATTTTTAGATATATAAAAATATATATATATATATATATATATATAAATATATATATATACACACACACACACACACACACACACACACACACACACACACACACACACACACACACACACACACACACACACACACATGTCCAACATAGTTTCCGGCAGACAGGAGCCACAGAATGCAGATCGTAACAGGAGGCTGTTATCTCTGCAAAACCAAGTCCATATTAAAGTATATGTATTTAAATAAAATGTCATTACAGTTCCTGTTGGCGTAATGGTCAAACGTCCAAACACTTTTGTCCAGAATATATATTTCATTTATCACATCCCCCCCCCCCTCCCCCTGATTTTCGGCTGGGGTTGAGAGAGGAGCCGCAGAAAGTTAGTCTGGCTCTGCCCTGTGTTAGTGATGAATACCCAATGCATTTTGTCTATCTGGTAGACTTCCTCAGCTGTGTCAGTATTATTATTATTATCATTTATTTGTAAGGCGCCACAAGGTTTCCGCAGCGCCGTCAGTACTCATTGGTATTTTTTCAAGAGCTGTCAGACCTAAAGCAGTTTGTAGTAATCTTGCTGAAACAGATATCAGTGTGAAATGAAAATGGTTTACAATAAGGACCAATGCTCCCTCTTATTAGAGTTGCAGCCCCTAAATACACTTCTCACCTCCCCTAAATACACCCTTCAAATGCGGCGGACACTTTGGTGAGCAGGGACTTACCTCCCAACTTCCCATGAGTTGGGAAAAATGTGCTGACTCAAAACAGGACTGTCCCACCTAAATTGTACAAGTTATGTGCTCTTTATAAGATATATATTGTAATGTGTAAGCATTATTAGATCTACCACCAGGGGTTAATACCAAAATTAATACATTTGCATGATCCAGATTCCCCTTATTTTGCTGTCCCACAAAACTTGCACACACAAATGTAAATGAACAAATTGTCCATAATGCAGAACAATCTCCATCATTATTATATCTGCTTTCCGTACATACATTACACTATTGACAAATTCCAGGCAGATTATTCTGGAAGCTGTCAGCAAAGGCTGCAATTACAAAACTGTTTTATGTCAGTCTGTAGAACACCCATTTCACATGTATGACCAGCTGCTTCACACGTGTGGGTTATTTAAGTTCTGCTTTGAAAATTCTATTTATATCAGCAGATGGCCTCATCTATTATTAAAATTTCAATAATATGTTCTATGGCGGGACGTGCGGCCGGGCGCAGGATAGACTAATCCTGTGCTGGGTAAGTAAGTGCAAGAGGCAGGAGGGGGGCAATAATCTGTTTCGGCGGCCGGCACTGGACATGCCGCCGCTGGATACTAACAAGTAACATCTGGTGCTGCTGACCAGGAGGGGGATTGAAGAGGGCTCCATGGGCAGGGAAGGGAATCCATCCAAAGACGGGAGCACGTGGAAAATGAAAGAAGCGGGGCAAGATTGAGTAAGGGCATGCAGAAGGAGAAAGTGGGGGAAAAGGAGGAGGATGGGGAAGGGTAGAAAAAGGAAATGGCTGGGAGAGGGACAAAAATCAGCTAATTAAACTAAACATCTGCAGCACAGATAATGGGGGGTCTGAGCAGCTGCACAGAGAATGGAGTAAGAGAAGAGGGGAGAAACAGCAGGAAGAAGGACATAAAAGAAAAGGCTGGACACTGAAGGAAGAGAGATGAGAGATAAAGATAAGACATAAGTGGAGACAAATTGGTATTAAGAAAGAAAAGAAAAGTTACGCCACTTCAAGGCTTCAACCATTGTTACTGAACAGTCACACACCTCTCATGTCTCCCTTCACTGACAGTCACACACGGCTCTCCCACTACGCCTATGTCACTCCCCCAGGTCATATACATAAACAATTTGGGGCAAAAACCTAATCCGCTGTGTCTGTCCTTTCCTCGCTCGTTTTCTGAAGTGCTCTGCAAGTCTCATCTCCAGATTATTGTTTGTCCCATGTACGGAAAGCCACATGGTCATTGTTGGAGGCATACAACTATAGTTCTACATGTTACTGTGTTTTTAGTGGTAGAAGTAAATTCTGTTATAAATTGAGTGCTTTTGTTCTTTGTTGTTTTGCAGGCAATGCATAGTTGCATCTGCCCTGAAACTAGTAACTATTTGCTGCTGTGTGAGCCAGCTCCAGGTACAAGTGAATCATATTGATGTTCCAGACACACATACAGGTTCAATTAGCACATGGATATCCTCCATGTGAGCAGTAACGCCACGTCATGGCTTCAACCATTGTTACTGACCATTCACACACCTTTCATGTCTCCTGAGAGCCATAAACCTCCATGCACCACCTCCGCATGGTCTACCTCGCGCACCACCCCCTGTGCACCTCCTTGGAATAATCTTTCATCACCTGTGGTAAGGAGTCATACCCCAGTCAGTACCACCCTATTCTGTTATAAAGGATTCAGCACAAGCTTTACAAATCCTGTTTTTTTTTTTGCTTTCCCCAGGCTCTACAAAGAGTGCTGACAACGGGAACCCTTACTAACTGACCAAGAGTTCCCATATAATAAAACTAACCACTGACTTAGGGGCTTAGCTGGAGTGAGCCTTGCTGACTGACATGAGGCTGCTGCACTCTGAAGTGGTTATCACAGCGATATCCTCCTGAACAGGGAGAACTCCTGAGTTCATGCTGTCTCTTCATGGTGCATAGTGATGGCGCAGTACACAGGAGCCACTTCCAGTGTGCAAGGCTGCGCTTTTCAAATTTCTATAATACAAACACAGCTGGACAACAAGTGGTGCGTCAATGGAACGAAACACAGGGGAGCCCTGCACTACAGAAAACCACAACCTTCTCCCCAGCTGTCCTGCCTACCTGCAGACAGAAAGATGTGGAGGAAGGGGAGGGTCTTACATACTATCTGAGGGCGGTGTTTTTGTTTGCTCTAGCTCAGGGATAGGCAACCTGCGGCTCTCCAGGTGTTGTGAAACTACAAATCCCAGCATGCCTTGTCACCTATCTGGTTATCTACTAGCAAAGCATGTTGGGACTTGTAGTTTCCAAAAACACCTGGAGAGCCACAGATTGCCTACCCCTGCTCTAGCTAAACAAAACAGAAGCAAACCCAAAGTAAAGGCTGCCATGGAGGAATGAAGAGTAAAAGATAAAACCTCACACACTGCATGTCAGCTAAAGTGAATTTATCCATTAAGTTAGGGGAACCAAACACTGTCTATATCATATTTAACTGAACACAATTGACGCAGCACTGCTTTAATTGATTAGAATGAATTTTAATGACACATCCCATGTTGACATAAATCACATTCCAATAAAACACCCTTCAAAAAGGAAAACCCATATTTATTATTTTAACCAAGCATCAATTATTTGGCAAGTTTCTCTGTGAATTAATCAGTAATATTTAAAATGTAACAAAATATAAAATTACCACCTGAACTGTCAAATTTAAGTCAGAAGCAAAGATATATTAAACACTTAGGCCCATTTACGGCTGATATGAATTTCTAGAAGATAAATTTCTTGACCATATTGAGGGATATTCTCAAAAGTTGTTGATATGGTCCATTGTAGTAAAAGTAATACATTTTTCACTACTATATTTCAATTGTTTTGCTACTGGAAGACAATCTATGTAGCAGATGGAAATCAAGCTTCACTGTGTAAACATGTTAGTGGGTCGAATAAACCAGTTTCTGTAAAAAGTAACGAAGCACTTGCTGCATGCTCAGGCATACAATTACTTGTACTGCCAGGTCAGAGATATGAACATTAACAATAATAGAAATATGCCATCAGGTGACAGGAGTAATTTATTTGGTCAACAACCTACTTGAAGTGAGTTAAATAAAAATAGCATTAAATACTGTACTTCAAAAGGCAAATATTCTGCATTAATCGTGGTTATGTGTTTTACACCATTAGCCAGAAATTATAACCCGGAGATACAGCTGGTGTGATCGGTTACTACAGTATTTTCAACGAAGTGACCTTCGAAACTATTGCAATGCCTCTGCTCTTAAATTTATCAGAGAAATGATGTAAATGCCTCTCTCCCCACAACACCTGAAGAGGAGTGGGGTTTTCACCACAGCTCTGTGCTGGATACCTCAGTCACCCGGTAGCTCTGCAAAAGAGCTCCATAGAGTACGCCCATTTTCCCGGCAGCATTGGGGCATGTTTATTTAAGGGACTGTCCAACACCTTTAAATTCTTATTGATATATTTAAGAAACACCGGTTTTTTTTTTAACACTATAACCATCTTTATATACTTTGATTTTAAGAGCATTCGCTATATATTTTTTTATGTACAAAATTGCTATCAAAATTATACATTTTAGCCCTTTTGTCCTATTAAATTTACCTTTCACCTTACTGGAAATGTGCTATACTCTGTGGTGCAGTAGATCAGTGTCCGTCATCCCCCATTCTCAGCAACTGTGTATGTTTGGATGAGCATTTAATCTATTAAGTTGTGCTACTGTAATAAGATCAACAATTACACACGTTTACCTGAGATAATGTGAGCCACAAAACTTGCTCTGATGGTGAGGCTATTAGCCAGGATAATTGAGGGCATAGAGCCAGCATTACATTCTTGCCGCTGAATGAAGGTTTAATGAACACAAACATATATATTTATCTCTTCACATATATTAAGAGGGGAGACGGATTTGAGAGTCCCCTTAAAATAATTAGGAGTGGCGATTGTGTTGTAAACCATCTCAGCATATAGCATATAAACACAGTACATTTCTTTTACTCATAGGAGTAAATGTATCAAGCTGCGGGTTTCTGGCAACCAATCAGATACTAGCTGTCTATTTGTAGAATAAATAAATGACAGCTAGAATCTGATTGGTTGCCATAGGCAACATCTCCACTTTTCAAACCCTGCCGGAAACTCGCAGCACAGAACTTACAAGTCATTTTCCGCAGAACCCTCATCTCTAGGTGTGTTTCATCTTGAAGTGAATATGTCATCTAGCACACACTGCAGGCAGCCATTTTGAACTCTCATAAAAATGTAATGATGACAATACGACAGAGCCTCAGTGATGACGCCCATTCCTAGCAAACGGATAGACTGCTGAATGCCTTCACTGCATGACAGGTCCACTTTAATTGTTTCTATTGCATGAATCACGCAAGTACATTGACAAAAAAAAAAAAAGCCTCAAAATGAAACCACAGGACATTCTAGCATGGTACTGACCAATATTTTCCATGGGAAAACTCAATATATGTTACCAATACATTTCCATGAGAGAGTGATCCAGTTAAACAGATGTTTTAAATGATGTTTTCAGTGAGGCTTAAGTCCACAGGGGTAAAAAAGCATTAGCCTAGATGTAACCCATTGGAAGTCTTAAATAAACATGGAAGAAAGTTCCTGACAAGTGGTAATATACCAGGAGCCACACACATCAAGGATCGACATAGTAAAATGTACTTTTAACCAAGTGTTTTGTTGCTCCCTACTGTGTATAAAAGTCAACTTTTAGTACTTTCAATAAGACATTCATATACAGATTATACAAATCACCTTCAAATATGCAAAAAGAAACCTTCCTTCTCTAAACATTTAATATCCGAACACATATACCGACATCCACTTTTAAAGATAATTTTCTTGTAATGTGCTGTTGTACAGCTCTTTAAAAACCACACGGTTACTCTGATTAAATATAAAAGACGTCAGGTTCCTTTCCTCTCATCCAACAGAACTTCGGTTCACACCAGACATGTGTAGTTACTGGGTCTGCTGGTGACTGCTGGGTGGCCAGATGGCAGTGGATGGTTCCAGTTATACACACCACAAACTGCATTCTCCAAATGGGCAGACGTTACCACAGAAAAATACATTCACCTTCCCCCTTGGGGCAGCACAAGGGAAGATTCAATTATAAGAGGAGACAATCTCACCAGTGATACAGAATGCATCCGCTGTAAACTGCCAAAATACATTGCATGTGACACCAATAACATTTCCGTGGGAAACAGTGCAGGCTCCAGAGAACGTCATTTATAAGAATCTCATTCATTGCGTATTTCTCAGAAGGACAGTATGGAGTTTATGTGAGCGCACACGTTCTCCTTGTCTTTTTACATGTCCCCTTCCCGATTTCCATAGAACAGAAGAGCAGATTTACTAGTCTCTGGGCCTGCCTGGAGATACAGGATATCTTTCCTTTATGTGGTTTTGCCGAGATCGATCTTCTTCTGAATGGCACGTGTGGAGTGGTAGATGAGAGCGTCCATGAGGCCGGCAACTAGATGAATAAAGAGAGGGTCGGATTCCAGAGACTACTATTACAGTCTACAAGTAACTCACAGACGTATATGTAAAAGTGTCCAGGAATTTTAAATATTTCACATTATTTTGATGTGCTTTCAGGCTGGGGACTGAGCTGCTGTAATGTCCGCCTATGGGACTACTGACAAAGTCTGCTGTGATGGGTTGGGCAGAGTATCCCTATTTTGCATTTAAGGAGGAGGTGGGGCAGTGTACTGAAGCCCAATATAACCCCTTATCTTACAGGTAACAATGTTCTCTACATATTTGTGCATTTTAAGATTCATGGCCACTGCAAGGCTGGGTAGCACCCAATGCTTAGCTATTTGTGCAGTTTAGTTTATATTAGCATCCTTTTGGTCACTAAATGCAAGAAGTGTATTTTGGCATAAAGGGAGAAGAAGATACTTTACACCATGCTTTTTAAACAAAGCTGCGTTAGGAAATCAGGCCAACATGCTGGCAGCACGGTAGCTTAATGGTTAGCACTTCTGCCTCACAGCACTATGGTCATGAGTTCCAATTCCTGACCATGGTCTTATCTGTGTGGGGTTTGTATGTTCTACCCATGTTTGCGTGGGCTTCCTTCAGGTGCTCCGGTTTCTTCCCACACTCCAAAAACATACTGGTAGGTTAATTGGCTGCTATCAAATTGACGTGTGTGTGTGTGTGTGTGTGTGTATTTATTTCTATTGGGGCAGGCACTGATGTGATTGAGTTCTCTGTACAGCGGTGCGGAATTAGTGGCGCTACATACAATAGTCTGATGATGAGGCTTGGAAGCAGCCATGCTTTACATAAAGAGAATTACATTTTAGGCTTAGATGCCCTTTAAGAGAGTGCCAAAACAGTGACTAGATAATGCTAATCTTCCAAAATAACAATGTCTGCATGGCAATACCAATTTACTGAAGCCAGACAGAGGACAACTATTTCTTTACTGACAGAGACACTAGTAATTTTGAAGTACAATGTGGTAACAACATAACTTGGGCAACCTATTACAGCAGCAAGATAAATAAGTCTCAGCACACATAAATAGCACAGTTACCTGTAAACACTCCTCCGATTATGGCACACACTCCAGTTAGAAAGTGAGTAAATGATCTAGAAATGAAAACATAAGATCACATGATGTGCGTATTAGAATGTACGTCACAGATGTCACATAGCGAGGCAAGAAATTACAGCCAGATTAGGCGAATGGGGATACGGCATTCAACTTACTTATGCTTTTCTGTGAGTTTTACCATCATAGGAGAAAGCTCATATAGGACAAACACACCGGGCAAACCCTGATCTCCAATTAGTCCATTTGCAATCTTTTCATGCCTGGTCACTGAAAACTGGTTGGTACGTAATACCTACAAAGAAAATGTGAAGATAAAAGCAAATGTGAAATCAATACATCACTATACCAATCTGACAGGCTGAGGTTTAAGGTGGATGATAAAGCTAGGTCATATTTTACCCTGTATGCATCATAGAGCTGGTCAAACCAAGGCACTCTGTTCCTTACAGTAATTAATTGCATGTTTTGAAAAAAAAAATATATATACAAATATCAAAGATTCCAGTACTGGCCAGGGACTCAGGAATTGGTGCGTCACAAAAGTGGAATTTTAAGAATGTGTTTGACTACTGACCGAACACCTTTTTTTTTTGTTTTTTCGTTACCAATATTCATATATTTGTATGTACCCGGCTGTGTATCCTCTCAGATCATATGAATGTTAACAGAAGCCAGAGTATTTCAGGAGATGGGTGTGTTGATCTTGTGGGAAGCAGTGGCCCGTCTCCTCTTATTACTGTGTTGGTCAGGAGATGGCTGCATGTGACAGGGACAGTGTAATGATGTAAGGAGGAGAATGGACACAAGCCGGGGACTACAGACAGTTCAATTATGAAATTAGCATGGAAACAAAAAGATACCATTCCAGACACGGTAAAATCACACAGTCTTGAAAAGAGAAATGACTGGGCTTCCAAGTGAATAAGTGGAAGAGCCGACATGTTTAACATCTGGAATGATCTTTCATCATCCAAAAACATACTAGTAGGTTAATTGGCTGCTATTAAAATTGACCCTAGTCTCTGTGTGTTGGGGAATTTAGACTAAGCCTCAATGGGGCAGGGACTGATGTGAGCGAGTTCTCTGTACAGCGCTGCGGAATTAGTGGCGCTATATAAATAAATGGTGATGATGATGATCAGATGCCACAGCGTACTGGCTGAGGAGCGATTACTCTAATTGAGCTATTATTTTGAAAAGTGCAGGGTACCCCACCAGCACACTCCACTGCGACACTTCTGACAAACTGATGCACAAACATTGTGTTGTTAAATGCAGGTCAGTATGAAATAAACTTCATACATGCACCTTGCTTTATATAAATAATATAAAAATAAAGTATAACTGAATGACCAGTTTGCCTTTAATATATGGATTACACGCTCCTGAATGGATAAAATATTGTATGAATGCATCTGCCTGCTTTCATCGATACCTAGAAGACCACGGCACTGAGGAGCCACAGTTCACCATGACAGCTATAAAGTATCCCGCTGGATGGCCTCTAGATGTGTGGGCTCCCTGCCGAGTGACCTCTCTATGTCTGTAGGATTTCTCAATCTGACAACAAATGTATATTCTCCTTATAGCCTAATTTCATGCACTGTAGCCGTTTTATAACGCCAGCACCAGGTGTCTTGGAAAGAATTGGTTTCCTGCACTGATTCATTAGTTTACTTTTCCCAGGTATTAAAAGACATCATAGTGTCACAGTAAAACGAATGCTGGCTCACTTACTTTACAGCTGCTATGAGCCTATAAATTGAATGAGCAACTTCCACTTCTGTAGCTGCAGTACAAATGTCAGATAACGGCAGAATCAGAGATACGGGACACGTTACTTACCTCTCCATCAAGTTTTACATATACTGTAGGAACAATTTTCACAAAGTACTGGAACATCATAGATGCTGTAAGAGAGAAAAGAGGAAACAGTGGTTGTAATAAATGTAACGTGTAATTATATATTCGGAGTCAGTACAGAGAATAAATCTATAAGTACAACAGTGAGCATTATCCAAAATAACGCTTGTGCCGATATCATTTTGAGTTAACTTTTCTAGATTAACAGTACTCACACATTCTGTTAAATAAGAAGAGATCCTTGAGCGGACGCATACATGTTAGGATAGCACTTGCACAGTACCCAGCACTTTGGGGATATATAAAATATTTGTTCTGTCCCCAAATGAACTGCATGATTTCATATTCAAAAATAAGAAAGTGAAGCAGCAAGCGGTATATATGGGCATGGTCAGGCAGACTGTACCATCAACCAACACTGGAAACTTCTCTCAGTGAACAATTAAATTACTCTTCTCCCATTGTTGTATTCTCTCTCCTTCAGGTGCAAAGAGGAGACACAGTTCCATTATGAGAGTGTTTGACTGAGTATTGATAACAAGTGAAGATGTTAGGTATCGGAATATAAGTGGAAAGTGAGTGCACAAGTAAAGAGGGTAAAAGATAGAGGAAGGGCATTGTAGAGGCTAAAGGGGTAAGACAATAGTGTATGTTAGACAAGAAAGGACCATAATTAAAATCCAAAACTGCTAATTAATTTCCCAAGGGGAAACAAGTGACAAGAGAGGGGAACCTAGCATTGACCCCCAATGCACTCCAACTAACAATATCAGAGACGTGACAAGCTTACCTTGCATGGCTGCCACACTTGTACCATCAAGAGGGTTTACTAGACCTGGATAATCTCTTCCAAAAGAGAGATGTTTCATATGATGGGTCATATTTATCTATGAGAAAAAGATAATAGCCAGTCACTATAAGGGCTTCAACACAGTTTGAACTAGTTTAAGTTACATATGGGTAAAAAAAACAACTGTTGAACAGACCATGGAGACACATGAATGACTGATGGGATGGGCTTACTCTGCCATCTTTATGGGTGTGCAACTACTTCTCGCTAAATACTCCAACTCGTGCTACTTGGCCAAACCACAGAATAGCAATTGCAAACCAAAGTGGTGCCATACCTAGGTGGGCAATTACTGCCAGCACCTGGCTCCTTTATCACCACCTGTCATGGGCAATGTGTAGCTGCTGCAACACCTCCTTGCTGGTTTCTCTGGCTGAATCATTACTGACCACTTACAGCAACCCAGTAACAGATTAAAGTGTGCGCTATCATCTGTTGCTCACAGCAACAGACAGAACCTTAGTAGTAATGATGTTCTAGAACGCTTATAGGAGCGGATCCTATGAGTGCTTACACATACTACATGAAGGTAGTGATGTTAACAACTTCTTTGTTCTGCAGACAGGGTGCAGTGGGGTAAGCTGGCCCCCAGCCCTCTTATACAATTCAGAATGACACTCTAATCTGCACACAAGGGTCAGCCTGGTCACTTTACACAAGCAGTTAGCGGGCACGGGGCTTAGATACTGGTGCATCTTATTTCTAGTTCTTGCACTCAGATTTCCTTCCTGGGGTTCGGCGCTGGGCTATAGGAGCTTTGGAGCCAGATACCAGGAGTGCAATCCCGCAGCAGCAGATGAAATTCATTGATCTCTGCTGCGACACTTTGCATTCTGCCATCATTCAAAAACTGCATGTTTGAATGCTTTTTATTAGATTACACATAGCAAGATCTCATTACAAATTAAGATGGTTGCATCTGTGGATACCTTCACACAGCAAAGGAGACCTAATTTTCCTGCTTAATTGCATTTACTGCCCCACTATCTCATTAATTTGGCAGAAAAGCAAGGGAACTGTGTATCTAGTGGTCACACAAGGATACATATGTAACCGGGATTCATTTTGGGACTTCTCTAAAGCATAGTACTATACTTTAGCTCACACAATGAACTCTACAAAACCTAATTAAAATAAGTATTTGTTTTAGCAAAATGTTAAAACATGAGGTTAAACACTTGCTCTGGAATCACAGCAAAATATATAGTAAATCACACTTACACTGTCAAGTCCGAAGCTCTGCAAGTCATGGACTGTTGAAGAAAAAAACACAGATTGTTAGTACATCTATATTAAACAATACAGGTAAATGGCTCACTGATTTTGCTGTACTCAGAGATATGAAAATAATACACCTCAGGACAAACTCATACTAGGTTTACCATGCACTTTATAAGCGGTGCGCTTACGATGAAGGCCAAGTACCTCCTCTGTTCACACTAGGACACAGCTTAAAGGGCGCCTGCAATGGTAATGATTGTATTTAGCATGTGCTATGGTATGAACATGGTGGCACAGTGGCCATCAGTCATCCCTAGATCACATGCATTTTACAAGTTGGTCAGCGCTGCTGATAAAGCAGATGAGACACTCTACAGAAGGGGATCTTAACTTTTCTTGTGCCATGGACCCCTTCTCATAGTCCACACCTACCCATATCAAATAAGATATGAAAATATTTGATTTCTATTGCCGACAGTTACAAGTACTGCTAATACTACTGCGGTTTGTTGCCTGTATTTATAATTGAATAAGGAAATGATACATTTCAATTAGTTAGTGACTCTAAAGATGCTATTTTTTCCCCCATCCAAGTTCACGGAGCACCTAAAATCTATCAACGGACCGCAAGATAAGAACCCCTGCCTAGTAGATGGCCTACAGTTAATGAGCCTAAGAGGACATCTCCTAAATTATTGGTTGCACGGTGTTGTTTTTTACCAAAATAAATATGTGCAGTTAATGTTTTATTTCCTAAACAGTGTCAATGACTTAAGCAGGCTACAAATCTGTATGGAACTAGGCACCCCTTGTTGTGGAGGCATGGCAGGATTACCAAGCATTAGAAATAAAAGTCTTCAATAAAGGAGGTTTGATTCCTGAGCAAAATCCAGTATCTCAAAAGTCCTCAAAATGCAGAACTGTGCAGCAAAAAAATGAAATGTACTGTCCTACTACCACCATCTCCCAGGGCTTTGCTGCTTCATATATTTACATATTGGTTACAGTGCTGCTGGTTCGACTACTCCATTACACCTCACAAACATTCTGGCCTAAAGGGCACATTATGACTACACGGTAAGAGACACTCAGGAAATGGCTGAATTTCTAGCCCTAATGTGAAGCACGAGCTGTAATTTCTATCCAGGAGCTTCATGATCTGTACTTTTTATTTGCAAAATTCACTCTCTAAAATGACGTCACATGGGAAATTACACCCCTCTATCAGTCGTTCATGTGGTTCATTGAGGATTCAACAGGTACTTCTTGTAAACTTAAGAGAAAGCTATTTGCAGAACTACCTGAAGAGTTCTTATTAACACAGATTGTTCTAATAAGTGGCAGAATAATTATTCTACAGTAGCTTCTGTAGTGGAATTGCAAACCTTCTGTTAGAGGTGATTAGACATATAATTCAGAAATGTCAGACAAACAGTCCTATAAAATGTCTTACACTAGCCAGTAAAAATGCAAGTTGCAGTGCAACACACAGGAGAGCTCATCAAAGCCTGTCTATAAGACCATCAATAAAGAGTATACAGGAGTTTCCAACTTACTCTCAACAGCATGTACTGCACACAGGAGTAGGCAGGGAAAGAAGAGAGAAACGTTTTCTTAATTATACAACAATACCTGTTACTAATTCACAGAGCTTCCCTCAGACAACAAGTTTAGGTGATAAACTTAGTATTCGGCTATTAAAAGAGTTGTCCTCTTTTGGAAAACCTCCCCTATGTGAGCCCTGCCACATCTCTTGTGGGGAATAGGATGTAGCAAGAGTGTGGGGGTGGCTGTTCCCTGCAACTGGGAGCCAGATAATGGTGTTTGTGTAAAAACAGCAACTAAAGAACACAGTGAATCAGACTGGATGAATTAAGTCCCTCTGCACTAATTCAGGCTGGAAACACTCTGCCGAGTAGAATGGATTGTGTCCTACCACATCTGCCTCATATAAAACAGTGCAGTCCAGCTACAAGTAACAGGAACAGACATCCCACAAACTGCCCGTTTGCTACATCAATTTAATACAGGTGTGTGTATGTTATGGAATTTAGACTAAGTTCCAATGGGGCAGGGACTGATGTCAGTGAGTTCTCTGTACAGTGCTGCAGAATTAGTGGCGCTATATAAATAGATGATGATGATGATAATGAGAGGAAAACAGACAGGACATGAAGGGTTCAGGAGAGGGACAGGGGACGGAGGACGTGACTGGACAACCCTTTTAATGCAAATAGCTATACATTATGTGCCATAAGAAGGATTACGAGATACTGGATTCATGTATGTAAGATCCTAAAGGCAATATAACTTCAATTTTTTAATTTACAGATTTGAAACTTGCAGTACATGCACATATCCCACACTAGATACCCCCTCCCTCATTTAATTTGTTTACAGATTCTTAATGATGGAATACAAGTGCTCTACCAGCATTATCTTGTGGGAAGAAAGAATGGAGAGTTTTAACTACACTGGAGACAATCTGCAATATAACAGACGGTTTGGGCAAATGGCCTAAAATACTGTAGTCTGTGTAGTCCCAAAAATCGACCATGATGCACACTAGTGCTCCTATTGAGATCAAAAGAAATATCATCATGCACGTTAGTAAATGCAGTTGGAAGGTGATCGCTATCTGCCTGTGTGTGGTCAACTTGTATTCTTACTAACAGGCTATCCACATGTGTGGTCAAAATGGAACAGTGAATGAAGGGCCAAGTGGAAGGATCACAAAGTATGTGACCAGCATCAGATACACAGAGAGGCTGCTATTGCAGAGAACAATGAGAATAAGGCTACATCCAAATGGATGTATTTTCATGCAGGTTTGAATCTGGGAACAAGGCACATCCAGAATGAGTGTAACCATCTATGTTCTTTATATTTTCTTGCAATGCTTACACATAAAGGCGAACCCACTAAAAGAGCATGCATAGGAGCATAAAACACAAACATTTTTTCTTTACAATTAATACCTATAGGAAGGCAGTTTCCTAATTAAAGCTATATTTGAAATAAAATGTAGACAGGATAAAAAAAAACACGTAAGATATGGATGTAGCATCGTGGCGGCTGTTGAATATCTGGTGATACTACAAGTAGGACAAGGCTTATACTTGTATCCACAATTCCAAGAGGTATCCCCAAAAATATAAAGTGTGGGGTTAGAGAGACTAAGGGGTATATTTACTAAACAGCCGTTTTGAAAAAGTGGAGATGTTGCCTATAGAAACCAATCAGATTCTAGCTGTCATTTTGTAGAATGCACTAAATAAATGAAAGCTAGAATCTGACTGGTTGCTATAGGCAACATCTCCACTTTTTCAAACCCGCAGTTTAGTAAATATACCCCTAAGGCTTTTAGGAATCTTGTCACAATGGAAAATTATTTATGATTAGCAAACACAGAAAAAAAGCACAATTCAAAACACAAAAAATATCATTGGGCTCAGGAAATTATAAATGGGAAAGGGCAGAGCATAATTATATATAAAATAAAAAGCATGCAATTAGGAAGTTGAGACAATTCCCCAAGCATAATCCACCTAATCAAAGCCTTTACTTTGCAAGCAGAACATTTTTAACAGAAAGATAAATTGGCTTACAGAAAAACGTGTTCCTATTCTCACATTGCACAAAAGCCTCAGTGTTTACCTAGGTGTTCAGATCCTGTTTAACCTTTACCAAGCTGCGTGCACTCAAGCATGCAACACAGAGCTCTCTTTGCGTGATCTGAATATCAACTGTTCTTCGTATGCTAATAGTTTGTATTAAAAGAGTCACGGCACTTACCGTGGACATGAGATTGCTGGAAGCTTTTCCCCGGTGCAAAATGAAAGTTTCCAGCCACCTAAATATCATGAAAAAGTTAATAAAAACGGATTGTCTCCCAGAACATGTTTATCAGTTTATGTTTATCACATATATAAGACATTCCTGTTCTTCAATAGAGAAGCAGGTTCTGAAATGTAGATGCTCCACAACCAGCATGTACACACAGCTATGCATTAGGGGGAACACTTTTAGGGGTATATTTACTTAACGGCAGGATTGAAAAAGTAGAGATGTTGCCTATAGCAACCAATCAGATTCTAGCTGTTATTTTGTAGAATGTACTAAATAAATGATAACTAAAATCTGATTGGTTGCTAAAGGAAACCATCTCCACATTTTTCAAACCCGCAGTTTAGTAAATACACCCCTTAGTGTCAGGTCAAGTTTACATAAACAACAATCTACAAACTATTAGCCACCAATGCCCATATGTACTAGGCAGCCTGACCAGAGTATAGTTAGAGTCTAGCATGAATTGTATTCAAAAGACATTACCTTGTTGACTTCTAGAAATCCGTACACCTGACATCCCTCATTCTTCTGCTCCTGCATCTTCTGGCTGAAGCCCTCCCGCTTACACTGCTCTATTGAATCTGGGGTCTTAAACGCCCATCCTTTCCGCCGATAAGCCTCCCGCACATCATCACATGTATTACAACACCTGCAGGGGGTCAGGCGGACATTACACAGAGATACACAAAAAGAAAACCACCAACTGTGTAATAAAAACCTAATTACCTAATATCTTCTGTTTCTGCACCGTAACAGCTTTCACAGCGATTTGAATCTAACGTTTTGGGGTCAAATACTACAGGTTCTTCTGCTTTACCTAGATCTGTAAACAAAAACAAACAAACCAGACCTGAATGTTACTTTTCCTGCACCTCCATGGCTGTAAAGTTCCAACACATATCACTAAAAGAACAGAAATAAAGGGATTTTTTTTATATTTATTTTTTGTTACTATAAAGGTTAAATTCCTTTCTCCAAAGCCAATAGAGGGCACAGATAAGATAAGATTAATGAGTTACCAGGGCACTTTCATCTGCTCTGACCCCTCCCTGCACAGAACAGGGCCAGTTTAACATAACAATGAGAAAGAATAACCACCTTCTGGAAATATGGACACAAACAAAACCATATCACTAGATGAGAACAGAGGTGCTCACAAACAGGACAACTGTGGACCCCGACCGTAGAGATTCCACATCATTAATGTTTCCAGAACACACCGGTGTTCAAATAACATATACAAAAAACAAAAACATGATATATAAAAGGGCATCTTGCTCCCTTAGATCCAGTTTAAGAGGCTATCTTAAAAAGCGCTAGGGAATTGACCATGATCAATGTATTCCAAACCATCCATACAAGCCACGGGGAAACTGGTAAGACATCGGATCCCTTGTCAAAATTTTCACACTCTTCCATATAACCTCCTCTCCTCTTTAGTCAGTACACATGTTTCTCCTCTCACCTAATATTCCCAGTGTTTATTATTACTGTTGTACTTTAGCTCCATATGTTACAACCTTATCTGTTTCAATCCAATCGTAATATTATTACTCGGAACATGCGGTAACCGACAGCAACCAAACTGTCATTTTTATGTACTTTAGAAATAAAGGAAACAGCTGGTTACAGCATCTCTCTGCACACTTCACCATATAGGTCATGTACCTCTTGTTTCAACAGTTAGTTCTATATTATACATGCAATAAAAATATTGGATCATTGTCAAAAACCTGTTAAGTCACAGGGGCACACATTGCCTTACAGCCACCATCCTATGGACATTTAAACAGAACTGTGAAGACGCATATATTTCAAGAATGATGTCAGAATTAGGGATGATGTCAAATCTTGGATGACATATCTATCCATATCTATAAATAGATATCACCCTATACAGGTCTTTAGCAGACACTAGTAATAGAGTTGAGGGTAAATTTAGTTTTAGAAATTTATTTAACCTCCAAAATCCTAATCCATCACCTCCAATCTCAGCTGTAACAGCTCAGAACACAAACTGCAACCATGGACTTGCGGCATTTGACGCTGACTCATACCGTGCTTCTCTGCTTCTGAAGTCACAGGATTCCCATCTTTGTCCAGCCGCTGCTTGAACAGATTGTGTTCTACATCCAGCTGTTGCTCCCCAGCTACATCCATGGCATCTATGCTCAGATCTGCCATACAATAAACACATGATTAGGGACACATAGAACAACCTCACAAGATGAATGGGTGCCGAAGGCTCGAGTTATGTCACCTGCCCAGTAAGGTGAATCCACCTTCTACATAAGAATTTTCCAAGCTTCCACGGGGCCTGATAATTCCAATAAGTCTGTCAGACAATATTTGATTTATACCATTTTATGATAGCGGTACCTCACCCCACCCTCCACATATATTAACCTCCTCTAGCAGTGAAGATCTTGACATAGTGACAATGTCTGGCAGCAATGGAGACTAGTAGAGTATGTTGTGCTTTGCAAATCAACAGCCAGTTATTTACATCATTGGTTTTTCAGGATAGAACTTTCATTGCATAGTACATGCACTAAAAATGTGGATAGTACAATAAAGTATAGGTTACTCACAAGCACAAGGCATATGGGGAAATATAATATCGATGTTTATCTTTAACTTGTCTCCTCTAGATTTATCCACAAATAATTCTGGGTAGACCTAAAAAAAAAATGAAGAACAAACCTAGCTAAAATAAATTAAACAAACAAATAGATGTGTTACAATTGCTTAAAAAAGTTAAGCTATCAGTACTGGAACTAGTGTTTACCATAAGCTAACAACCTGTGGCTTCCAAGCCGCTGAGTGACGAAGTTCCAGCATTACCTGCCATAAAGGAGCAACAAGATGCCAACCTCCGGTATAGTGAGGCTAAATTATTACGTTTTAAAATACAACGTGTAGGGCCTTGCTCATTATGTACTGAGCAAATAAATTGGGGATCCCCCATGACAAGGTTTGCCCAAGAGAGTGCCAGTGTTCTCTCCAGGACCTATTGCCCAAGTGCTCCACCAGGCTATTTTTACTTGATGCGGCTCTTGGAGTCCGACGGACTCTTACTATAATAGGACAAGCCACTGTTTGTCCTATTATAATAGGCACAGTGTGAGCAGTGCAGCTAGCAGAGTGTGTTAGACCACTGACCACCAGTCCTGGAAATCAGTCCAACAGGCATATAAAATATAAGTGTCTCCAGTCCAGCCAGCAAGCAATAACCTTCAGACTCTTTATAAATAATATAAGTGTTGGCAATAACCTCCAAAATGTTTAATTATTATTACAGCAAAGTATTACACTGCCCCAACTCAGTTACTTCTTAATGCCAGCAACAGATTCTGGGGAGAACACTGAGAGCATTACATATACAGCAAGCTCTTTATCCACTATGCTCTCTTGTTTCTCCAGACCACACAGGTAAGGAGCTCTGAAGTAAATAGTAAGCCAACCTGGGAGGAGCACAGTGCAAGCTCAACTTAGAAGGCAAATCAGGCTGTCAGCATAGAGAGTTCATAGAGATAGTTTCCTCCATACCGCACCTATAGGTCTCCTGCTCTTTGGTCTGAAGGAAACCAACCCAGGAGAAAGCATAATGCATAAAGAGGATTCTTCGACAAGTGTCTATTTCTTTTTTGCCAATATAGTGCACATAACAGTGTGCAGAAAAACAATCAATTACAACAGGACAAGGTAACAATTTAAATCCAGATAAATTTTAACCGATCACAGTCATCTTTGGTGGAGGCCAAACACACAGCGATATCAGGACTCAATTGGCCAATTTAATTGCCACGTGCGTTGCCAGCTTTGTTGTACACATCAAAATAGGACAACTGTTCAAGATATTACCAGAGAATGAATATATACTGTGCTGCTGTATAACCAGTTACTTCATAATGTATTACAGTATATACACACGCACAACACAGAAAAGTTAACATTGTATGACTCTTGCAATGTAAAACCCTGTTAACTATGAAAAATATACACTGGCAACATAAGTGGAATGGAAAATTAATATATCCTACTTACTTCTTTGGTGAGGAAATATTGAAGCTCAGAGAAAAACAAAATCAGCATTATAAGACCACTAACCACGGTAACTAGAAGGAAAGATCAAAATTGAGCATTGTTAACAAACGAACAAAGATACAGAGTAGATGCAGTATTTATCCAAAACAACAGTATGCTATTTTTATCAGCAGTCATTAAAACCTTATATAAAGTTAAACCAGGAACAATATGTTTTATTTGTTGTAGACTAGAGGGAACAACTGTTTACTAAGAAAATTATGCAGAAGATGCGCGCTACGCAATGCCATATTTCAATGACAGTCTGCCCAACATCTAAAGTCAATGTACGGCTTTCAGAGAATGCTTAGCTTTATGTATAGCATTTTAGTTTTAACTTAAGAGTCGTGTTTGTGAATTTAAACTAGTGCACAGTATTAATGCAAATGCCTGAGTTAATTTAGAGGAGTTAAGCAGTAGCAATAGAAACACTATAATGCATAGGTTTATAGGGTATACTGGAGAAGTGCTGTGCCATACCATAGTTTTCACAAATATAGCGAAGAAAAACTTTATGAATATTTTCAGTAAACTGAATCTTCCAGGTTTTTTTGTTTTGATCCAAGTATAACTCAAAAGCACGAAACCAAAAGCCTTGGCTAGAACCAGCTGAGGAAGGTCACTCAGTTAAGATAATTGGCCAAAGACAGTTATGGTTCCTAGAGACACACTTTTTAAGATTTCTACAGTGATTGTGTCATCTTTCACGCCTCCACCTTCCACATTCCAAGCATACCACCAGCTACACAGAAATGACAGTCGCCAATGGCTGCTTTATTATTAGTGGCTGATAATGCAACTGTCTAACAACAGCCCAATGCTGCTTCCCCACCAGTAACTACAATTGTTATTCCGCTACCTTATCTATCAAGTGTTCCCCACAGCGCTTGGATTAAAAACTCATTTGGGCAACTTTACCTGATGTTTCATGTCAATGTATGTCATTTGTTTGCATCATCCCCTTAATGTGCAGTGTATTATAAATAAAATATTAGTATAAAAACCCCAAGTAATCTCTTGCAGATCTGTTATCACTAAAGATGGTGCAAAGTTGACTAAAGCTGGGTACACACTACACTGTTTTCGTCCAATAATCGGCTCAAACAGCCGACATACGACCGCTCGTTCAAAAGTCGGGTCAGTGTGTGCAGTGACACGATTGTTCGAAAGTCTGTCCAAATGGACGATTGTCGCCTCATTTGGTTGGTCGTACCATTTAATATTTTCGTTCCAATCTAGTTTCCGCTGTGTAGTGCGTATAAACTTCCGACCGATCCACAACAGTGAGTACTAAATTACAGTCATTGCTCATGACAACATGGCTGTAAAAAGTCGCTAAAGAGACGTCCGCTCTCCCCTTTATCGTCCTAAACAAGGCTAGCGTGTATGCAGTCCATGGACTGAGCGATCGTACCATCGATCGCAGATAAAATCGCTTGGCATAAAAAGTTGGTCAAAATTTCTGTAGTGTGTACCCAGCTTTACCCGACAAAAGTCACAGTGCTTTAGCATGAACCAGCAGTTGCAGATTGAAACCAATGCAGCAGAATGGCAGGATATCATAACAGTAAGTTGGTGAATCTGCATAAGCCTTTACAACCATGTCAAGATCCCAGCTAATTAGAGTATATTATTAAGATAGCAGAAGAATAATAGGAGGCTCACCTAATGTCAGCCTAACAATATGATACCCAATGTTATTTTATTGCAATTGATAACATTTATCTTGTAAGCACTGTGTTTCTGTATGAATAAATTGCACCTTTATACATTCAACAGCTGTCAGTTCATCAGCATTAAAAAGGTATTTGTACTTTTATAGGACAATACAGTCTGGACAGGTCTTTTCTGTAAACCACCATATGTGAAACAGAAAAAAACCCCACATCACTGTAGTGTAATAAGTAGTACACCGATAATGCTGAACCAGCTTTAAAGGGGGGCTGACTGTGAAGATTCCACACAAGGAGGGTTATGGGAGGTGTAGTCCACACAGGGTGCATCTGACAGGGAGGAGAATGGGAGCTGTAGTCCACACAGGGTGCCTGACAGGGAGGAGCATGGGAGCTGTAGTCCACACAGGGTGCCTCTGACAGGGAGGAGCATGGGAGCCTGACAGGGAGGAGCATGGGAGGTGTAGTCCACACAGGGTGTCTGACAGGGAGGAGCATGGGAGGTGTAGTCCACACAGGGTGCCTGACAGGGAGGAGCATGGGAGGTGTAGTCCACACAGGGTGCCTGACAGGGAGGAGTAGTCCACACAGGGTGCCTGACAGGGAGGAGCATGGGGGGTGTAGTCCATACAGAGTGTCTGACAGGGAGGAGTATGGGGGTGTAGTCCACACAGGGTGCCTGACAGGGAGGAGCATGGGAGGTGTAGTCCACACAAGGTGCCTGACAGGGAGGAGGAGGTCCACACAGGGTGCCTGACAGGGAGGAGCATGGGAGGTGTAGTCCACACAGGGTGCCTGACAGGGAGGAGCATGGGAGGTGTAGTCCACACAGGGTGCATCTGACAGGGAGGAGTATGGGAGGTGTAGTCCACACAGGGTGCATCTGACAGGGAGGAGTATGGGAGGTGTAGTCCATACAGGCTCCTTGCTAATGTGCACAACCTCCAGCAGTCACCGTTAGACTACTTAGGTCACTAACCCCGAGCTCTTTAACCTTTTCTAAATAACCTACTTCCTTCCATGTGATCAGAACTGTCCTCACCTACAGCCCCGCCACATGTTTTCACTCTAAAGTCCTCCAATGTCTTGGGATAGGCATCAAACTGCCGGAGCCGGTGAAGCGCCTCCATCTTCTCAACCGGAAGCAGAGACAGCAACACCACTTCCGGGTCCTATTGCAATACGTCCTAAGCTCATTGGTTGAACTGAACGCCAATAGGCGCAGGGCACCGTGTTTGCCGCATGCGCAGTTGGATTTATGTGTTTAGTCTATTAGTGCGAAGTGTGAGTGCACCACCTAGCGGTACACTTCGTGATTAGCAATTGCTTCATGCATACTGCATTATATTATAAGGGGTCAGATAATCTGCCTGCACTTGTTACCTGTATAAATATTGTATAAGGGGACACACATTTGAAGGACAGAGCCATCAATTTGTGCCATATCACAGTGTGATAATAATTAAATATTATGTTAATGTTTTCCACTTCTTTTCCAATTCCAATAACCTGGACAAGGTAACGAGAAAGCAACCTCAGAGCTAAACTATACAAATTACGGCCTATTACAGCAGAGGCTGGGGCCAGGAGGAGGCAATTTGCACGGCCCCCGTCCACTTCACTAATGAAGTGGACGGAATGCGGGAGGTTGCCCTGATCTCCCCGAAGAACTCTCAAAACTTTGGGAGTCACTCGAACATTCCGGGAGAGTAGGCAACGATGACCTTATCATTAGAGATGCTCAGGCTCGGTTCCCCGAGAACCAAACACACCCGGACTTAGAAGATCCGAGTACTCAGCCGAGCCGGCTCAGTACTTTCAAACTCCCATGGAATTGAAAATGAGGCAAAACGTAATCGTTGCGTTGTCGGATCTCGGATCTTGCGAGTTTTGGATTCTATAAGTACCGCCCTCCACGGCGATCCAGTGCCATTTAACAGAGGGACACAGAAGGGGTAGCACAGTTCTTGGCAGTATCTAGTGCAGTTGGGCAGCGTCATAGGTAGAAAAGAAAGAGGAGGGGTAGCAGTGTTCTTCAAAGTCTCCAGTGACATTAAGGAGAGCTCCATTGCTCCATTACTCCATTACTAATTGTCATTGCTGAAATAGAAATAATAGGTCTGGCAGGCTTGGTCTTCTAAATCTGCAGTCATGTTGTACTGTGTTATATAGGTAAAACACAAAGAAGAGAGCTCCATTGCTCCATTGCTAATTGTCATTGCTGAAATAGAAATAATAGAGCTGGCAGGCTTGGTCTTCCAAATCTGCAGTCATGTTGTACTGTGTTATATAGGTAAAACACAAAGAGGAGAGCTACATTGCGAGTTGTCAATGTTGCAATAGAAATAATAGGGCTGGCAGGCTTGGTCTTCTAAATCTGAAGTCACACTGTACTGTGTTATATAGGTAAAACATAAAGAGGCGTGCTCCATTGCTAATTGTCATTGCTGAAATAGAAATAGTAGGTCTGGCAGGCTTGGTCTTATAAATCTGCAGTCACATTGTACTGTGTTATATAGGTAAAACAAAGAGGAGAGCTCCATTGCTCCATTGCTAATTGTCATTGCTGAAATAGAAAAAATAGGGCTGGCAGTCTTGGTCTAAATCTGCAGTTACATTTTACTGTATCATAGCTCACTCAGAAACAGGAGAGGTGGCAGGGTTCAGTGCTGAAGCAGAAATTGTAATAACAGGGCTGTCAGTGTTCTTAAAAGTCTCCAGTGACATTCTACTGTGCCATAGCTCATACAGAAACAGGAGGGGTGGCATTGTTCTTGTTCCTCACCAGTCTCAGTCATGATGATACTAATCCCTCTACCTCATGTGCTAAAGCCTATGTTCAAGTGCACAGTGGTATTAAGTCAACAAAAATGTAAATATAAAGCTTGTACCTTTGTAAAAAAAAAAACCCTCTCTAATAAAGGTGAAAGTTTACTGTAGAAAAACATAAAATTGCCAACATGCCATTCTACCCAAAATATCACCAAGCATACCAGCATCAGCTAGCTCCCTTCTCTCAGCTAGATCTCAGCACCTGCAATCTACACTGTCATCATATTCCTCATCAGTGTGTACATCATCCTCAAACAATACCAATTCATCCCCACTGGAATCCACTATCACAGAAGTCTGTGTACTTTGATGTAATTGCAGGTAATGGCCTTCCTCATGGAATTTGTAGTTAATTTTACGGATGAGCTGTCACGATTTTTGGCCAATTCTTTTAGACCAGACCAAATGTCAAATATTGTGCAGACTCATCTGCATCACCACTGGGTGTCTCGGGAAAGTTTTTTCCTAGCAGCAATTTCCAGAGAAACTGAAGAGGGAGACATCATTGTGTCATGTAACACTTGAGCTGTCAGCTTGCTTACCAGGAGCTCATTGCATCTCTTGAGATCTGGGTCAGTTGGAAAGAAAGAAAAGACATAGATCTCAAAGCTAGGATCAAGCACAGTTGCCAAAATGTTATGATCCGATTTCAAGATGTTGATAACTCTTGGATCCTGGTGAAGTGAATAAAGTACTTAATCTACAAGTCCAACATAATTAGCGGAATTGCTTTGTTTAATTTCCTCCTTCAATTTCTGTTGCTGTTTTTCAAAAAGTCTAATTAGGGAATCAGTTGACTCAAGCTAACAGTGTCTGCACTCTCTTCACAGGTGACTACTTCCAGTGGTTTCAGCACCTTGCACAACACGGAAAGTATTCTCCACTGTGCTTGACTAAAGTACATTCCCTCTGAATTGTATTCTTCTTGCACCTGCTGCATTCTCCTACACGCTGTTGCACAATCCCGAAAATGACCCTAAATATTTCGGGACACAGATAGCATCGTTTGCATGTCATTGTCATTTTTTAAAAAGTTCTGTACCACCAAGTTGATTGAGCAAAACAAGGAATGTAATGGAATTCCCCCACCTGTAATGCTCTAACAATATTGATGACGTTATCAGAAATCACATATACTCAGGAGAGTACAAGCAGGATAAGCCATGTTGCAATGACATCCCTTAGTTTTTCAAACAGGTTCTCAGCGGTATTACCTCTGACCTGCGACTTGTCTCGTCTCTGGTAACCACCTCTCACTCCCGCCTTCAAGACTTCTCCTGTGCTTCTCCCCACTTATGGAATTCCCTACTAGGCTCAATCAGACTTTCCCAAAAACCCATCTCTTTTTTAGAAGTGAGCTTATTCTCAATAACACTATTCACTAATGCACCCTCACAACTATCCCAATCTCCACTCTGAGCCACACTCGCTCCTCTTGTTTCAGCTGTGCCCTTTTTGAAGGATCCCAGACCACTAGGCAAGATGGCGTCCAATGATAGAGGAACGCCGGGCTGAACAGCGGATAGCGGTAACCAAGGGAAACCAAAGCACACAGTGAACCTGGTGAGATGCGTGATAGTATGCTTTATGGTGGCGTTAGAGGAGCACTCTATAACAGTTATTGAATTTTGTTGAAATTTGACTGAGATTGAAGTTTATGATGTGAGTAAACACCATTGATGTAGAATTCCAAGTTGCCAACCCAACCATCTCAGTATTTCACTATTGAGAAATATACTTAGACATCCAAGATTTGTGAGATATTTGTTTTATGGATCTGCCAGGAGAGTGACTGTATGTATCCCAGTGACCCACTATCCATATGTACATTTGTCTGTTAATTTCTTACCACCGTTGTGCCTATATACATGTGCAATTGCTGTTTATTCACATATTCTATTCTGACTGTTTTTAGTAATATGAAATATTTTATTTGATATTAAATATTAATTTTGTGGATTCAGCGCTCTTCTATCCTTTTCTTTCTTAAATAATACAAACTGTCCCCAAGTGTTCTTAATTAATTTCAAAGTATTTTTAAGATTATTCCCTCTAGCAACCACTGGTGCTATAAATTACAGATGCATCCCAATGTGGATTCTCGCAGAATGTGTCTAATTTTTCGAGCACAACAAATTGATTGACTGTGCTCCTTTGATCTGAAAGCCAGGCTGGACATTATGTGCTTGAAAAGGTCAGAATCTCACGAGCTCTTTGCTGTTTATATATCCCATTTCCTTGTGGAGGCCATCGCTATGTGTTTAGGATTGGGTGAGAGAACATTTAGGAGCATAGTCAGAGCACGAACACAGGGAAACAAAGCAAATTATTATGAATCAGGAAATAGAAACGTTTGAACACTATTGAGGTGCTTAGTTTAAGAGATGAAAACCGATCATTTGAGAAAAATGAGAGAAGAGCAAAGATACCGCTGAAAAAAAGTAAATAAATGGTGAACGCGCATACATCATACATACATCATACATACATCATACATACATACATCATACATACATCATACATACATACATCATACATACATCATACATACATCATACATACATCATACGGACGTTGGGGTGTGCGTGAATGGAAAGAATAATAGAAGTGCTGGCCTGAGCTTTATAAAGCCGGGGTCTGGTGCTCCACCCTGTCTTCTCTTGGATAACCCTGAATACACAATTCATTTTCATTTCTCCTCTTTCCCACAAGGCTATGGGACACTATATGGAAATTATAGGCTATGTAGTATTGGGACAGTGATGTTGTTATTATGGGAGCAATAGCACTATGGGAGCAGTAATATTGTATTGGATAATGATTACAATGGACTGTAAGGATTATGAATCTGTTGGAAGGATAATAATGGAATAACATTTTAATGAAACCTTCATCATCATCATCATCATTTATTTCTATAGTGCCACTAATTCCGCAGCGCTGACAGAGAACTCACATCAGTCCCTGTCCCATTGGGGCTTACAGTCTAAATTCTCTAACACACACACACACACACACACACACACACACACACACACAGATTAGGGTCAGTTTGTTAGCAGCCAATTAACCTACCAGTATGTTTTTGGAGTGTGGGAGGAAACCGGAGCACCTGGAGGAAACCCACGCAAACACGGGGAGAACATACAAACTACACACAGATAAGGCCATAGTCGGGAATTGAACTCATGACCCCTGTGCTGTGAGGCAGAAATGCTAACCACTAAGCCACCGTGCTACCCAACCCTTGTAATGAAACCTGAGATAAACCCACATACAGGTGATATACTTGTTTAAAAAAAATAATCCAGAGTAATGGAAGCTTCTTAATGTTTTGTATCATCTATGCTAACTGTTTTATATATGTGTAAGATTGTTATTGGAAATTATGTTAAAGTAGGATATAATATCTTAAATGAAGCTCCACATCTGCATGCAATCTTTCTTGCTATAAGTATCATTGTCCCTATGATGTTATATGTATTTAAACTTACATTGATATCTATTTGTACTGTAGAAATATATAGCATAATCTGCATGTAAGTGTCTGAAAGAAAATTTTATATACTGTATATATGATTATAAGTCCCTAGAATATCTGTTATGGTGTGTTTGCGATTAGTATATAGTGATACATAGTTAATTCAGAGCAGAAAATGAACTGCCTTTCTGTGAATGGTTAGTATACATGATCTTACCTGTTGAATTATACTGTATTATAAATTATGTAAGGATTAGGATTAGTCACACCCATTGCCAACAGGCACATAGCATTAAGCACACAGCCATGCAATCTCCATTGTCAAACATTTGCAGAAAAATGGGTCGAACTGAAGAGCTCAGTAACTTTCAATGTGCCACAGACCTAAAACGCCACCTTTCCAACAAGTCAATTTGTCAAATTTCTGCCCTGATAGAGTTTCCCAGTCATATGTAAGTGCTGTTATTGTGAAGCTTAGCTGCGAGGTGGTAGACGACAAGCTCACAGAACTGGACGGCCGAATGCTGATTCATGTAGAGTGTAAAAATAGTCTGTCCTCAGATGCAATACTCACTACCAGGTTCCAAACTGCCTCTGGGAGCAACGTCAGCACAAGAACGGTTTGTCAGGATATTTAAGGATTTGGTTACTTGACAGATTGTCAAGAGATGAGCGGCATTGATCAGCAACTGCAGCAGCAGCTATTTATATAGCGCCACCAATTCCGCAGAGCTGTACAGAGAACTCACTCACATCAGTCCCTGCACCATTGGGGCTTACAGTCTAAATTCCCTAACATACACACACACAGACAGACTAGGGGCAATTTGATAGCAGCCAATTAACCTACCAGTATGTTTCTGTGTGGAGTTTGTATGTTCTCCCTGTGTTTGTATGGGTTTCCTCCGGGTGCTCCGGTTTCCTCCCACACTCCAAAAACATACTAGTAGGTTAATTGGCTGCTATCAAATTGACCCTAGTCTCTCTGTCTCTCTCTCTCTGTCTGTGTATGTTAGGGATTTTAGACTGTAAGCTCCAATGGGGCAGGGACTGATGTGAATGAGTTCTCTGTACAGCGCTGTGGATTTAGTAGCGCTATATAAATAATTGATGATAATGATGATCCAAAGATTTCCTTGTTATTGTCTATGCAGAAAAAAAACATTCTAAAAGTATTCCTTTAAAATTTTCAGGCTGCCCCACATATTTAGAAAACGTCAATAGCTTATTTTTGTTGTTGATCTTTAAAGCAAGTGTTCCAGCCTGTTTGTCAGCTACTTGGGTATAGTGGCATATACTAAAGATTTGTTTCCATGTTTGCAGCTAATTCTTTTCAGATGTATCTGAAGATGCAAGTAGCTGGTTTTACCCAATGTCTAATGTTGGTTATGTAACTGTTGTGCGGTGTCTTCACACCACAAGCTGTAGTTCAGTCACTCCAGCACACCGTTCAGTATGACACACTGCCTCTGGAAAACTCTGTAACATCACCCCATCATATAAAATTCATGCAAAGGAAAATGTATACAGGATTGGATACTTTGCCTGCCTGTGAAGATAAAAATCTCTTTAATTCCTCATGTTCAGGTACCATTAGATTCACTGGCGCAGAACGTATGTAACTAACAATGTTAAGAGTCAGTTACAAGGATATCTGCTGACAAACAACCATTGGTTTTCATTTTAACTTTACAGCCTGTACTGCCGCTGTTCAGTTCAGAACTTTGAGTCTGAATGTTTGAGACTCTTGGTGGTAAACAAATGTATATTTCATTGAGGTAAGAGTCAGATCAGATCTAAACCTGTACTTGCTGGCTCTATGTGGACTTACCAGCTTTTCCCTCCACTGCTGTAAGATTTAGATCCACAGTGGCAGCTCTCTATTATCCGGTCTCCCTCGAGCGTCAGTGCGTAACTGCGCACACATGCACCGCTTGTGGGAAGTGCACTGCAGGCAGGAGTAGTTTGGGTCATGAATTTTAAATTCAGCTATGTTGTAAAGTGAGTACAATGAGACATTTCTGAAAACCGTTCTACGGGTAAGTGTCCATGGCATCCAATCATGTGTCCTTTACTAGAAAAAAATATTGGTTGCTATGGTGCCTCCCATAGTGTTCTGAGATTCAATATTCTGACTTGTAGCATATACAGCAGTAGTTAGATTCTCTAATGTCATTAAATTGACCTCATACAAATAGAAGCCAACATTCCATAGATCCTATTTTAGGCAGGAGAGACCTGATTTTGTCTTGACTACCGGGATCTTGGCAGGCATGTCCTGCCATCATGAGCGGGTACTATGCACACCTGACACTGTTGCACAGCTTTTCAAATGTCCCTTTAGGGTGGGGCACACAAGATTTAGAAGCACCAGATACACCCTTGTGATGTGAACACAACTGTTTGTTGCACAGCACCATTCACATTTGTCCCGGGACCAATGCTGGGAGGTATGCAAATGGAATCAAAGAAATTGTATTACTTAGATGTAAAGTTGTGGTACAGAAAATGTATAGCTTCATAAAGTATAATTATTTTACCACTCTTCTAGACCTACTGCTATTTTGATAACAATGTATTATAACGTGTATATATACCACACACACACATTTTATTTTCTACATACACAACTGTCAATCAGAGATGACCACGGAAAGTGTAGATGTCTTGAAAGGATTTTCCACTTTAAAGCAACTCATTCATATTGAATTAACCTTCCGTGTAATGCAATTGGCCACACCTGTTACCTGTATCAAAAGGGCTGGCACCCTGCAAGTCACCCACAGAGCTTGAGAAGACCTTGTTTAAAGCACTATGGGTGGACCGCGTTCTCCAGCTCTATGACGGAGGTATTAAATGGAGAACCCCGTTCAAGTAGAAAAGTCATGTTTTGCATAGGTGCCTTGTACATTGCATGGCAAAGGATCCACTTATAGCCACCAGTTGATTCCCCTGGAATCTTTAGTGTTCAGTCAAAACCTAAAATAATAAGTAAATTAATATTCAAAATTGACTTAAACAAAAGCTTATTACTGACCAAATGTGTTTACGAAAAAAATGTTCGCATATTACCCAAGATTAAACAGCAAACCTATTATTAATTGAAGTAAACTCATCTTTCATAGTACCGATCCCTGTGCCATGCACAGTATATATATATAATCTGACATAGCCTGCCTGCTATCATAAAAGGCATTTTAAGTTCTAGAACATATTTGGTTAGAACGTCAGATATTTTAAGTATATTATTTATTTCAATAATATACAGATTTTCCTACGCGATCATGTCCAGTTGTTTTTTTTACTTGTACTGCGATATATCCCAACGTCTAATAGTAGACTTACTTGCACTTAATAAATGATGGGAATACCTAATGGTGTATGAGGATTTGTTTTAATCTTCTTCCCAAAGCTACAATGTTAGTTATCCTTGATTTGTAAATTACAAAAAAATTGTGTATGGTAAGTACCACAATCCTAACAAGATGCATTATGGGCAAGAATGTTTTCTTTATTCTTATCAAAGTACAAAAACATGACACCAATTTTCCTGGCTACAGTGACGTGAATTATATATAAAATTTCAGTCTTCCTTCCTTGGCTAATGACTCTATGAGTTTAGACTCAAAGTCTGCGTTGTGGACACCGGTCCATCGGAAAGCTCCTGCAAATCTGTTGTTTTCCCAGTAGTGGTGCCAGTTTCCGTTTCGGTCTGCACCAAAACCAAACACTGATATCTAAAAAATAAAGAAATAAAAATAAACATCTCTATTATTAGAAAGAACCATTTAAATCTGCAGTTCTTTACATTAGAAGGGTCGTTAAAATATATATGTTTAGCTATGTCTGCAGATTTTAAATTGTCAGAAATACAGGTTTTGACAGAAGGTTAATCTAAAATTGCAAAACTATGTTTTTATTATAAATTAAATAACCAACACATTTCAGCGTCAGGAACGCTGATGCATAATTTTTTTATTACGTTTTTATTGCAACTGGAAAAGTGCAGTACTTTTAAATTTCACAGCTTTTAATGAGCGCTTAAAACGCTGTGTGACAGGGTCGGCTCAAATATAATACATTTCAAACGGAGAGTGTTTTCATTGAGTAAAATCACCCAAGTGAATTTTAAAATGTTGACCAAAGCAGTCAGTGATGAATGATTTCAACTTGGTGCAGTTAGACACTGCCCTTTATACATGGAGTGGTAAATGCCTGCGCGACACCACACAGAGACTCCAACTCTAACAAAATTGATACTGTCAAAGTAATAATTAATAAAAACCCTATATTACCGTTTAAGTTCAATAGAATGAACTTGAATTTTAGGCATCTGTGCTTTTAAGGGAACGGACAAACACATCTTGCAGAGTAATCCAAAAAAACTTTACAGAACACAAGATAAGAACCAGATGTTTAGTGAATTTCCAGGACCTTTTGGATGAAATAATTCCAACAATAAGGGCCAAAATAAATCGCCAATAATCTATCAATTTACAGAAGATTAATGATAGAGTCTTTGAGTGTCAGCATTGATGTAAGTTAGGGAAGGTGTGGTTTTGGAGAGAATAATTAGTGTTTCTGGCAATGATGAGTAACATTTTCCATAGGAGAATGAGTTAACTAAAGACACATTGTCAACTTGTATTTGAGACCCTGGACATATGTCTGCTTCGTCCAGTAAGGGCAGTATATATGCATCATATCTTTTAATACAGAATAGAAATATTATTTTGAAAAGCTGCTCATCTGATTTATTATTTAAAGAGAGGATTAACCAGCAAGTGAATGCTAACTGTCTGGATGACAATTATTTATTACAGATCAATATTGGTCTTCAGAAAAGAGGGCTCAGTCCCTAAAAAGTGTTACAGAATAAATAGAACTTGTATTTTTCTTCAATTATTTAGTTTATGCAAATTAAGTTATATTTTAGACCACTTATTGCTAACTGATTAATATCAATCATGTAATTAATTTTATGGGTGGCTGAGCTCAAGTTGTCATCGTTTTAACCCTATTAAAGAATAATATAAAAATTGTTGATGGCCTTTGCTGTCATATGCCAGCTCTGAACCTCTCTCCTTTTACATCTAGATGATTCAATGTTAATGGATGGACTGTGGGGCAAGGACTGCATCTGGTCCTGAAGACCTAAAGGATATCAGAGATGTCAATCAATTAGGTCCATTAGCATGGTGGCTCAGTGGTTAGCACTTCTGCCTCACAGCACTGGGGTCATGAGTTTGAATACTAACCATGGCCTTATCTGTGTGGAGTTTGTATGTTCTCCCCGTGTCTACATGGGTTTTTTCCGGGTGCTCCGGTTTCCTCCCACACTCCAAAAACATACTGGTAGGTTAATTGGCTGCTAACAAATTGACCCTAGTCTGTGTTTCTTTCTGTCTGTGTGTATGTTAGGGAATTTAGACTGTAAGCTCCAATGTGGCAGGGACTGATGTGAGTGAGTTCTCTGTACAGCGCTGTGGAATTAGTGGCGCTATTTAAATAAACGTAGATAATGATGATTGACAAGTATTATAATCGGATATGCTCACCTCATCACATATATGCAATGCAAAAAAGAGCGCCAGCATTCCAGTAGATGGATACTTTCCATGATGAGTGGTCCAGTTATCATGAATGTATTTGAAAAAAGCTGGATTAAATATTAATACCTGGAAAAAAAAACAAAAAAACAACAAACATGAGATACATACAACATATGTTTTATAGAGTATTAATGAAGTGCGTGCTAGGGACAAAAAAAAAAAAATAATTGTAATTTTTACATACATGTCATTACACCGTTTTCATTTTAGTAAAAACAGGCCGTGTACTGCTGGTTCCTACCCGCAAAGCTGACAGTGATATGTTGTGGGTGGAGCCATTCATTTTGCAGGTATTTATTCTTCATAGGCATGAGTGTAGCAAAATATCTATTGGCCGTCACCACAATTTGTTTTGTACACTCGTATAATTAATGTTAATTTGGTTTACATAATTTGGAGTTTGCCCACTAAATTGATTTTGCCAAGAACATTTATACACTTAAAAGAAATGACATGTTTTTGTTACACAAGATCAGTTTTGACCACAAAATCAGAAGAAAATATGATTCTACAAAATGATAATAAAATTATTTGGTAACAGAAAATAAACTGATTTGTCTACAAAATAAGTTATATATCCAAAGGTTTGAACCAAACACAAACAAATTGTTAAACTGCAGATTGCAAAACAGGGGCATACAAGATCACCATTGTTCACTAGTTTCTGCAAGAAGATTTGTCCATCAAATTAGTCAACTATATTATCGGGTGCACCCCTCCTCTAATAGTGATTTTCACTCTCAGAGATAATAGTGATCCTGCACTGATTTGCATCATCCATTCCAGGTGACTTCATTGACAACATACATATGGAGTTCTAAGCTCTATTAATCAATTGAATTTAGAGCAGTAATATTACATCTTTTATTACACTTTTCACTTAATACCTGTAGTTCTTATTCATATCCTTCCCTGGTACCCCTTTCCATATTATTCTCTACCCCTCCCTTGTGCACCCTCCCTTTCCCTTGCAAATCGCTTTTTAAATAAAAGCTTTTAGTTCCAAAACCGGACTGTTCATTTACAGTGTTGTGCTATGATAATCAAGAAGGTATATGTTTTATTTTTTATTGAGATAAGTTACACCATAAGGAGTAATTCAGATAGAGCTTACCTTGTCTTTATCAGCCTGGATATACTGCTTCACCCTTTTGTATGTACTTAAAGAAAAAAATAAGAGAGTACATTACCATTCATATGCATGGCTAGACAGATCTTAAATAACTGGGGTGGAGTTCCCCTTTTTATTTTCCCTTTTTATTTTTAAATAAAATGGTTCAGGTATACTAAACTGTTATTAAAACATTCAGAAGCTTGAAAACTAAGAAAATCATAACAATTGTTTTACATTGCTGTTTTTAGATCCAGATGTAAATTAAATCCATATAAAAGGCTTTTAGAAAGCAGTCAATGATCTATGCACATTGGTTTATATTTGCATGCATATATGCATTATTACAAAATGTATTGTATTTATCTATTGTGGTTGCTACAGGCTAGGTGGCACAAGTTTGCAACCTGTTCAGGCCCTGGAGTTTGGGATCCTTCCCTATAAGATTGAAAATGTGTGTTACCAGATCCAGAAGGAACACAGTATAAGGCTGGGAGAAGAGCAAGTGGCAGGAAATTTAAGAGGACTAGTCTGAGATGGACAAGAGGTCTGTCCCAGAAGTCTAGAATTGATGTCAGAGATGACATGTCAGTGAAGAGCTCAGTAGAAGGTTCAAGTGTGGGCCTGTTGTGTGTCCTACAGGATATCTGAGACAGGATCAGGTGAAGACAGGAGGACATCCTGTCCCTGAAGAGAGAGGGTGACTATCGTGTCTGAGGAGGGAACCCCACAAATACAAGAGCTGTGCAATTCAAGTGTCCAGTCATTAAATATATTAAGTGGTAAGTGGCCTAGCTACCCAATGTTTAGAGAAGGGAGAAGAAGTGAAGTAGTGGCCCGACTGGTTAGGTGTTTGTTGTTTTCTGTTATTTTGCTGCAAAGCCGATAATTAAAGATTCTTTATGTTCAAAATGTAGCCCCCAGTAACATGTGTGCGACCTTAAGGGAGGCTGCATAGCTAAGTAATGCTCCGTCTCCCACGCACTTCTCTGCCCTGGTTAGCTGTTGGGTGTGGGCATAAGTGACTACAGGACCCCTGCTCATGTGTGTCTTACAACAACTTTGTTATGCGGTCACAGAGGTTGTAGGGTGGTGGTGCACTGCCACAAGTAAGTTTTGTGTTTTCCACTCTGGTTTGTCATGATATAACAATTATGGTTTGTCCCATCTACTGTAAGGCAATGCGGATCTCTTGTGGCACCTTATTAATAAACGATAATAATTATAGTTATTATCTCCTCCTGCACAGGTTGCATAAAGGTCAGATAATATAACATGACAAATCCATCTCCATTCTTCCTGCATATCGACTTAAGTTGCAAATACAGTTAAAAGCAGTTCACATTTCAGTCAGGGTTTACTCACAAGATCCTAACAGCACTCCTGACCGAAATCAGTAGTTCCACAGAATATCTGCAGCCAGAACCTTGCTATGCTTTCTGCAGCAGGTTCTCTTTCAGGCTGCTAAATACTAGCGCCCTACTCAGGCTGTATCTCGCTGGTGATCACTACTCACATGATTCTGATCCCCTATCTTAGGGTGGTCCCTCTACAGCCGGGCTCTTTCTCCCCTCTAGCAGGCTCTCAATAGCGGTCACGCTGCCACATACAGCAATCCCCCCTCCCACAAACCTTATTTTGCTCCACACAGCTACCTGCAACAAGCCCACTCCCGGGAGACCAGACACCTCCTCTTCTCTGTATTGGACCCTGGAGCAGTACTCCTCTCCCCATCTCATCATGTAATTATATATGGACTTAGGTTCCCATGTCACCAGCCAAGCAGACTCGCTCAGTGAGACATGAAAGCAACTCTTGGGCACACACCCCCTCACAGAGCCTGCACCTTGGCTCCAATTCACATTCCTGGTGACCCCCGCCTGCAGTCAGCAGGGTGCGCAGAGTCTGGGTTTACCAGGTGGAGACACTTTTGTGCACTTAAACACTTTAACTGGGACAAATAGCTACCTTTTGAGCTATCAACACTATGCAACCTTTAAATATATAAGTTTTGAAAATCCTAAATAAAAATTAAGATCAGAAACAACCTCTCATTTTTACCTTCTGTATTTTCTTGAAGTTTGCACTAACATTATATTAGACAGAAATATAAGATATATATCAGAGGAATCACCAGAGTACTCAGAAAAGCTTAATAGGGTCATGATCTGCGTTATGATAGAAGGGAGCCCTAATTCTTTGTAGTCACTATAATTTTAATATGTTTCCCTGCAACTGGATACTTACTACTTAATCTCTCCAGTTGAAAGAGCACTAGTAATCCACCTTAGATCTTGTAGTTTAAATGGGACCAGGACCAAGTGGACTCCATGTGGTAGGTGCACAGCACTTTCTGGGTACATAAAATGATGAGTTGTTCTAGAGCCTACGTCAGCTTCAAACCCGGAGATGCGAGCCCCATTCATTCTGATATAGGGGGGAAAAAAAAATACAGGTTGAAACCATGAGTGCTGATTGTTGACAGTTCCTAACTTCAGTACAGTACAAACATAAAAACACAGAACCAGCACATTAGAACCTAGGTTTTACAGGGCTATTTAACTTCAAATATATCTCTAATTTATAATAATAGCACTGCCATATACCACAGTACTATACAAAAAGAACTTTATTTCCTGACCAGCAGAGTTTACAATGTAATTTCCCTACTGCGGGCTGACACACATACACATGGCCATTTTAGTAACAATTCATTTAACCCACCAGCATAGACGTCAACTATCCCTAGTTTCCATGGACAATCCCGGTTTGTTCATAGAGATATTTGTTCTCGCAAATATTCCTACTTGCCAATGTCCAACTGTACACTAAAAGTCCTGTTTTTCTGAATGTTATCATAAGATCTTACTCATTTTCAACAAAATTACATAATGTATTGCTCCAAGGTCTGCTGAGTTGTATTACTTGTAACCTGCATGGATGGCCTGGCTCAGCAGCAAAGTGTCACTTAAAGTTGTCTTTTGTTAACAACTACGTGCCAGTATGATGGATATAGCTTATGACAACTTGTAGAGAGTACTGGAAAAAAGCTTTTTATGCTTGAAAAGCTAGTAAAGTTCTATCATATTCAAACAATCCCAGTTTGAAAGGATTCTTGGTAATTATTTGGACAAACTTTACTCCATGCACAACTTCTTCCTCTCAAACATCCTCCAATCTCTCATCTCTGCTCAGGCTTCTAACCCCAAACACCATTTTACTACATTTAAATCTCTTCTCAACCCTTCCTCCCCAAACCATCCGACTACTATCAAGTGTCCAAGATCTTCAAGGACAAGATTGACGAAATTCGAATTTTATCTTGTTCCTTGACAAACAACCAGCTCAATTCCTTCCCTGCCCACTCTGGTACCTGCTCTTCATTTGATCCCACAAATGATGAAGTATTTACTCTTTTCTCATCATCTTCCTACTCCACCTATCCTCACAAATCAGTTAATACCCGTCTCGTGTGCTCATCCCAACCTCAACTAAAATCTATACTCTCTCTCTACTGGTATCTTTCTTTATTATTCAAGCACATTGTGAACTCTCCTATCTGAACAAAAATAAAATTCGGACTCAAACTCTCAAATTACCGCCCCATCTCTCAGCTCACATGCCCCTCTAAGCTTCTTCAGAGAATGGACTACACTCGCCTCACACACTTTCTTCCCTCTCACAACCTATTGGGAATGAAAGCCTGACTAAAGAGGGTGCAACTAAGGTTGTCAATGATTTGATCACTGCTAAATTTAAAGGCCATTACTCGCTTATAATTCTCCTGGATTCCTTTGCTGCATATGACACTGTTGACCACTCTTCTCCAATCTCTAGGTGTTCAGGACCGTCCTATCTTGGTTCTCATCCTACCTATCTAATCATTCTTTCAGTGTTTGTTTCTCTGGATCCAACTCCACATAGAGAGGATACCCAACGTTATCTATCCCATTCGGATCTCTCACCATCTGTGTTGGTCCGCATTACCGACTGTCTATCATTTTATTTTGTATGTCGTCTTGCCAACTGAATCTTTCAAGAGCTGATCTAGTAATATTCCCACCAGAAGTTACCTACCTGATATTTCTATTTCGGTTGACACCACAATAAATCATACCCTTCTAGATGGCTGCCTAGATGTGATCCTTGACTGAAAACAATCCTTTGTTCTTCACATCAAATCTATATCTAAATCCTGTTATGTACATCTAAAAAACATTTCCAGAATACACATATCTCACACAAGACACTGCAAAAACTTCTAATTCACGCACTAATCACCTCATGCATTGACTATTGCAATACCATCCTTACTGATCTTCCATGAATCAGACTCTCATCCCTACAATGTATTTTAGATGCAGCAGCTAGACTGATTTTCCCTGCAAATCGCTTTTCCACTGCTGAACTGCTCTGTCAGTCCCCACGTTGGTTGCCTGTTTTTTACTGAATCCAATATAAAATACTTCTACTAACATAACAAAACTGCACCAACTTACAGCTCTTTACTTATCTCAAAATATTAAAAAATATTAAAATATTAAATATTTCCCAACTCAACACCTCCGTTCTTCACAAGATCTTCATCTCTCATTACCTGTTCCGATTCTGTTACAGGACTTTTTCGGGCTGCACCCACTTTGTGGAATTCCATCCCTCAGACAACAAGACTTTCCACTAGTCTTCAAGCATTGTCTGAAAACCCACCTCTTCAGGCTAGCTTATTAAATTCCTCAACAACCCTCTAAACCTCCTTAGGATACCCTATTACCACCCACTATACAGTTTATATAAGACTTGTATGTGTTCTTTCTATACTCAATCAACCCTCTGACCCCCTGACCTACATTGCAGTGTTTCTGGATCATATAGCCCACTAAGCACTTTCTACTTTTGCTATCAGGCTGGACCAATATTCAATATGTAACACTCATCTATCATATCACTATTGTCCTTTGGTTTCTAAGCTTGCTAGCAGGGCCCTCTTACCACTCTCCCTGTAACACCCAGTTTCTTTCCTACGGTGTTACAAAGCACTATGGAAAAAAGCTTGCGCTATATAAATAAATATTATTCTTATTATTATTAATAATAATATAATTAAATTATTTATATAGTATAGAGGTGGCCCACAAGACCTTTTCACGTAGCATGGAAAGAAGTTCATTAATATTTTATAGAATTTTTCACAGCTACATAGTTCTATGTAAGCTTTTAGCAGTTGTTTTATTGTTCGTGTGACAGATGCAGGAGAAAGACTTCTATGATGCAATTTTGAGTGCTTTATTTTTTTAATGTCTGTCAGATTAGAAAATCTGCTTTGTAACACCTTCTTTATCATACCCATAATATAAACAAGAATGTAAAAAGCCCAGAGCTAAAATGAATACATAAAATAAACCCAAACAAACACTATTTAACCACTTAATGAGATGGAATGTTCTCAACCCCTTCGTGACCAGGACTAATTTCTATTTTTGGGATATGCCTCAGTTTTTAATGGGAATTACTTTTCTATTTTTTAGCCTACCCAAATAATATTAGATAGTTTTTCCTCTGGACAGACCGGTCTTTATTTTGGTAGAATATTGAAAAAAAAATAATATTTTTTTCTATGATACTTCCAAAAGTTAATTAATGCAATAAATGCACCACAAATGTAACTGGCAAGTTCTCCTTAGTATAAGGATACCAAATATGTGAGATCTGATGGTATATCTAATCTTAGGGTGGGAATAAATGTAGAGTGGATAGAGTTGGCTGACAGTGGGTGGACAAAATTGGGGTAAAAGTCCTTTTATTTTATGTAAGTTTGAGGTTCATCATCATCATCATCATCATCTATTTATATAGTGCCACTAATTCCGCAGCGCTGTACAGAGAACTCACTCACATCACTCCCTGCCCCATTGGAGCTTACAGTCTAAATTCCCTAACATACACACACACACACACACACACACACACACACACACACACACACACACACACACACACACACACACACACACACAGAGACTAGGGTCAATTTGTTAGCAGCCAATTCACCTACCAGTATGTTTTTTTAGTGTGGGAGGAAACCGGAGCACCTGGAAGAAACCCACGCAAACACGGGGAGAACATACAAACTCCTCACAGATAAGGCCATGGTTGGGAATTGAACTCATGACCCCAGTGCTGTAAGGCAGATGTGCTACCCACTAAGCCACCGTTCTGCCCAGTCCAGATTTCCACAAGGGAAATGCAGTTTCTGCACTAGGGACATATTTAATTTGGGTCCTGAGAGCCCAGTTAACTGTCAGGCTGGTTCCAAAGCTTGTAATAGAGGGGCCCTACCCCAGCAATACCTTTCAGAGCCATTCATAAAATGTAGTACTGGATTGCTTGAAGGCTAAGCAGCCATTTATATATGGTTAATAGTAAGGAAGTAGATAATTCTCACCCTAGGAGTTTCGTATAGAAACGTGAATATTGTCTGGCTTAGCTTTTAGGCAGGGGTTATTCTATTCTTTCAGCTGTCTGAATGAAACCGCACACCTATTACTCCCACAGTGTGCACCCCTTCCCCCCCTCAAAAAGAGTGTAAAGCCTTAGCAAAAACATATCCCAATTTTCATTCCCAAAGGCCTTTGGATTAGAACACACGTGAATGTCAGTGTATAAGCAAAGAAACAAACAGGTAAAATAGATTAGTATGTAAAAGTAACAAATATGAATTGGTAATTAGTAAGTTACTGAAAGTGGCTTATGCTCTTTCTTGATATATCACCTTTCTAAAATCTGAGTACCATGCATGTAGCGAGGTATTCAGCAGAGTCCCATGATATATAGAGTTTCACAGCAGAGTTACAGTATAGCGCATACTTGCCAACTTTGGCAGCAAGATCTCTGGGACGGGACCATGCAAATCACGTATTCAGGCCCCACCCACCCAAACTTTACAAATGTGACCTATTACTGCAGGGGGTGGGGCCGGGATACTACAATTAGCTCCGCCCTTATCCCCATTACCAAAAAAGTGGCCAGAAATTGCCCTGCTCTCCCAGAACTCCCAAAAATTCAGGAGAGTAGGCAACTATGTTACATCTGCAAAGCTTGAGGATGGAGTATGCATTTCTGGAGGTGACAGAGAGCATATAAAGTTAGTAATCAGCTACTAAGTTTTCTGAAGAATATTGCTGTAAGTATTTATTTATTTTTAGAAATAAATAAATAGTGTGAATATTTCCTCATTCTATTTCATCACGGTAAATAAAGCTCATTTTGCTGAAACTCCTCTTGTCCACAACTTCTCTATAATGTATTAACAGAAATTCTAACTGCGCTGACAATATGTTCAATTAGAACACATCTCATGATGGCAACAATTTCTACAACTATTAGCGTCTGTTTGAAAACCTTTCTAAAAACCAGGACATTTTTAACTATTTAAAGATTGAATAAATATTGAAAACAATAGCTTGTGCTAAACAAACTGGGTTGCTTAGGCCGGTAGGCACGAAAGTAAAAATCATTACAGTTAAATAAATGCCTGGTTTAAAGCACCAATTAAACCATATATTCATATTGCGGTTAGCAGGCAACAGACATTTTGTCCATAAGTTAGGTCCTTGCAATAAATCTTTAAAGCTATGCGTTTTTTGCAGAGAACAGACATGTCTGTACTCTGCTTTGGTGTCACCAGTTAAGCAGAGATTCCTAAGGAAACTGCGTTTGACGCGCGGTGGTAATAAGCACTTGTGGTTGGGGGGAGCGCACATTGGAAGAAACTCCACTGACCACCTCGCGGTTTCTTGCAGTGAGTGAGAGTAAATAGAGCAGGCAGCGTCTGAAAGACTCCACTAGTGCTCCAGACCACAGGTACAAGCACAAGGGTGTATGGGGGACATTGGAACCAATGGTTTCCATCCCCACACTCTTATCATGATTTTAATAGTGTTTTTGATCCTTGTAAAAAGCATGTAATTTGACGGGCAAGGGGCCTTATTGTTCAAATACTCCAAAACAAAATAAGAAAACTCCACTTAAAAGACACTCCTTGTTCTTTCTTTATTTTAACATTACAATAAATTGTGGAATGACATCTCATCCTTCTAACACAGTGTTTGCTAACCTGTGACACTCCAGGTGTTGTGAAACTACAAGTCCCAGCATACCCTTCCAGTAATAAGCTGCTATATATTGGCAAAGCATGCTGGGACTTGTAGTTTCACAACACCTGGAGTGTCACAGGTTAGCCAACACTGTTCTAACATGTCTGCCATTCAGACTTAAGTTGTTTCAATCATTTTCTTTATTTAGGACTCTACTAGCACAAGAAGCCTTTTTCCCTTCAACATCTGGTGACAATTTAAGAAGGGAGTTTCCGGCTGTGAAAAATGAAATGCCTTCTGTAATCAAGTCTAGGCCTTCAGGAGAAAGGTCAAACTAAGTTATGGATTCTTGTACTGTTAAACCATCATTTGCAATAGGTCCAGTTTAACCATATTAATTAAAGTAGCAATCCCATGTTAACAAACACCTAATTTTAACATGAATCTCGGTGGCAGGCTATATGGTGTTTACCATTTTTTGCACTATTTTTGTTTTTTTTCAGGCTGCGATTAAGGATTTATAATTCTGCAGTGTGTCATGGACTACCATGGCAACCACGACACATGATGCAGTGACGGAGAAGCTTGGAACGCCCCTCTAAGCTCGGTAGGCTTCATGTAATCCCCCGTCCTCCTCCCTCTGCCTTAACATGACATGTTGAGAACGTCTGTCTAACTGGCAGCTATATTTTGCAATCTCCAGAGATTTTGAAAAGGAGATAATGACTTGTAGAAAGACTGCTAAGAAACATGACTGACTGCAAGAATGAAATAAGACGTTTAAAAGAAGGGTACCTAATTTGCTATTTAAAGAAGAAAAAAAACAATGTAATTGCTGCACATACTGTTCTCTGGAATAATGTGCACAGACAGTGTCTCATAGCCTCATTACTAGACAGAACTGCCATATTATCCACATAAAGTCAGAAACTACGTAGGTTCAAGACACAGAATCATTCTTTAGCTTTTAATAAGTAGTATAAAATATTATGTAGCTCTACAGATACGATTTTTTTTATTACAGAATCTCAATATTAATACAGCACTCACCTGAAAATTAAATTATGGGAATCAATTTTTTTGCCATAATGTGACCCCTTGAGGTTGCCAGAGTTCCCCACCACAGCACAGTGCCGGCACGGCCTCTTATACTGTTCTTCATAAGGGTTCCCAGATGGTACAACTTTGAACATCTGTTCTAGAATCCAAGGCATGCGACTTGCATTGTTTACTCCTTGGAGTTTCTATAGCATTTAGAAAGAAAATGGATTAAGTAGACATAAGCAATTAAAGTCATTTGATTCCTTGAATTAGTGCTAAGCACTGGGTATTGTAAGAATGATATAAGTTAGTGCCGAAACAGAATACTCAACTACAGACTGTTTCTCGACTCATCAGTGCAAGGCAGAGTTTTTTGTTTGCTCAACATGTAAAGTTCTAGAGAGACAACCACAACTTAACATACTAAAAATTATAAAATATAGTTTTAAATCTACACCCTTGTTACAATGTCCAAATAAGAGAACCCATTCCAAAAAGTCAACTTCTTGGGTACTCTATTTACTTACATGTGTTGTATATAATTGAACATATTCAAGATTCAGTTACCGTATATACTCGTGTATAAGCCGAGTTTTTCAGCACATTCTTTATGCTGAAAAAGCCCCCCTCGGCTTATACTGGAGTCAATAAGTTTACCCAGTTTTCTGTAGTCCTCGGCTTATATTCGGGTCGGTTTATACTCTAGTATATACCGTATGTAATCTGTTAAAGTCTACCCACCTAAATTACCAATTTCTTTGGCTTCCAACTACAATGTTTATGGACACTATCCCGTGCAGTTATCAGCTCAATCCTCTGTATCCCTGTACTCCAAGCTAATTACTTACAAAACAGTTACAGACAACTACCGCAGTCAGGTAGGTCTCAAAGGCTGGATTTGAACTCGAGTCAGAAAACTATGTAGCACATTTATACCTTTAAACCTTTTGACAAGTGAATAAGCAGGGCTGGTGCAAGCCTTAGAAGCCCCGCCAAACCCCTCCCCATGCCCCGTTGTTTTTTTACCTATAGTGGTTAAAAGAAAGTATATGAAGTTTTTAAACATCAACACAGCTTGTGATTTTGTGCCCACGTTAGCCAGCAGCTAAAGTGGGCACAAACACGAGTATATCAAACGACTTTTTTGTTAAACCGCCGATTTGAGATGTTTTTTATGGGCGGATTTCAAACCACCTGATGTTTAAAGGCAAAACCACTGATAAACTGACCCAAACACTGCAGTTTCATCCAGAAAAGCGTTCAACATCGTCGTCCCAATTTTTTTATTTTGGCTACATATAAACCATTTAATGTGTGAAAAGGCCTTAAAACCCGCTGATCTAAAGAGGTGGTTGTTACAGGCAAGGTTAGTAAAAGCAGGTTCTATTGGCCTAAAATGAATGGCGATGACTATAAAAAGGACCTGTATTTCTGTGGTTAAGATAGTGGATGTGGGTAACAGAATGCATACATGCTATAGTATGTAAGCGGTCATTGTGGTCCATGAGGCCAAAAGGAGGGAGGAAGTGGAGCACCAGGTTCCGCGGTCTTTCACTGTCCGTTTGAACCTGGACTCCCTGACCAATCAGTAGGTGGTGCCGATACGTCTCCTGAGATGCAACAATCTTCTGAATCTTTATGAATAGGTGAGAGTAGAATTGCACCCGGACACATCACGGCCTCCTGCAGTGTCTAACTATTGTTTTTTGCTGGCCAGACTCCTTCATTATACACTCTTCTGGAAATGTCATTCTCATTTTAATCCAAAGTAAAATTGAACAAATTAAAAACAATAATGAATAAAAAGGATTTTATTCATTGTTGTTTTTAAATGTGTTAAATTTTGCTTTGGATTAAAGTGGTAATACACTAGATAGTATTGTATTCCCTTTCTTCACATATACTCTGATGAGAATGACATTTCCAGAAAAGTGTATAATGAAAGAGGAGTATCATTTGTTGACATAATACAATGCAAGTACTCAAGATTCATCTTGTAAGCATATAAGATGGAAGATATTTATTGCATATTTATGACACGTGGTTGAGGAGTGTTTCTGTTTCTTCAATATATTTTTGTTAACTTTTGTTACCTTTATGGTGAAGTTTAATTGCATTTATACAAATTTACTACACTATATCAGTTTTTTATTTATTTATATTCCTCATATATTGGTCTTGTGCACGATTGCAAGAAGAATCCTATTATCCTGTTCTGGTGGATGTCTATGAGCGCCTTTGTACGTATAATTTTGTATTTGTTTTTGATATATTGGGATTGGTGGATTCCCCCTTTATACGTCAGGGCAATCTCACCGGTCCTTTTTTTGCATAAAATATATTTGTTTTAGTAAAACATGTATAAGTTGCATATTCAGAGTAGTAATTAAAATCTGCCTTCTGTGTCATTCCAGGCAATTCAGGATACTATACTAGCACCTCCGTTTAATCCGCAGACTCATAGCCACTAGAGGTGGGATAGAACGTACTTTTGGGCTCTTGAAAGCCAGGTTCAAGTGCCTTGACAAAAGTGGTGTTCTTCTTTATCCTCCGGCCAATGTGTCTGATATTGTGTTGGTTTGCTGTCTGTTGCAAAGACGCAGGAGGCCAATTAACATCTGGCGACAAGCGAACAATAGAAGGAGGTAGGAAATCTAGGCAGGCTCTGATTAAGGGGTACTTCTCATGCAAGTGTATGTATAACGGAGTACCCAAATTTGTCTGGATATTATATTGTGACAAGCTTTAAAGTGTCAGCTATTTTATCCATTACTTATAGAAATCAATACTTATCCTTAGACCACGCTGCCAACAGATGACTCAAGTGTATTTTTATCTGAAAGTTCTTAATAACCTTGAATATTCAAAACAATATACTCTAGGATAATATCAGATATTGCTGGTGTTTACTGTTGAAATAAACATATGATATCATTTTACAGAATACATAATTATAATATATGCATTTGACAAGACTTAACAATAGATGGATTTTACCAGGACCATATATACCATCATGTAAATGCCACAAAAAAAATTGAAATGGAGAGCAATTTAACATTAGTGGGATACTGTATCAAACATTTAAAAGATAATATTATTATTTGCCATGTGCCATTTCAATGGCTGGAACTGATCTACAATGTGCTGCTGTGACGTCTACTGTGGTGTGAGCACTTGTTTTTGTGCAGATGTTGGAAGTGTAAGTGATTATTGGCTCCTCCTCTCTATCATCAGGTTCCTCCACTTCAGATGGGAAACTCTGCAGGGACCCCCCCCCCCCCCCCCACCTGTTCTTGCTGCTGTCTTCCTCTCCTCAGCCAGCTGATCTTTTAAAATCTTTATTTCTGAGAATCTCTATCTAAAAGTAACTAAACTAACAGAAGTAGCACTCACACAACACTCACAAACAACAGACAGCTCAAAAAACAAACCAACCCACAATAAAGACTAAAGACACACTAATAAAAAAAAAACACCAGTTTCAGAAATCACCAATAAACCCACAAATAAACTCTACAATCACTCACCTATTCTCCTCTCAACTATCCAATAGCTCCTCACATCCCTTTCAAAGTAATGGAGGAACAACCCAGCCTTTTATAATGCTAGCGATGTTAAAATTGTATGTGAACTGAACTATTCATTAGAAATTCGGCGGGATTGTAGAAACGGACGCTGTTTAGCCTGAAACCACCGCAGTTTATCAGTGGTTTGTCCTTTCCAATCTGATGAGCATCATGGACAGTCTAAAATAGGAGCCTCAAAACCACTGGATGATACATTTGGTGTTTTGAGGCACCAAACCCCCGGGAATAGATGGCGGTGTGCAGCGCTGTTTGCTACATTTACCCCAGGGCCACTCTGTTCAAAATTTAGCAAAGTAACAGGGACTGTCCAATCAGGCAGCAATGAGAACCCTACACCAATCTTCTTACTGGGTACCAGATAACAGTGACTGACCAATCCTGTTATAGCAGCCACACAGAATATAGTTATGCAAACGAAAAGTACAAGGCAAAAAGTTGACGATTGGTATGTCTCTGCCTTCAATTCCATGCAATACTATACACTTTATGTTGACTCGTAAAGCTTTAATATTTCTGGATATCACATCTGCTGTCCTCTCCTGGGCTGTAACTGGCAGGGTACAAAGAGGTTTTCCTTACAGGAAATGAATGCGTTAACAATTTATTTTATAACCTCCATTTCATTTAGTTTATACTGCTAAAAACACATATTATAATGTGGATATTAGTGTAGATTATCTCAGCAGACGTCTGCAGAACACTATTCTATTTCAGATCCCACATAACAAATATTTATATTATTCAGAGGAACTCCTGTGAAAAATTTGGGATCGGACAACTATATTTTGCAGTTCTTAGCAGTAAAGTGTTACATGAACAGTGTTCCAATAAATCTCTACAGGTATGTCCAATTAACTGTAGTACTGACATGTAAATTGCTTAATGAAATCTTGCCTAGGTGTCAGCTCCCTGTCAAATGATTAACAGAAAGTGAAAACAAGATGCAAACAATTCTACTATCGCTGTTTCCAAAGAAATATTACATTTTATACATCACTTCCTAACCAAATCTCCACCATAAACAAAAACATCAAAATAAACCCTGACCAAAATAATTGTGTACTACAACATTTGTTGCATACAGCGACTGACATCATACAGACAGGCCAGCAATAGCATACAAAACGTGATATCTTTACTCACCAGCCACCATTGTAGAACATGGTCCGGTATCACTTGATCCTTTCTCACTAACAGAGGCTCAATAGATCCATTGAAACGTTTCTCAAACCATGGTGTCCTTAGTGTTGCGGTCTTATACTGTCCACACATGGGTACATGATCAGATCCCTCAACAAGCTCCAGTGGATTTGAGTAGTCAGGGCAGAAATAGATGAAATAGATCAAGAAGGCGACCACACACAACAGAGGAGGGATCCATACTGTCCTTCTGTGGTGGTTTAATCGGCAGTGCCGGCGAATACAGTGCATCCTAATAACCTCAGCCACTTGTCTTCTGCAGCAGGACACACGACAGCAGATCTTCAGTATGATCTCAAGGTCTTCTCAACATTATATAACATTGTCCCGTCCCCTTTCTGGACCATCCATGAACATGGTGCAGAGGAGTGCTAGAGAGGAGGACTACGTGTCTTGCACTTGAGATTGTGTGTGAGCAGGAGTTTAATTCAGACTACACTATATCAAATACTTTTTAAGAATAAATAAAACACATAAATTTACTTTTAAAGGTAGAGGGGGAATTGTGCAAATCCTTGTAAATTATCATTGAACGTTTCACAATATTGGCACCAGACAAGCCCTATTCCAGATATTCACTGCATAGGAGCAACACCGAGTTGGTAATTTAGATCCCGAATAAGTTTAGAATTAATTGAATACTATAAGAAATGTCCATTCAAAAGCTCATAAGAAATGTGTGTTCAAGGTACACGTGGAAAGGTCTTGTGACTTAATAAGTGCTTCCAATAGTGATTTCAGCATAACTCCCAAATTCTTTAGTAGGAGCCAGTTCTAGAATTTTCAGGATAATAGGAATTATGCCAGGATTTATATCTTCATTTCTTAACTTAAAAGCCGGGGTTTCCTTGGGAGGACTGAAATATATACAAAACAAACAATTTAGAAGGATGTAATCTAGGACTTGCCCTACAGAGGTCAATGTATGTAAATATTCTAGGAACAATCAGATATCTAATATAAAATATAAAAATGTTAAATAATTTAACCCCTGCATGTGCTTTATTATGCACTATATAAAACAACTTTATAGAATTAGAGGAAACAACAAATAACACATTTATAACAAGGCAACCTGCAAGTTGAGTAGGTTTAATCTAGATAAGAGGTGTCTAAAGTCTAAGGTCAGGGCTTAATCTGTACAAAAAATATATTAGAATATCAATGCAAGGAGAAATCGTAAGCTGTGTTGTGCTCCATAGAGGGGGCAGCTTTTAGCCCTCTCTATTTTGTGTGTGGCTTGCTTTTCTTGTTACCCTGCGTTGCAGAGCAACACAACTTGGGACGTGTCTCTCATCTGTCCAAGACAACATCACAACCCCCCACCCCCCCTGTAATTACAATTCCCACCCTCCCTTTCCCCCAATGCAAGTATTTTATCCCCCTTTCTTTGCCCCCATGCAATTAATTTCCTTCCGCTCCCTCTACCATCCATGTAATAATTCCTGACCCTCACTCCCCCTCCAGTGCAATTAAATTTGACACTTCCGTTCTCTCCCTGTAATTACTTTCCCTCCTCTGACACATATTACATTTACTACAGCGATGCAAAGAAATGTGGAAATCAAGAAATCCCCTTTCCGGCCTACATACTCCCCTGACTGGTGCACACAGTTCACCTGGTCTGTACCTGCACCTCAGGGTGTCAGACAGAGATAGAGATAATTCACATACAAAGAGAAGAATTTAGTGCACCAACCAGATATGTGAGATTTGTGCGTGCTGCATGGGGCAGCACAGTGGCCTAGTGGTTAGCACTTCTGCCCGGGAGAGCAGGCAAGTCTCCCGCATCCCGCAATTCCCTGGTTACAAATTACGCGATTCACGGTGAATCGCGTAGAATCGCATCATTTTGGCCCCGCCCCTGGTGACAAATCATCTGTTATGGGGGCAAAATTACGTGATTGGCTGCGCCCCGCCCCTCCCGCCCTCTAGTCACACCCCTTTCCCGGACTGCACTGCCTGAAAGTAGGCAAGTATGCATAAAGCTATGCCCTGGGAATGATTTTAGAGATAGAGATAATTCACATCACTCATCTCTGAGGTGCTCTGTGAAATGACAGCTCTCCGACGAGAAAATAAACTAAAAATAAACCCTATTACGAGGTGCAACAGTGGGTCTTCTTGCAAAATGTGTCAGAAAGTCATTGCTGACATCCCAAGACAAATTAAGCTCTGTTAAGGACCTAATGTTGATTCAATATAATATCTCCTACAGAGGACATTTTGGAAACAACATTTTTTTCTAAGAAGAAGTTCAGATTATTTCAGAACAAAGATAATACAGGGACATTCCAATAGAATCATCAGCAATTTAACCCCATTTATAATGATTAGTAACATAGTAATAAGATATACGTGTGACAATGCATACTTATACACGGCAACAAGAATTTGATTTATTTTTTGTTATCCTGGAATCAGGGTTATTATAAATATTAGACAACCACCAAGCCAATCATAGTCAGGTGAAATAGATTACATATCACATTAAGAATCAGAAGAGTTATATAATATATAATACAAGAGGAGACCTGAGATACAGGAGACCAGGAGCAGAGGAAGTTCACCACCGGCAGACATGAATTGAGTAATCTTGTAAAAACACTATTGTTTTGCGATAGCATCAGAGGACATATTTAAAAGTAAGAACACACCCTGAAGAGCATATAGTAATGTGTTATTCTGCACAATAAACATTACCCCTCAATATTTGCATAAAGATCAGAGATATAAGAACCTTAAAATATTAATTAAAACAAGTGAAAATAGCAAGGCACATGAAGTAGGGTAGGTGTATTTCATGAGATGTTATGTACACAACTGCATTTACAAGCTGGCAAATATAGACATCCTTCCTAATACATGCCTGTACACTGTCAAATACCAAAAAAATAAAATAAAATAAAAAAAAATTGTTGTAAACTTTGGACGAGCTAGTACCATCCATAGTGCTTCCGCAAAGCACAAATGGAGATTCATGGACAGATTGTAGTGCTCATCTTGCTACTCTGGTGAGCAACCACTTTAACTAGAGATTTCATCGTTATTTAGTTGTTATGTTCATTCTATGCCTTTTTTTGGAATGGGAACGCCTGTGCTTTTTAGCAACGTATTTAAGTATTCAGTCTAGTATTGTTGCTTTGGGATTTAACACAAAGCAGAAGGTGTCAGGTTTTTCATCGGTTGCACCAGAACCTCTGAATGTACCGGCCCATTCCATACACACACAAAAAGACTTGCACAGCAGTTCAGTGTAGAGTTCCAAGTCCTGATCCTCGCTCTTCTGGGCCCATGATATTAACCATACACCAGCTAGACCAGAAGCAATCTACATCAGTATCTCGGTCCTTGTAGTTAAGCAGCAAGAAACGACAAGAGAAAGTGTTGTATGCCACTTCTAAATTCATACATAACACAAATATAATTTAGTGCGCTGAAGAGGTGGGGACAAACCTTATTTGTACATTGACCTCCTGCTGTATATGTCCACCAGTGGTCTTCGTCTTCACCAACATTGCAAATTATACAGGGACCAGACAGAATGAGAAAGGTTCAGTGTCATTGTTTTATTAATTCATTCTGATAGGATCAGAGAACCAGGCCGACAACTGCCTTATTCACAGACAAATGGAAATCTAGCTGTCTAGTGCATGTCTTCAAACTCTGCAACCACAAGACGTGGGAGGACAGAGCACAGTAATTTTCCTATGATTGTAGGTCTTATATTTAATATTGCAAACTTTCATAAAGCAAAGCATAACCTTTGAAAAAGACTTTCCAAGCCAAAATAAAGAATATGGTCTGGTTACTATGGGAGACATTGGCTGTGCTATTAGCAGAATGGAGACACAACAAGTGACCAACCTGCAAACTAACAAAGACACAGATATCAAACCCTAAAAGTGATAGGACAGTAATGGAAGAAATATGTATGTTGCATTGTTCTTCCTGTGGTTAAACGTTAAAATGTTCCAGTCACTTACACAGTGAAGGTATACAGTTTATGAGCTGAACCAATACGCAGCTTGTCAATTTAATAGGAATTAGTGACATCAATGTTCCTAGTTAATTGGAAGGCTAGGTTACCATGAATCTCATACTTTCCAAACAGTTCAGCCTGCAAAATATCTGCCTTTACTGTCTGTGGACAACAGGTAAACTTAAACTTTCCAGTTGCACACACACACACATCGAAAACATTTACTCTACAGCCATCTGAGTAATGTACACAGTCAGAACAATAAAAATCAGTCACCACAGACAGGGAGTGTATGAATGGAGAGGGAACAGGGAAAGAGATTGATGTGGTTAATGAGAGGCAAAGGTATGGGGCTCAATTTTTTTTCAAATCTCTGTCCACTACGTCATTCTTAAACAACAACAAAACAAAGGGGAACACTTTTAGGAATATAAACTTCCAGACTCAAATTTTCAAAAAGTTATTTATTTGTTAGGGGCATAACAAATTGGAGATGCGCATGTACCCCCGTGTTTTGGTTTTGGTTATAAAAGTTCTACATGGCAATCTAATAAAACATGCAATCCCTAGACTAGGAGTCCCGGACAAGGGAGGTGGTCTATTTTTTCTATACAGCCAAACAAAACACCTGTGCAAGGCATATTATAAACTGTTTATTGGCAAATTATATTGATGTTGATGCCAACTATAGTGATGCCAGAGACAATAATGTTACAGGTCCAAAACATATTACAATGGAAGGATACTTGACTTTACAAACCAACATGAAAGTACTTCTAGTACATGGGAGCCCGGTTGTTTTGGGTTTGTTCTGTTTTGACAAACAATAATAACGCTTCCTTTTAGAGTGAATAATGTCCCTGTAAAAGGATACAAACTTTACCAACACATACATATACACACACAAATATATATATATATATATATATATATATATATATATATATATATATATATATATATATATATATATATATACACACACACACACTTCAGATGGCATGTATCAAAGTGTCTGTACTTACTGCATTTTCCCATGTAGTCACTGACTAATCTAACAAAGTGAATATTTTACGTTTTCTAGAAGTACATTTACAAACAAATATGACCCAAGCCACAATGTTTGTTGGCAGCTATTTGCCATGTGATGTAAGCACTGTAAATGTAATGATGAAATACATTACACTGTTCTGCACATTCAACTTGTTATATAAGACGGTCTATGCAGCATTTCTAGCAGAGGAGTAAAGTGTCTGTGCCGAGTGTATATGAAAGGAAATGGGATAGCTGGCAGGGACAATTAGTCTGGCAGAGGTCTATGAGGGTTTACAGCTGCAAATTCTTTGTAACACTAATGTATCCAAGGCCAAAGATTCTGTGTCATCAAAGAAATGGTCCGCTACTTGCAGATAAAGTTTCTGGAAATCACTATGCATCACAAATGGTCTTGTAGGGTAAGTGCTCCTATTATGGGCAAAAGATGCAAATTACAACAAACAGAAGACTCCTATATAGGACAAACACAGGTGGGGGGTCCAGTATTCCCTCTAAACCTGAAGTTTTGGGAGACTATTTCAAGGATCAACTTTCTGCAAAAAAGATACTTATTCTGTCTCCCTACAATTTCAAAGTTTGTCCTCTTGTCCCAAGTTGACACTTATTTATATTACCTATGTCCCTTCTTTCCTCTAAGCTGATCAGTTTTTTATACATATGCACCATTTTATTAAGGTCTTTTTGGAGATAGGGCTTCAGAACGTTACACAGTACTCAAGATGAAGTCATAAAGTTTCAACATATCCTCCCTCTTCCTTCTACCCATATCTCTATATAACCAAGTATTCTCCTGGATTCATTTCTAACTTGTAAATTCAATTCCCTTTATTCTGTTATTACATCACTATTCATTATTATGTATTCTGCTATAAGATTTTGGGTTCCACTGGTATTTTACAGTTTGATTTATTAAATTAAAGAGTACACACTTTATTCCATTCCCCTATTTTCTCTAGATCACTAAACATAAGCCAAACTGGGGTATCAAACCGGTTACAAATCTTTGTATCATCTGCAGTCAGGCAAACATTCCAGTTCTAGGGCACAAGTCATATCACTAATGAAAACATGGCAAATGTATTTCTCCACCCACCATTAAAAAGCAGCAGACGGGGGTGATGGAGCAGGAGGCGGAATCACATCAACCTTCGATCACAATTCCCATTTTCAGCCAAGGTTGTCAAAGGAAATGAGGAAGTGAAAGGCTGTGGGCAGGGGGAGGGGGGCACGAATACATTTTACTACATTAAAAAAAGCTAGCGTGAGCAAGTGTATAGTGACAAGTGAAATATAACATTCTATAGAAACAAGAAGTGTAAAGTGGGGAAAGATGCCAGATAGTTAGAGAAAGGAATTAGAAAACAAAGAATAGTGCAGGGGGAGAGGTGTAAATAAAACAGTATAGTTGTCAGCAAGCAAAATATAGTAAGTACTATGAGTAACAAATCAATACACTCTTACTAGATAAGATAAAAGTATATAAAATCAGTAGTTAGTAGACAAGCTAATACATTAGGGATTCACTGTAATTTTATACCAGAGTGCAAAGCACTACAGTTTTTTTACCCGATTATCGTGCCAATCACACAATAAACGACTGTTAGGTCCTATATCGCATTAGTGATGGATCACGCTTCACCGTTCGGCATTCTGACGGACTAAACTGGGTTTGGCACATGCCAGGAGAATATTTCCCATCAGAATGCGCACTGCCAAGTTTGGTGGAGGAGAAGCAATGGGACTGTTTTTCATGGTTTGACCTGGGCCCCTTCGTTCCAGTGATGGGAAATCTTAATGCTACAGCATACAATGACATTTCAGAGAATTGTGTGCTTCCAATTTTGTGCTAAAGGTTTGGGGAAGGCCCTTTACTGTTTCAGAATGACACTGCCCCATAATATATAATATCTAAATATAGTCATGTGTGTTACGGTGTATGGCGGTTAATGTCAGAAACACAGCTATTCTTCATTGTAATTCTTTTCCCACCACCGTGACCCATAGTCCTCTGCTGTACTTCAGCTCTCTCCCTGTCTGCAAGTCATTCTCTCTCCCCTCCCACTCCCTGCCATTCACTCTATCCACCCCCCTCCTATGTAATTCATTCTCCCTCCACCCCTACCATCTCATCACCTGTAATCCATTCTCTCCTCTTCCTCACACACCATACTGCTTCTCCGGGTCATTAATAGGTTGTGAACACGATGACATGACTGCTGTGCTCACAGGCAATTGGTGACACTGAACATCATTTTGGTGTATGATACCCAGAGACAATCCTTCCTCTACCTGCTGCTTGTATATGAGAAAATAGGAGGCGGAGGAGGGGTGGTGAATCCAAAGGTGAGGCAGGAGGATGAATTACAGGGGGAGAGGGTGACATGTCCGTGTACATCAGGGGAATAAACAGTTTGGTTTTTGGTGCTGCAAACATTATTTTAGTACTTTTAATACTCTGGGACATATATGAGCTGTACCAATTCACCCGTACATTTTTAATTTTGAGAGTTCAGTAACATCTCTTCTATATTTGTATCTACAATACAGTACTGTATATCTTCCCCCTATAATGTAGGTGACCCGTTTGATTTTTCAATAGTAAATACAGAGCATATATTTGACAAGGTGTATTATTTATTTATTGGGGGGGGGGGGCATTTTTCAATAAGAACTAGACTTTCTGTTTGTAAGTTTACTGAAATAAAAAGGCTGAACTGGGCAGCACGGTGGCCTAGTGGTTAGCACTTCTGCCTTACAGCACTGGGGTCATGAGTTTGATTCCTGACCATGGCCTTATCTGTGAGGAGTTTATATGTTTCCCCTGTGTTGGCGTGGGTTTCCTCCGGGTGCTCGGGTTTCCTCCCACACACCAAAAACATACTGGTAGGTTAATTGACTGCTCACAAATTGTGTCTGTGTCTGTATGTTAGGGAATTTAGACTGTAAGCCCCAATGGGGCAGGGACTGATGTGAATGAGTTCTCTGTACAGCACTGCAGAATCAGTGGCGCTATATAAATAAATGGTGATGATGATGAATTAGAGGACACAGCTTCACTCAAACCTCTTCTAGTCATGGTATGGAAACTTCTGCCTCACTCATTAAGCCTGATCAAAATATAGTTAAAAACTGTGTCCAACAACGATCCTAATGCAGCATATATGGGGTCATCGTTCAGCCTAGAATGAGGGTGGACATGAGCTGCCACCTGGCTGGACATCAGAGATACCTGGGTCAGGTTTGCCCACAAATGTTCTGATCTGGTGGTCAGCGATTTTTCAGACTTGTTTGAGCATTTAACCGACAAGGCTGAAAGAGTCAACAAGACTAACTGCATCAGGCTGTCTCCTCTCCCTTATGATAATTACAGGACTGAGTGAAACCAAGGAATAAAATTAGATATTTCCAGAATCTCTTATGTCCGTTTGCTACAACGGTGATGCCGTTTATATGCCTGAAATTATAAAGGCATGATTTTCAGACTAACCACTCAAACAAGTTCACCTCATGGCAATATATTAATTTAATTATTTTATATTTAAATTTATATTTAATTTACTTGCTATCAATAGTGTAAACAACACATCAAAAAACATATTATATATTTTAGAAAAAAAAAATACTTCAGAACACTTATAAATAGAAGCCACAGGGACTTAGAATAGCAGCTGTGTGTACTCTGTGGTTGCACAATGGGCTGTAACAGCCTCTGTCGCAGAGAAGTTAACAAAAAAAATAAAAAATGCATAAAACTAAAACAAGCAACCTATTTTGACAGCCAAGCTTCCCAAATACAGACACCTGACTCACGGTGGATGTCAGCCAAATCTCCAGGGTTCATAAAAGAACTGGAAAAAGAGCAGCACACAGAGGTATGTGCATGGTGTACTCAGATCAAAAACAGGACATTGCGTAATCAGAGTTGCCGAAAAGTAATTGTCATTTCAAGAGAGGTTTTGGAGCATGAGGTCTCTGCAGATTTACTGCGGTACACCGCCAGCATCACATCAAGCAACCCCCAGACACTGCATCTACTGCACAGCTAAACAAAATAATTAGAGACACCCAGGCTTTCTATTGATGTAACCTAAATTCCTGTAGATAAGATCATATTCACAATGCTTCTAAACATAAGGGACTAGCTACTCAATTATTTTGATCAGCGGTTTTAAATATTCTTCATAAAATGTTAACGCACATCTAGAAAGGTTTCTGCAAATCAGGCGAACATGTATAATAGACATTTAACCAATGCGTTGTCACATCACAAGAACCTTTACCTTGAAAAACAAAATTATTCTTATTAGCCTTTATTTATCGGGCGCCACAAATTTTCCACAGCACCGTACAGACATTAGACCATACAGGGTTAAACTGTACGGAACATTAAACAAAAAATACCAGGACTTCAAAACACTTCAAACATAGCTTGCACGTTGAAGATTGAGCAGAAGAATAGGTAGAGAAACAAGAGGGAAGAGGGCCCTGCTCGTGAGAGCTTACAAAATGTAAACTACAATAAAAAAAAAAAAAGAAATCGTAAAAGTTTCAACAACTTTTTTAAAAAAAGCCAAAAAAAACCAAAACGGAACACTAAGTAAAAAGTGGAAGCTATGTATCATGCAGACGGCATGCTGTAACCAGTTCCAGAAGAGACTTGCATCACATAGCTTAGTAATGATGATTTGCTGGCACGCAGTATTAGGGGGTTAATATAGCTGTGTATCTCCAATTTAAATATGTTTCTGCAGTAAGATGCTGTGTCCTAGTATCTGGACAAATAAGGACTAACCTCTTTTCTGAATCAAGCGCCTGTATCTCTCTTTCCAGCTAAAACATATCCAGCTTGTTGTAGCGGATTAAAATCTTCATTGTAGGTCTATACTTTCTGTGTCCGCCCCACTTAAAGCTTGCTGATCTGTCAAGAAGAATATGAAGTTTTTGTCTTCTTAGGAATGTAGCCTTAGGGTGTAAGACAAAGAAACATGATCAGATGGTTTCTGATCTTAGCTTGTGTGGTAATGGTAAGTCTTGTGCCAGAGGAGTAGGATTTTAAGGCTGAAAGAGTCAAAGGAAGTAAAAGAAGCATAATAAGCCAATAGTGCGTGTAGAAAGCAGCGCTATGTTGTGTGGAGCTTACTTAGTAATGTTTAATCAGTTTAACACCTGATAATAAAGGTTATGTTTCTTTCTTTAGGCTGTATTTATCTATTTTATCAAACAGCATACACAACATTGTGAAAAACTCATAAGTTAAGAAAATATCCCTGGTTAATGTTTCACTGTAACTTTACGTAGCTATAATTGCATCTAATGTGTGTACTCAGGGTTGGACTTACACTTCAGGTTATGTTTTAGGTGGGTATCATGAGATAACTATAGGATCATGATTCATGAGCAAGACCTTTATTTTCCTGTGCAGGTCTCACTTCTGGGGGACTCCCGAAATTCAGGTGGGTCTCCCGGGAGAGCAGGCAAATATCCCGCATATTGCATCTTGTGCCTCAAAATGACGCGATTCGCGGTGAATCGCACCATTTTGGATCCCCCCCCCCCGCGACAAAAACGGCCTTTTGTTGCGGGGTCGGAGCCAAAATGACGCAACTTACCACGTCCCGCCCCTCCCGCCCTCCAGCCATACCCCCTTGCCTGGCATCTCCCGGAATTAACTTACCAAAAGTTGGCAAGTATGGAATAAATTAGTGGCACCTAACATTTCGTCCTGGCTCCTGTCTGTTCTGGACAGGCCCACTTTAAGTGTTGTGTGGGCGTATTTGATGTGTGACAGCAATGCCTAATTATTCTTGCTTTTCAGATATTTACCAGGGATACCTTGCTACAGAGACCACACATCTAACCACAACATGCACACTAGGGCCTTGGCCTACCTGGGAGCATTACAATCCTCATCATGTTAGGTTTACGGAGTGCTAAATGAATGTACTTTTTTGGCATTTCAAATGATGCCTCTTCAATAAAAGTTAACTTATAAAGCTTAGAGAATAAGATGGTATCTAACAGGGAGAAAAAGATGAATTTTATTGTGCAATTGGTCAATACTGAGAAATAGGGATATAGCCAAGGAAACCTATTTAGAATCTGAGTACACCTATCCTCGCTTCTTCTTCCACAAAGCAGTGCAATAGCTTTTGCTGTCTGTAGCATAAATGAAAGATAATTGCATTTTTATTGATCTACATTATTCTCTGACTGTCACATCATTTACTGATGTTTAAGCCTTAGTCTGTAACAGAACAGAAAATAAATTGACTGCAACGTCCCCAACAGGTTGGGGTCCGGACAGCAAATATTGCATAGTTCCATATTGCAAATATTGTATTGTAACTACCAAAGGTCAGTGCAGTAGACAAATATTTGTGCATTTTCATCATCACCATTTATATAGCACCACTGATTCCGCAGCACTGTACAGAGAACTCACTCACATCAGTCCCTGCCCCATTGAAACTTACAGTCTAAATGCCCTAACATACACACACACACACACATACAGAGAGGGAGAGGCTAGGGTCAATTTTGTTAGCAGCCAAGTAAGTTTTTGGAGTGTGGGAGGAAAACGGAGCACCCAGAGGAAACCCACGCAAACACGGAGAGAACATACAAACTCCACACAGAGTCCATGGTTGGGAATTGAACTCATGACCCCAGTGTTGTGAGGCAGAAGTGCTAACCACTTAGTCACCGTGCTGACCATCTGATTTAATTAGAAAACAACTATACACAATTACCTTGTTAATTCTATAAAATGCAAAACACTGCCTTGATGCCTGCCCTGTGTTTGATTGATTGTCCTACAACAGAATGTGCTTCACTGCAGCTCCATAAAAGAATAATGCAAGACCATGGTTAAATTTATAGTCACCTAGTGTAACACAATGCACGGACCTGTGGCAGTCAGATTATGATCTCAAAAGTCAAAGTAGACCACAACCTTATCTTGCTGTAGACCTGAGTAGCAGATGGCTGGCAATTACAAAACAATGGAATTGATTTTGCTCAGCATTTTATACCATTTACATACGTTTTTAATTTACTGCAGAGCCTGTTGACACATTGTGGAGAGCAATTCTAATAATACAAAAATAATAATGTAAAAAAAAATAAAGCAAATATTGTCCCAAGTCACTTTGCATAGTCACCCCCCCCCCCCCACACACACACACACACACACACACACACACACACACAATGCAACACCCAAGCTGCAGTGTTGAATTTTTACCTTAAACCTCTATGTGCTGATAATCTGGATATATGGACACAGCCAGTATTGCAGATGCAATGGTACCTACAGTCATGGCCAAAAGTTTTGAGAATGACACAAGTATTGGTTTTCACACAGTTGCTATTTCAGTGATTTTAGACCTTTTTGTCAGATGTTGCTATGGTATACTGACATAAAATTACAAGAAATTCATAAGTGTCAAAGGTTTTTATTGACAATTACATTAAGTTTATACAAAGAGTCAATTTTTGCAGTGTTGACCCTTCTTTTTGAAGACCTCTGCAATTCGCCCTGGCATGCTGTCAGTCAACTTCTGGGCCACATACTGACTGATGGCGGCCCATTTTTGCCTAATCAATGCTTGGAGTTTGTCAGAAATTTGTTGGTTTTTGTTTATCCATCCGCCTCTTGAGGATTGACTACAAATTCTCAATGGGATTAAGGTCTGGGGAGTTTCTTGGCCATGGACCCAAAATTTCGATGTTTTGATCCCCGGGCCACTTAGTTATCACTTTTGCCTTATGGCAAGGTGCTCCATCATGCTGGAAAAGGCATTGTTCATCACCAAACTGTTCTTGGATGGTTGGGAGAAGTTGCTCTTGTTGGATGTTTTGGTACCATTCTTTATTCATGGCTGTGTTTTTAGGCAAAATTGTGAGTGAGCCTACTCCCTTGCCTGAGAAGCAACCCCACACATGAATGGTCTCAGGATGCTTTACTGTTGGCATGACACAGGACTGATGGTAGCGCTCACCTTTCCTTCTCCGGACAAACATTTTTCCATATGATCCAAACATTCATCAGACAAAATGACTTTACCCCAGTCCTCAGCAGTCCAATCCCTGTACCTTTTGCAGAATATCAGTCTGTCCCTGATGTTTTTCCTGGAGAAAAGTGGCTTCTTTGCTGGCCTTCTTGACACCAGGCCATCCTCCAAAAGTCTTCATCTCACTGTACATGCAGATGCACTCACTCCTGCCATTCCTGAGCAAGCTCTTCACTGGGGGTGCCCCGATCCCGCAGCTGAATCAACTTTAGGAGACGGTGCTGGCACTTGCTGGACATTCTTGGATGCCCTGAAGACTTCTTCAAAACTACTGAACCTCTCTCCTTGAAGTTCTTGATGATCCGATAAATGATTGATTAGGTACAATCTTACTAGCAGCAATATCCTTCTCTGTGAAGCCCTTTTTGTGTAAAGCGATGATGACTGCACGTGATTCCTTGCAGGTAACCATGGTTAACAGAGGTAGAACAATGATTTCAAACACCACCCTCCTTTTAAAGCTTCCAGTCTGTTATTCTAACTCAATCAGCATGACAGAGTGATCTCCAGCCTTGTCCCTGTCAAGACTCTCACCTGTGTTAACGCGAGAATCACTGACCTGATGTCAGCCGGTCCTTTTGTGGCAGGGCTCAAATGCAGTGTAAATGTTGTTTTTGGGATAAAGTTCATTGTCATGGCAAAGAGGGACTTGGAAATTAATTGCAATTTATCTGATCACTCTTTATGACATTCTGGAGTAAATGCAATTTGCCATCATAAAAACTGAGGCAGCAGACTTTGTGAAAAATAATATTTGTGTCATTCTCAAAACTTTTGGCCATGACTGTAGAAACTCCACATAGATCAGCACATAAATTAATTGTGTAGAAGTTCAATGGGTCACTCCTTATTTGGCCTACCCCAGCAATAAAACAAGAAACATACACCCCTCAGCCTGCCTTTCCAATCATTTTTTCAGCCCAGACAAGCCATATATGGGCTCACTGTAGCATCATCCAGTAGGTCAGACATGTCCTGACCCTTATTTTAAGTGTTTACCAAAAGATCACAATGCTTATTCAATAGAAATGGTGAAACCATATATAGAAATATAAATGCAAAACAGTTTATGTAAAATAAAATAGAAATAAAACACAGAAAAAAAAAAAAAGAATTACACTCATATGTTCTTTTGCGTAACCAGCCGCTTAGAGAAGGCTGGAAGGGAAGGTATGGACAATTCCTCCATAGAATACTAATCCTTAAATACTGCTGATTTCTAAAATCATTTCATCACTTTTAAAACTTTATTCCTTGCACAAACCCCCTCCTTGTTAACATTACTAAAATAGGTGAGGTGGTATGCTCATCATTTTACAACCAATGCATTGTCTTTTAGTCCACAAAGAATTCTATGGGTTCTAAAAATCATATTATAACTGCAATAATTTCACTAAACACGGTATGTTTTTACATACATATACAAATGAAACATAATTATGTTATATTGAGTCTTTGGGAAAATAATTTATCCCTGTATGTTCCTAATGTGGCCTATATAGGTCCTTTACACATTACCTAGTAGTACCAATGGTTACAAATTTATACACATATGTCTTCTCAAATATGGATTAGAGAAAGTATTGCTTTGATCCATTATGCTTCCTGTAAGGATTATACACAGGCAAAAGATTTTTACCCAAGATTTTAGGACCTATGGTACTCTGAGTAATATAAAGGGTTGACTGATCTTCCATGATAACATGACATCACTGGATAAATCGGGCCAGGTGACAGAGAGCATGCCATCAACATACATTCACCCCTTCTTTGCTCATAGAGTGATTTGTTGGAACAGTTAAAAATAACCTCATAAAAACCTTACCAAATAAATATAAATAAAACAGCTGTTTCTGGGGTAATTGCCAATCCCCAAAAGGATAGACCACAAAAATGAAAGCAAAAAGCTGTTCACAATAATTAACTAATATCAAGTAGCTGATGTTTATGTTTATAGGTTTGATCTCCCAGTGCCTCTGTAGTTAATGGCTATTATTGTTTTTTGTTGTCTTCTGTTTTAGCGATTTGCTGGAAACCAGGTTATCTAAAGTAACTGAAGATTTTAGGATAGACCATGACCACATTAAGGTTTCCTAATTATCCTAGTAGGCTATAAAACATGTCAAAACCTTTAAGCAGATTGAAATGAAACAAGTGAACACACATTTAAACTCATAGAACAGGGTAGAGACATTTGTGTTTAACACTAATACAAATATTTATATTAGCTTGTGTAAAGAACGAGAGGAGTGCCATGGCGTAAGCTTTCACCAATACAGGTCAGTTTCATCACTGGCCGATCAGGGAACAGAACTGTGACACGGGTAAGACCTTGGCAGAAATTCTCCAAAATGCAACACTGTCATTATGAAAACTCTACTACATTTAGAAAAATACCAGATTATAGTTTGAACATTATTGAAAACAAAATAATAAAACATGTGGTTACCTGCTTTTCCACTAAAGTGTAATCCAGCGTTTACAAGCAATTTTGTTCAACGGGTCTGCTGAAAGATCTATTACACTCTACTTGTAGCCTGTTAAATATCATCTTCCTGCTCACTTATCATCCCATTTATCTTTTCCCTCAAGGTCTGTAAATAAATATTTCACAGCTGTCCTAAATAGACTGACATGGTTAACTCATGACTACCACAGGACAAACTAAAAGTATGTGCAACATTTTAATTACAGGGGGACCTATATATGTGGCATATGTTCCCCTCATTTTGCGTGGGTCCTAGTCCTACCCCAATATATAGAAGTCATAGCCTTAGCTCGATTTAGACACTATAAATTGAGCAAAATTTCTCTGCATGGTAGCATACAGCTGCAGGTTTTTTTAGGTGGCCGTCCAGGTAGGTTTAACAGTTGGTCTTCTAAAACCCAAACGTCATACTATCCAGTCTCCTGCAATTCATTTCTCCTCCACCAGTTTCCTTCTTACCCTGTCAGGGGCGCACGCAGGATTTTTAAAGGGGGGTTTCCCCCCTACCCAAAAATAAATAGAAAAATAGAGAGAGCTGCTGTGCATGCGCCCGCGCATGTACAGCAGTTCCATTTCGGCAGCACTGTACTATACAGCAGCCGCGGCGCTGTCAAAAAAGCATCCACGGTGCTGCTGTATACAATACTGCACCGCCGCGGACGCTTCTTTGACCGCCGCGGCTGCTGTATAGTACAGTGCCGTATGTAGAGGCACTTCGATAGCGGAGGGGTTTCTGGAGACCCAGAGGGGGTAGAGCGAGGATATATCCCTGGCTGGTATCACACACCATGTTGTTGGTCTGGGGCAGTGATTGGCCTATCATTGGGAGGTTGCAGGCTGTAATTTCGACTCTCAATCTTGTGAGTGATATACACAAAATTTTCTGTGTACATCCACATATAGCTATTTTATTTCACATACTTGCATGGCAGAAACCTAGTCTTTACTTATAAAGAATAAATTACCATTTCATAATAAGTTTACATCCCCAAAACTATTTTGGATCCCTCGACAGAAGTTTTGGGCTTATTATTAAATTGCTATATACAGTATTACTTTATTTCCCGGAAAATATACCCATTCTGCATCCTCTCCCTGAAATTGCCAATAAGGATTGATAGATGAAAAAAAATTATTTCTGCTTGTACAGATATCTGTATATAAAAATATATATGCATTTTTATTTCATGTATCTGAGAAGCATCTCAGAACTGTCTTGTTTGTGCATGCTGGGACCAAAGTCTCCATTTCATAATGACCCGAGTTTCACACCAAGTCACCACCTACACTTGCAATGAAAAAAAAATCTAGAGTGTGCAATTTAGATTTTACATCAGTAACTCACCTTGGTTTTACCCAGATGTTGGACAATTTGTGGGGGGAACACCATCTGGAGGGACTTAAACCAGACTTGCAGAAGCCAAAAACTGTCCACGAGTCTGTTCCAGGGCTCCCTGCTGCTACAGCAAAACATGTGTGGGAGAATATGGTCTCTAAGAGACTGACTAATAGACACAAAGACATTGCATGGATGGCTATCCAGGGAAGGGGAGGGGGGTTCTGACATTCATGCACTCCCGGAACCTGTGGCGATATGTCCACTGTCCCTTCTGCATCGCCAGAAGTGAAACAGTTCAGCATCTTTTTTGGGACTGCCCCACATATGTGTCTGTACATTGGCGATATGGTAGGAGTATTTCTACATATCTTTTTACTGTTGGAACTTAATGCCTTTGATTGTCATCTTTAATGGGACACAATAAAATTGCCCCTTTTTTATACAATATCACGCTAGATCTGTCTTTCTGTTGTTTTTATGGTTTTAATGTATTGAGAGATACTACGAAGAAAGAAATGTTTACTGGCGAGACAGTCTATGATTACCTAAGAGGGGACGGAAAAAGAAAGAAATAAAGAACTTGCTACATGCTCATCACTCACTACCCTCTGGTAGGAATTTATCTCTTACTTTATACATGGAGGTGATGGTGAGGTGAAAGTCACGAATATCTCTGTCCCACGAGTGACCACGAGTGACATATCCAGCATTGAAGAGACTTTATATGATATTAAGATATGGACGGTTGTTTTGCAAATTGGACTCAGTTCATTATTATTTTATTTTTATATGTATAATTTTGTTTTTGTTTGTATGTATTATTTTTGAAGAGACTTTTTGGGTACCTTTTAGCGCTGAATAATCTGGATATCTATATTTCTGTATAGTGTAGGATGTCATATCTTGTACCGTATGTCCTGTATTGTGCTAAAAAGTATGAATGATTATGTTTCACAGTGTGTTGTGTACATTTGGATATAATCTATCATATGTTTTTTGTACCTTTAAACAAATAAAGATACTTTTTCAATCAAAAAAAATCAGTAACTCATTTCGGGAGTGAATAAACAGGTATATTTTTTATTACATGTGAATAAATTCATTTGTAAAAACATTTACAAACTTTTTTGCATTCTGCAGATTTGCTAAAGCAACACTAAACACTAAACATTGCATTCAGCAGTACTAGGATTTTTGTAAACAATTCTGTACTAGAGGTGCAAATTGAGATGTAACAGTGGCATCTGGTATATACCGACTACCAGATAAATGCTGCATCCTCCTACATTTGTTTGCAGTTGCACAAGTGATACTTTAATTTAGAGAGTAGACAACTATATTAAACGTGAGATAAGTCAAAAAATAAATTGTGTTTTGATGGTATTGGTAACAAAAAAAGGTATAGTATTTACTAAGTAGATTAAACTATTATTTATCTCAGCCATTAGAACTATATACTAATAAATCAGATAAACAATAATAGAAATATAGAAAGGGCTATTCCAATTCCTAATGCTAATTTCAGTGTGCTACTTTAGACATGGTTTTTGCAAATCTGCTAAATTTAACAATTGTGTGTGGGTGTGTTGCTCATTCGCCTAGTACTACTGTATAATCAGCCTGATGTTCCAAATCCCTCTGTGCTATCTATATTTTGCGAGGTGTCTGAGCTCTTCTTAAACCTCAATCCTTCTACCTGTCAGGAGCTGCTCTTCCCATCTGTTTCATTTGCATCCAATGCCATCTCCTAGTCGCACAAATACATAACATTTCCCTTCTAGAAATTAGTCTAGTAAAGCTGCACTACCACCTACATCCCTCTTACAACCCCCACCCCCTGGTTTTAGGAGAAGGAGCCCTGGGTAAATGGCTGCATTTAGAAGCCATCCAGGATGTGGCTAGAAGGAGAGGCCAGGCCCATCATCAGGGGAAAGGGCTATGAGGAGCCCGGACAGACTAAGGGGCCCAGACAGACCCCTCCACGGTGACGTCAACACTGTACGGGCCGCTCCCAGTCTATCAGTGTCTGTGAGCAGCCGCATCGTGGAGGCAAGGTAAATGATCTAGAGCAATTACATGGAGAAGGGGGGCCCCGGAGCATGTACTGTTATTTATGGGGGGGGGGGTATTTATCGTGAGGAGGGACATGTACGGCGAACGAGAGGGGCCCCTAGCAGATTAATTATTACTGGGCCCCATAGTTTGCCAGACCTGGGAGAAGCACATTAGTGAAATCTTTTATGTTGGTGGTAGTGAAACTTTAAGTAGGCAAAACGAAAAGACAAAATACACCAGTAAATGCATGCACTGGAAAGAGCTACCTCATTTTCCCATTGACTTCTGCCTCACAGCACTGGGGTCATGAGTTCGATTCCCGACCATGGCCTTATCTGTGTGGAGTTTGTATGTTCTCCCCGTGTTTGTGTGGGTTTCCTCTGAGTGCTCCAGTTTCCTCCCACATTCCAAAAACATACCAGTAGGTTAATTCTCTGAGATTAAAAATTGATACTGTAAGCTCCAATGGGGCAGGGACTGGTGTGAGCGAGTTCTCTGTACAGGCTGCGGAATTAGTGGCGCTATATAAATACCTGATGATGATGATGAATGTAAATAAAAATACTAATGAAGGAATAAAAAAAAAAGTAAATCACATGGATTTTGAGTGATTTTTTTAAATTAAAATTTTCATTTTTGGTCAAATCCAAAACCAACACACCAGCCCAGTGTTGCAAAAAAAATCAAGACACAGAATCCGGTGCTCCTCTTCAATTTGTATTGATGAATGAATGTGCCACTTTCATTACTTGTTATTATACTGAACACCCACTGCCGTGAAGCATATGCTGCTTAGTTATTAGGGTTTGTGCCAGTGGTGTCACTGTGAGGGAGGATTAATTGACTGTATGTTTAAAACATCTCTAAGTTAAATTGTATTGGCTGAAATAGGATAAAAGTCAATAAGCCCCCTTTTCTCTCTTCTACCCCGGAATACATCCCTGACCAGTTAACTCCCTTCAACGCCAACTGATGTATTCACGTGCAACAGAAATATGATATATTATTATAGGCAAGTGTACAAACAAACAATACTTCCAAAATCTTTGCTGGGGACAGGTGTGTGATCAGATATTGTATGGCTAAGGATACATTGCCAAATCAGCCATTTAAAACTTGATATATCTAAAACATGCTACACACCTACTCAACACGTTGTCACAGGTGGAGTTCATTTAAAATAAATGGATGATGACCAGGCAATCCTGACACAGAGCCTGATAAATAAATATGCACTAGGCATAGTAAATGGACCAAATTCATGCACGTGTTTCATAAATTATCTGGGTTATGCCAACAACTTGGCGAGAAGGGAGATGCGCTATGACAGTGCTGTCTAGAGGGTACTTTGACAGGAGGTGATTCATAAGTAGGGAATAAGGATAATAAGGCGTTACTGTCCTTCTCAGCTCCTTACCATGTGATGTGCTTATATGGTGCTCTACAATCTCTAAAACAAATCTGCCTAATGTTGCCGTTACAGTTAACAACTGCATACAATCGGGTGCAGAAACCTTAGCTACCGATCTGTGCACAGCATTCACTGTACAAATGTCCTCTGCCTTGCAGCTAACACATCCTAAATCTGCAATACATTGAGATCTTGAGTAACATTATGCTCTAGTCAGCTCCCTGACATTACCTCGGGGTCCCCAGCACCTCCAGATCGATCCTGATAGCAGAACAACGAGCTGGCTGAATCTCATTTCATGCGGACTGTGTGTTGGAGAGCAGAGAACGTTCACATCCTTGCAGGAACCTCCCCCACAGGCAGACAGGAAACATCAGCATAGTTAGCAGAAGATGTTTCGCCTACTAGAGTGTGGAGGTTAATGAACTTGCTACATTCAGCCATGATGCTCTGCTTAACGGTTTGGAGCCTGTTTCTCATGACTGCCAAAGAACTGTCCCTCTGTAGCTGATAAAACTGCTGACCACAAGCATAAGTTGCTGCCCTCTAATCACTAGGGAAGAGGGGAAATAACACACAATGCAAAACATCCTGACATAGCAATAAAAAGGTGAAACATTGTCCCAATAACAGGAACGGCTGATCAGACAACCATGCACAGCTGAGCTCGAATTAAAAGGGACTTCCCAAATGTAGAAAGAGAAATAGATCTATATGTGAGTGTCTTACAGTAAAAGTTAAGAAATACAATGCTTGCTCTGCAGAATATAAAGGAGCTAAACAAATCATTCTCTTTAAATGTCGGCTTCCATTATTATTTGCATAGCATTTTATTCTGCTAGAAAAAGTTAGTTTGGTTTGTTCAGAAAAATATTGTTCAGGCCTACAGCTTTGTAAGTCACAATAGGCTTTAATGTTATTAACAAGTTTCAAGGACATGCAAGAACTGCAACTATGATTTGTAACAGTTATGTCCAGTGTCACAGGACATGAATATCTTTCTTTGTTCTTTGTAACATTTGCTGACCTTGGATTTTGTGATTCAAGCTCGCTCTACGTGACTAAACATATATAGATGATTTGTTTGAATAAATTCAGAGCATATACTACAACCTTCCTGTGCATGTAATTATTGTCTCTCCGACCCTTAGGATATATCTTATCTGACCACTGACCACTTAACAAATATCGCTATCATAATTTACAATATGCATTTCACTTTCCACGGCTAATTGCAACTGGCGTTCTCCTCACACTGCACCTAGTGTAATTACTGTGATACGCATAACCAACACGTTTCCATTTTCATTCATTTAAAGAAACAAGAATTTTAATTTAAAGTCCGCCATTGTGGACTTTTAGTTTTAAAAAAGATAAAAGCCCAGACTAAGATTAAAAATGAATAGACTAAACGGCGCTCGGTGAGACCAATAAAGTGCTCAAAAGTGCTCAATAGCAATATAATACATCACATACAGTAGGCACCAAATGCGGATGCAAGAAACCTATGTAAACATAAGTAGAAAAGCGCCAAACAGTGTGATACCACAATTATTAAACAAATAATATATGAGTGCTCCAGTATCAGCGTTCCAAAAATCAAATAAGTATGAGTTTATCTGGTTGGAAATTCAGCTGAAATCCAGATTCTTCCCAGAGACACACATCTGATCCAAATTCATGCTAGAACTCAGGAAAATATAGAGTAATATAGTGTAGTAGATTCATAATATCAAATGTTGCACATAATTTTTTTTATTAAAACACAATCCAGAAAAAGCAAATTAATGCCCGTACATAAAAAAGAAGATATAAGGCTTATCTGTAGTTAGAATTCTCGCATGCAGATGACCCCAGGAGAACACTCACTAGCCAGGGAAGCACTCTCCAAAGCAGGCTGAAAGGACACAGATACCTCCTTGTCCCTTGACGCGTTTCATCAATATGACTTTATCAAAAGTGTGCTTCCCTCAGAATTGTACTCATCGTCCACTTTTCAAGCTGTTTAAACATTAAATGCATCAAACTATTACATTCCTTGCACGTTACTCACTAACGATGAACAACGATAATATTCTGTAAAGTGGTGTATTTTTCCCTAATACGTCCACAACGTGCTAATTCATGTGCACAGACAGCCTGCAATGGCCAAGCAGACAGCCCAGACCTGCCTGGTACCAGATCTCTAGAAGAGTGCATCAAACATTACCAGCTTCTAGACCCGTGATGGGCAACAGGCAGCCCTAGAGCCACTCCCAGACCTCAGAGCCTTCACCTGCAGCCCCGGCTGCTTTCTGCTTTATTGTCAGATTTGTTTGTTATGTTTTGTTTCAATTTATTACTGACATACCGCCCAAAAGTCTCAATTCAAGGGTTGTAAAATGATTATAGTTTACAAAAGCAGGCGCTGTTTTGCCCCCGAGAGTGGACATTTCTGGGTGGGAAATTTCTGGGGACTTTGGAGGCCAAGTCAACACCCGGAACTCTTTGTCATGTTCCTCAAACCTTTCCTAAACAATTTTTGCAGTGTGACAGGGCATATTATCCTACTGAAAGAGGCGACTACAATCAGGGAATATCATTGCATGAAGATCATACTTGATCTGCAACAATGTTTAGGTAGATGGTATGTGACACTTGGATGCCATTAATGGTAAATCCCAGGGTTTCCTAGTTGAACAGTTACCAGAGCATCACACTGCCTCCACCGGCTTCCCTTCTTCACATGCCTTCTCAGTGCATCCTGGTGCCATCTCTTCTCCAAGTAAACGACGCATATGAACCCAGCCGTCCACACGATGTAAAAGAAAACGTGATTCATCAGATTAATTTCTTCCATTGCTCCATGGTCCAGTTCTGTGGCTCACATTCGGCTATGCAGATCCACATGCAGCAAGCTGCGATGCACTGTGTCTTCTGACACCTTTCTATCATAGTCAACATTAACTTTTTCAGCAATTTGTGCTACAGTAGCTCTTATGTGGGATTGGACCAAGCAGGCTAGCCTTGGCTCCCCACAAGCATCAATGAGCCTTTGGCCCCCATGACCCTGTCGCCGGTTCACCTGTTGTCCTTCCTTGGATCACTTTTGGTAGGCATTGCATGCCTGGAATACCCCACAAGACTTGCCATTTTGGAGATGCTCTGACCCAGTAGTCTAGCCGTTATAATTTGGCCCTTGTCAAAGTCGCTCAGACCCTTACGCATGCCCATTTTTCCTGTCGGTGGTTTTAATGTTGTGACTGATCGGTATATTTTGGCATATTGTGGAAAATTAAATATACATAAGTTATCTTGATCAGCTTTCTTTCCACTCTGACTCACTTTTGTGACTCTATCATTTAGGTATTATTTTTTATTTATTTATAAAGCACCTCAGATTCTGTAGCGTCGGATACAGAAGCAAGTAACAAATAGATAAGATAATAGATATAAGTAGCAGAGATGAGTGTCAGTAATGCTATGGGGACTCGCACAGAGTGCAGCAAAAGATGTGACAGCACAAACAAGGGAGTCAGGCAGTAGACAGACGTAGGACAAAAGGTAGTTATGGATTTTAACTTCACAAATGAGCTGAAAACCATTGAGAAGTTGTTTAAAAATCTGACATTATGGGTGAAAATCAGATGGGACTGCCAAAACCTATAATTTGTACACAAAATCTAGGACATGAAACAGTACCTAATTATAAATAATGGACATTAAGAATTGTGAACTGATTAAAGAGATGTATACACTGGAATATACATCTGCTCAAACTTTGTTCACAGTGTTTACTTATCACACTGAACATTAATGAAGGTTTACTATGTGAACTTTCATAGGAAAAAAGATGGCTGATCTTCAGCAGAACAAAATAGCTTTGCTGTATCTGTCATCAGTGTCATAAGTAAGCTAATTACTAGTCATATAAAACGGCAAATATATGTTTTGAATTAATTCATATTGATAGTTTGATGTGGCCCAGATGTACTCTGTGTCCAGCTATGGGTTAAAACCTGGAAGGGGAGGCTAAATTAATGTGTGACGGTTTCTAAACTTTTGTTCTACCCGGGGGGGAGGGGGGCATATTTATGAACTCCCAACACGTGGTTATAGGTGAGCATCCTGTACCAATTTAGGACGGTACAAAGACGCTGAGGCCTTTGAAATCCCTTTTTCAGGTTACATCAATAACATCTGTCATATCTCAGAACAGTGCTATGCTACCAACAGATATTTCAACTGCGAGGCAAGAGCAGTGAGGTTAAGTGTGAAAAGGGAGATAAGGACACAAATCATATTTTCACAAATGTCATTCTTGGTGGTGCCATAATTGGTAAGGTAAAGATAGTGTGTGGCATAGATAGGGAAAGTTGTAATCATTTAAAACAGAACAAGTGGTTTGTGATTAACCCTTTGTCACACACACGTCTTTAAAGAGCCCGATCATCCCCCTTCTATTGAGACCTGTTACGGAGAAGAGTTTGAGGTCAAGCAGCTGTTGGATTCTTGGGTTTTCAAGGGGAGACTTCAATACTTAGTCGATTGTAAGTTCTATGGCCCAGAAGAAAGGTCTTGGGTCAAGGCTGAAGAGATTCATGCCCCACATGTTTTGGTCAAATTCAAGAAAATGTTTTCTCCAAAAAATAAAGTCTTGTAGAGGGGAGGTATTAAAGACTGACAGGTAAGACAACATGACTTCAGTAATGGAGACAGAAATGTAAATGACACTTCAGTCTCTAGAGATTCATTAGCTGCTGTTCTTTAACGCATAGTTGCCTTCTCCCGCATTTCTGGGAGACCTCCCGGGCTCTCGGGAGAGCAGAGCAACCTCCTGGTTCTTGCCCCTGCAATAGATAAGTTTGCCGGGGAAGGGGGGGGCTTGATGATGCAAATATTGTGTCATCTCGTGATAATCGTTTAGGGGGCCAAAATGATGTGATTCCTCAAGCCCCGCCCCCGCATGCCCACCTCCCCCGTGATCTCCCTGAAGCCAAAGAGGAATAGTTAGAAAATATGTAATAAGTGTTATGATATCTGGTGTAAAAAAGTCTTCTTTGCTGATTGGAAGCAACCTAATGCCCTCGTAATCCAAACCATTATTAGCAGGTTATGGCATACCTACTGTGTGGAATACATGACCAGCATAATTAAAAACTCTGCCAAGTTTTCAATAATATTTGGCAACCATGATGTCACGGTTACAAACAGAAGTACAGCTAGGAGTCACGAATATGGTGAAAACACTCTGGCCCTGAGTCATTAAGGAGAGCAAAGCATAAAAAAAAGGAGTAACATTTGCACCTGGGCAAAACCATGTTGCATTGGAGGGGGAGGTAAATTTTAAATGTGGGGACAGATTTATAGTTGGGGCAGGGTATGTCCTAGATCAATTTAAAATTTCAGTGTAATAATAAAGCTATTAAGTATTTGTGTGTTAGATGAAAAAACAGCCAGTATTTAACTTATGTGCAAAATTATAAACTAATTTGCACCCCTTGCATTGTGACATGGTTTGTCCCAGAGAACATTTACTCCTTTTTTTGCCTTAATGACTCAGGCCCTCTGTGTTTATTTGCAGACAAGTATAAATAACAGGTAGTCAGGAGTAGTGGTAATTACCAGGAGCAGGCTGATGCAGGAAATAATATAAATGTCCAGAAACAAGCAGGTACACAGCTAATGCAGGGAAGCAGGGGTATGAACAGATTCCAGGCAGCATGAACCAGAGGAGCAAGGCAGGAGGAAGAATCCACAGGTAACACAGGATATGACATCACAATAGGACAACAATAACCAGCCATGTGTGCTGGGAGTGACAGGGTATATAAAGGGAAAACCACACCCAGGTGCATGGGATAATTGGAACATGAAGGTTAACCCCTAATGCACACAATAAGGCACAAAAGCAGCACCTCTGGTGAATGGAGGTACTGCCAATACAAATACAATGATAAAGACAAAAAGGCAGGAGCTGCCATGCAAAGCAGCATGCAATGCATAAGCTGTAGGCAGATCGTGACAGTACCCCCTCCCTTAAGGGCGGATTCCAGACGCCCAATTACCAAAAATGTCTGAATTCATCGGAATCATAGTCCAGAATTGGGGGCCCGGCAGAAAAGTCCTCGTCCATGGATGGACGGGCAAAGGAGACTATGCCAGCTGCCAGTTCAAGCACTGCAGAACCACCTCTTTTCTTACGTCCTCCTCTCTTACGGGACTTCCTTAGAGTTGGAACCTGCGCCAACTGGGTGGAGCACAAGGGTAGTTCTCGGACTGTAGTGCCGGGTAGTTTTGCTGAAAGCACAGGTGACCCACAGGATGGCACTGCAGGGGTTGGAGAAAACTTTTTAAATAACTTCCTCAACAAACCGTTGTAAGTTAAACAGGATGGGATCTTGGGTTTCAATAAATGGATTTGCCCATTCCAAAGCCTCTCCTTTAAAATACGTAATAAGGAACAGTACCCGTCCCTTAGGGTTGTTAACAAGCTCTGGTATGGAGGGGATATAAGAGGCAGCAAATTTTAGAAGGGCACAAAGTTGGGAAATGTGCCCCTCAAAGAAAGGCAACGGCTCAGACTTAGCACCCTCAGCAACAGATGGCTCGGACTTGGCAGCAGGCTTGACAGGAGACCCGGACTGGGCGGAAGGCTTGGCAGAAGGCCCGGACTGGGCGGCTGGCTTGGCAGCAGGCCCGGACTGGGCGGAAGGCTTGGCAGCAGGCCCGGACTGGGCGGAAGGCTTGGCAGCAGGCCCGAACTGGGCGGCAGGCTTGGCAGCAGGCCCGGACTGGGCGGCAGGCTTGGCAGCAGGTCCGGACTGGGCGGCAGACTTGGGAGCAGGCCCGGACTGGGCGGCAGACCTGGGAGCAGGCCCGGACTGGGCGGCAGGCTTGGCAGGGACAGCACTTTGAGAAGCCTGAGGGCAGACAGCACTTTGAGAAGCCTGAGGGCAGACAGCACTTTGAGAAGCCTGAGGGCAGACAGCACCAAGTGGTAACTCGGGCTGAACCGCATGGGCTGGCAACTCGGGCTGGACCGCATGGACTGGCTGGCAACTCGGGCTGGAGCGCATGGACTGGCAACTCGGGCTGGAGCGCATGGACTGGCAACTCGGGCTGGAGCGCATGGACTGGCAACTCGGGCTGGAGCGCATGGACTGGCAACTCGGGCTGGAGCGCATGGACTGGCAACTCGGGCTGGAGCGCATGGACTGGCAACTCGGGCTGGAGCGCATGGACTGGCAACTCGGGCTGGAGCGCATGGACTGGCAACTCTTCTGGAGCAGACTGGAGGGACAGGACCCCCTCTGGAGCAGACGGTAAGGGCAGCGCCCCCTCTGGAGCAGATGGTAAGGGCAGCGCCCCCTCTGGAGCAGACTGGAAGGGCAGCGCCCCCTCTGGAGCAGACTGGAAGGGCAGCGCCCCCTCTGGAGCAGACTGGAAGGGCAGCGCCCCCTCTGGAGCAGACTGGAAGGGCAGCGCCCCCTCTGGAGAAGTCTTTAAGGGCAGCGCCCCCTCTGGAGTAAACTGTAGCTCAGGAACAGAGACAGCGGCTAAAGACTCTGAACTGGAGACAGAGGCTGAAGACTCGGAACTGGACACAGTGGCAGGAGACTCGGAACTGGACACAGTGGCAGGAGACTCGGAACTGGACACAGTGGCAGGAGACTCGGAACCGGACACAGTGGCAGGAGACTCGGAACCGGACACAGTGGCAGGAGACTCGGAACCGGACACAGTGGCAGGAGACTCGGAACCGGACACAGTGGCAGGAGACTCGGAACCGGACACAGTGGCAGGAGACTCGGAACCGGACACAGTGGCAGGAGACTCGGAACCGGACACAGTGGCAGGAGACTCGGAACCGGACACAGTGGCAGGAGACTCGGAACCGGACACAGTGGCAGGAGACTCGGAACCGGACACAGTGGCAGGAGACTCGGAACCGGACACAGTGGCAGGAGACTCGGAACCGGACACAGTGGCAGGAGACTCGGAACCGGACACAGTGGCAGGAGACTCGGAACCGGATACAGGGGTAGCAGGCTCCAAGCTGGAGGCAGATGATGACGCCTCGGCACAGGAGGCAGATGATGACGCCTCAGCACAGGAGGCAGAGGCTGGCGCCTCGGCACAGGAGGCAGAGGCTGGCGCCTGGGCACAGGAGGCAGAGGCTGGCGCCTGGGCACAGGAGGCAGAGGCTGGCGCCTGGGCACAGGAGGCAGAGGCTGGCGCCTGGGCACAGGAGGCAGAGGCTGGCGCCTGGGCACAGGAGGCAGAGGCTGGCGCTTGGGCACAGGAGGCAGAGGCTGGCGCCTCGGCACAGGAGGCAGAGGCTGGCGCCTCGGCACAGGAGACTGAGGCTGGCGCCTCGGCACAGGGGACTGAGGCTGGCGCCTCGGCACAGGAGACTGAGGCTGGCGCCTCGGCACAGGGGACTGAGGCTGGCGCCTCGGCACAGGGGACTGAGGCTGGCGCCTCGGCACAGGAGACTGAGGCTGGCGCCCCGGCACAGGAGACAGAGGCTGGGGCCTCGGCACAGGAGACAGAGGCTGGGACCTCAGCACAGGAGACAGAGGCTGGGACCTCAACACAGGCGGCTGGTGCTGGCGCCTCAGGACAGGCGGCTGAAGCTGGCAGATTGGGTCTCTTCCCAGAGAACAGAAATGGTGGAGCATAAACAATTTTGGAATGCGGAGAGGAAATAACAGGAGATGGTTCAGTAAGCTGACGTGGTCTACGGACAGGACAGTCCTGCAAGAAATGTGCATTGCTGGCACAGTAGAGACACAACTTGTATGTTATCCTGCGCCGCCGTTCCTCTACGGTCAGATGGGGGCGTGGACCACCTGTCTACTGGGAATTTGTTACCCCATAGTTCATAGAAAACAGCAAATTTGTAGAAGTACTTTTAAGAGGTGCTGTTTGCACAGGTTCATCAGCAGAGAAAGTGGATTTAGACAGATCAGCAGCTTCTGAATTAGGAGAGACAGAATCTGACAGTCTCCTGAGCGGGTCCAAAAGCAAAGTGGAAAATTTAGCCAGCTGGGAACGTAGCAATATAATGTCCATCTGTAAAGTTTGTAGCAGTGGCAATTCCAAGACTGGTGAAACAGACATGTTGCAAAACACAAATGAAAACTTGATTGCAGAAAAGGGTCCCAGAAATAAAACTTTCACCTGACTCCAAAGCTGTTTTGTGGGCTGGTTATACTGTCACAGTTACAAACAGAAGTACAGCTAGGAGTCACGAATATGGTGAAAACACTCTGTGTTTATTTGCAGACAAGTATAAATAACAGGTAGTCAGGAGTAGTGGTAATTACCAGGAGCAGGCTGATGCAGGAAATAATATAAATGTCCAGAAACAAGCAGGTACACAGCTAATGCAGGGAAGCAGGGGTATGAACAGATTCCAGGCAGCATGAACCAGAGGAGCAAGGCAGGAGGAAGAATCCACAGGTAACACAGGATATGACATCAGAATAGGACAACAATAACCAGCCATGTGTGCTGGGAGTGACAGGGTATATAAAGGGAAAACCACACCCAGGTGCATGGGATAATTGGAACATGAAGGTTAACCCCTAATGCACACAATAAGGCACAATAGCAGCACCTCTGGTGAATGGAGGTACTGCCAATACAAATACAATGATAAAGACAAAAAGGCAGGAGCTGCCATGCAAAGCAGCATGTAATGCATAAGCTGTAGGCAGATCGTGACACATGGTTGTTGAATATGTACTTTTAATCTCCATGTCCCCCTAGAGTGCCTGCTCTAGCGCACATTATGACTGTTAGCATTCGGTATGTGTGTTTTCATTCCCCATAGCATGTCTCTGCTCACCCCCATAGTGTATGAGAATGTGTTATATTATCTATTACACTGTAGGTGATGTAATCATGTTAGTCTGAGGGTTCCCTATTGTTTACTTATGTCAAAGGAGTAAATCTGTGTGTATTCTAGATCCTTAGAAACAATACATCAATAATTGTATTATCAGACTATTGTTTAATAGAAGCTATCTTTGTTTACCAAAACCACAGGAGAGCTAACAAGGGGGAAGTGCCCCCCCTCCCCCTGTACCAAATCAAGCCAGGCTAGTGTTATGCTTAAAACACAATGGAGTGAATAGCCAGCAATACATTATGCTTAAGCATTTATATAGATTGTAAATAATCTGCCCTGTGATTTACATTACTATTTAACCACATGTCACAGGTTAACAGTAAGAGACAGTAAGATTGTGTAAGATTTCTATATGCACTCGTATCAAGGAGACTTCTCTTTCATCGGGGCATATTCAATTGACGGCGGGATCGCCGTAAATCCTGCGCTTCAAAAATATTACCGTTAATATATACAATGGAACACATCACTAGCTTACTTCACGACAATCCCAACCTATTTTTACTAATATGGCAAAGTTGGACGGAGTACTTTGATACCTTAGGTCCTCTCTGATTCTTTTTTTTTCTTCTTTTTTTACGAAGGAGATGAGAGTTCTTTACATATTTTTTCATATATTCCCCCCTCCTTACTTGCCTTTCCCTACTTCTTTCTCCCCCTACTAACATTTCCCAGTTCTCTCCACCCCCTCTTTCCTCCCCTTGTTCCCTTTCTCTCATACAATCTATACATCTGTCATAAATCTGCAATATCACACTGAGATACTCTCATACATTCCTTCTCTTAATAAACAATTGTATTGTGGATTTGCACTTGTTCTGATATGTATATGTTAACATTTCGATTTCAATCCCCACCCCCCCCCCTCTTTTTCTTTTTTGTACCCCTCCCTCACACCCTTGATCTTAGTGAAATTTCAATAAAATTGTATTTATTTAAAAAAAGAAAAGAAAAAAGATTGTGCTTATAGCTACATCTGTAGGAAAACTAGATGAGGTTTAGGACTGTATTCACAAGTCAGACAAGGTGGCTCTCTGCCTGATTTAATCACCTTACATAGGAAATATGTATTGTATTCCTATGCCTTAAGATGCTAAGACAAAGAAGAAAGCTAAACACACCCTACAGCCTGAGGCTATTATGGGGGGCATAATAAGGAGCAGTTTAGTGTTCAAAGGTTGTTAACAAAGATCAGGCTGGTGTAGGAATTAATTGTTCCTGCCAGCTGACGGAAGACAGAGATCGGGAGAAGGATTGTGAGGACCTTTGTTCCTCTTCCTTTGGATAAGTTACCCCAAATCTTGTGAATCTGTGCGCTCGCCAATAGCGGGGTGACAGTGAAGCAAGACTGCTGTTTTGGTGGCTGTCACCGAGGCTTCACAATCGCGGGACTTGTCCTAAGGAGTGGTGGTTAAGATATCCAACTTAAATATTGGTTGTTAGATATCTGCCTGGGTGAATATATTTACATGTACAGGGCAACTCGGTAGGCTGTTCAGCCTTGGGGGATGTCGTATCCTCACAGTTGTCCTTTTTTAACTTTCACTCTCCATTCCTCTAAATCCCCAATCTGGCTCTAAGAAAAATACCTGTGACACAATTCTTACCATAAGCGTTCTCATGGCTCATCTTTACATTTGGAGGCTCCTGTGGTACCTCTTAGTAAGTTAGCTCTCAATTTAAAAAGACATGAATGTATGAGTTAGGACCACCCTATTAGCAGAAGCGCCGTGAAGTGGCGGGTGGCTTACCATGTGTTTGCAAATGTGTGTAACGGAGAATTCTGCAGCTCTTTTACTAGTTCATAGCATAGTACTGAGGAGATGTAAGGAGATGTTGTCCTTTTGTCTTCCCTTCTTTAATTTCTGAAATAGTTGTAGTTGAGCGTAGTTATGGCGACTAAGGCTTCAATTAATAGTGCAAATATTAAGGATGAAAATGAACATCCTTGCCGTCTGCCATTTGAAATCTGAAAAGGAGATGAAGCAACAATATCGTTGCTCTAGGGGATGTGTATAAAGCTAATATTCCTTCAAGGAATTTGCCATTGAATCCCATTCGCTTCAAAACTCTAGACATCAATGTCCATGAGATGCAATCAAAAACTTTTTGACCGTTAAGCACCGTAACTAAAGATACTGTTTTGAGCACATGAATAGAGTGGATTAAGGCAATAACTCCCCTTTGTTATCCAGGGTTTGATGGTCAGAGAGAAACCCAACCTTATCTGGGTGTATTCAGGAGTGAAGAAGGAAGTTCAATCTACTCGCTTATATTTTTGCGTAAATTTTAAGGTTGACACTTAATAATGATGGTTGTAATTAGAGCAGGAAGCGGGATCTTTGCCCAGTTTCTGCATGACAACAATATTGGCCAAGGTTGTCGCAGCATCAAATGAGGCTCCAGCTACGATTTAAGTGAAAAATTCTGTCATGACTGGGCAAGGATAGTTAGTAATACTGAGGAGTGAGACCATCAGGGCCGGGAACTGAAGATGATTTTAATGATTTTATCACTGATAAGGTCTTCTCCTGTTTCATGTTTGTATTCGGAAATTAACAATCGCTATCAGAGGGACTCGTCATTGAAAGCAATTAGTCTAATTCTTCAGAGTCTCGGCAGTGCTTTCTTTCTGTTTGTGGGGCTTTCTTTCTGTTGTGATAGTAAAAAAGTAATCCATTCCTCGACAGAGGCAATCTCCTGAGTTGTGATGTTCTTAGCAGCTTATTAGCCTGCCTGATGTCCCTTTTATAGACCTCATAGTATTTTTTTTTGTTATTTAAATGTTATTCGCTGATCTTCAATAGATAAAAGTTATTAAAAATAACAAAAGTCTGCTCTGGTGAATGATTATAAGTGAATGTAAGATAAAGTATATGCTTTAGGTGTTGCTCTTACAAAATTTAAAATGTTGGAATTTATGGCTTAGGGCAGGGCGTTATAGGAAGGCCAAAACTTATCTGGCTTTGTCGTGAACATAGAGAACTTACAGTTATAAGGGTTACCCATCATATATTGTGGGGAATAAGGCCTAAATCATAACTGCAGTGTGACTATGGTATATCAAATGAATCCATTGATAAATTGAGCTACTAAAGTGTAAATATGAAGTCAGAAAGTCTGTTGTGTGTGTATTCGGTGACTCTGCACATCCTAGTTTTAGAAGATAGCAGTGTCACCTGTAGCAGCTTTAAAGGCTCCATGCGGTGAGCCATATCCTGACACAAGTTAGTTTTTTGAACACCTGAATAGACTTTGTGGGGCCGTTCACAGCTTGACATCTTTGCAGACAAAGGCAGCATTTGAAGGCTGCCTATACATGTATATAGAAATATGAACGGCAAAGGAAAATGTCTTAATAGTTTATATTATGGGAAATCTGGGTGGCACTCCATACTGAGGGGCAGAAATCACACCAGGGTTGTGAATGACAGGTAGGGTGGTATCCGGGAACACCTAAAATCACATGTCTTTGGGAAAGGTATGTCGCATTGTCATAATTCCATCATGTTTGGTATTTAAATGTGCGGGAGATTATGACCAGTTTATTGAAGGGGGAGTTATGTCTCTGGGATATATCTGTGGAGAGTTACCAAAGGTCAAATGTTTTGGAATATTTGTGAGCAAACTATAGTGACACCCAGGAGACATCCCTGCCCCCCTATTGGCATCAACACTGCCCCTGTGAAGGCCGTCCCATTTCATTTTGCTTGAAAAACCTGTGTTGGAAGGGGCAAATTGTCAGTATTTTGTGAAAATCAATCCACATTGATAAGCTGTCCATCTTCCAAGCCAATTTCCCATGGCACAGATTATACAAATCATGTAAATTATACTCTGAATGCAATCCCTTTTATTTTAAACTGTTTTGCTTGTGTATGTCATATCAGTTGTTTATTGTTTTTTTTATATCTGAATGCCCTGTACCTTTGTATATTAAATCTATAATTTAATAAGTGGCGTCCTTGATACTCTAACAAATCCATTTGCCTGTTGAGAAGAATATAGCTCGACCAAGTTAACCCTTTGAATGCCGGTGTGTGATTTGTTAACACATTTGACTAACAAGCCTAATGTGTGCTTGCATTTACATTTGCATAACAGTCTGGATATGTGAAGAGTTAACCCTTTGATTGCTGAGGTGGGCCTTGCTAACCTGCGGGTAGCCAGAAGCCTTGTGTGCCAGTGTGGGACAGTATATTGAGGTCCTATTGCCTGTATTCAATAGGTGGTGACAAACCTGAAGTGTGTGGGGGTGTGAGAACGCTGTTGTGGGGCGATTCAGTAGGTCTATAACCTGTGTGATAGGTAGAGAGAGACTTGAGTGCTGGAATTGTGTGTAACCTCATACAGTAAACACCCAAGGTCATGGAAGCTGGGAGTGTGTTTGTGACAAATTGGTGGCAGAGGTGGGATTATTTAATTAGAGTATTAAGTGCATGGTTAGGTTGGGTGCACACTTCAGGTTTTTCACACGATTATGGAGCCAATCACATGATAAACGACCATTGCATTACTGTGTATGCTCCCATGATCATGTTTTATCGTTCCAAAGTACATCCGTATAGTTTGATTTTATAACCGGACTAAAAATCTCTGTAAACAATGGAACGATGTAGGGCAAATTCTGCAGTGTGTATGCACTCACAACCAGCAGTGTAGGCAGATCTCCATAGAGTTTACAGAGTCACAATCTTTTTAGCAGATGGTTATGATAGATGAAGAGCACAGATCTGAAGATAAATTGTGTAAAATATTTATAGTGTGTAAACATAAATCAGCATGCTGCTCAGGACTTTTAGTCATTGGTAAAATCGGCTAAAGATATCGCATCGGGAGAAATTATCTGTAGTGTGTACCCCGCCTTAGCTGGAGTGAATCAATTTGGTTGGAGTCGCAATATACAGTATTTTTACAGTATTTTAATACTACTAAATGGTGATGTTCATGTCTAATGTAAAGATTATGTAAGTTAGAAGGAATTTTTGGGTACCGCCTTTAAACAGGAGGAACTTTAAATGTTTGAAACTTGCATTTCACAAAAGCATACTTTTACAATGCAAAGTCATATATAACTATCAACTCGTTTCCAAGTACACAAAACAATCTATTTTCAGAATATGCCACTAATGAAGATATTTCATACAAATAACTGTCCAGTCACACTGATAAAGAAAATCAATGTCTCACACCTTCAATTGATCATTCTGGCAGCCTCACAATGGTCTTTGTAGTTGTCAGTGCTGAAAAGCAGAATTAATACACTGTGTAGAAGATACACCCACTTGCTATTTCCTATAAGGTGAAATACTCAGTGTATCTGGCAGGTGCAGCCATCCAGCTCCCTCCAGCTGCATGGCATGATGGGAGTTAGAGTACTTCTGTTTAGTACATAGCTTGTGGGGCTACAGGCAATGTTGTGCAAATTAGTCCCTGCAACTTTTTTGATTTTAGGTAATATCACGCTACTAATACTGAGGAGGTTGTTTGTTTTAATTACTCTCATTTAAAATAAGTGATTATGCAACATAAACAAAAAACTTGAAGGGTGGAAGCTTACAGGACTCTATTAAATGTTACCCTTTTCTTAGTCTACAGCACAGATATGTTTCAAAGGGTGACCAAATAGGCTATTTAAATTTGAGTACATATATAATACACAGGGTATTACTTGGTGACAATTGAAGGTGTGCTGAATCATGTTAAATTAATGTTGCAAGGTTACTATAGCTGGATTAAAAGTATTGAGCATGAACGGACCTTGACTTGTGCCCATTGCTCGAATTGGGCGGGTATATGGTGGTATGCCATGACGCCACTTCTAATGCTTTAATTATAAAACTATCATATTCCATTCACTAACATTTTCTATACTGCACTTCTAAATTTCCACTTCAACCACTGATTATGATTGTAATCAATGCTATAAAATGGGTGGCAGAAAAGTACATAATTAAAGGGCCCAGAGTTGAGTATATACCCGATTTGAAAAATTTGGAAAATTTGGTAATGACTCCACAAATCCTGGCCAGAGCCAACCAAATCTTTCCATTCATACCTTGACAACGGGGACTGTTGGGAGGTATGTGAGGTTTGTTCAGGTTGAGACAGAACTAGCGAGAGCCTGGCCAACGGGAGTATTATATAAACATGTAGGAATCTGAAAATGTTGTTTAATGTCTGATGTATTGGCTGTACAATTTTACACAACATTGTAACAAAAAGTCTTTAGTATGTAAAAATATATATATACTTTTATAGTTCTCCTGTTTCTATCTCAAAGGATAATTTTCTTTTTTAATATTGAGTGCTGAAAAAATAATAAAAAAAAAGACTTTCAATAAATAAGTTTATTGTGGCATTAACTAAACAATTGCCTGCTTTTTACTAATTAACATGTTCTAGAAAAAGGTGGCGTTACCCATAGCAAGTCATCAGATTCTGTCATTGTTCTAGAGCAGTTTAAAAAATTAACTTCTGATTGGTTGGTAGAGGAAACACAACCTTTTTCCTGTGTAGCGGTTTGCTTTAAAGTACATGTATAGTATATAACATGTACAGTATTTCAAAATGAATCAACATTTTAAAAAAATAAATGGTAAGGTCCTGTTTTATTGAGGCATTTATGACAGTAGTTAATAATATTGGGCAGCACAGTGGCTTAGTGGTTAGCACTTCTGCCTCATGGCCCTCGGGTCATGAGTTCGTTATTATTTTTTTCTTTATATACAATAAAACGATTTACAAAAAAAATAAATAATAAAAAATAATGTTTGGATTAAAGCTCATCCTCTCTTATATACCTTGATCTCAAGGGCACAATTTGTTGGGCACTTGAGTATGTGAAATATAGCCAACCTTGATTCAGCATAAGATCCTGGGAAGAATATTAACAAGCGGTACCCATATAGATATTACAGCTTGATACATTTTATTACCGAATGGTAATTGCATCAGAAACTCCAGAGATTCATTCTCGTGGTATTTTTTTTATAGGAAATCAGTTCAGGTGAGTTCCGCTTAATTGCTCAAGAGAATCTTTATATTTTTATATATGTTATTCATAAAATGAAGAGCTAACTTGTCCTGGTTCATAAATAAATAAAATAAAAAGTATAAAGCTAAAAATATACAAAGTTTCCATTACTATTATTAATAAATATAAACACGTCTCTTTCTCAATTAAACGGATTGCAGATTTAATATAAATTCATAAAATACCTTAGCTTAAGCTTATCTGAGCGTGAGGAATCCGACATATAGTTGTCTAAAAATCCGCTCTCAAATAAAATAATGCTTACTCAAATAGACTATGAAATATATACTATCAATTGGACATATAGATAATTATACAGTTGACTAAATAAAACAAATAACATTCAATAACAATATGATTGTGTTAAAAAAATATTGAATTAAAAATATAATAATCTTTATTAGTGAATGTCACTGTTTAGGCATCAGGATCAGCAGTAATAAAGAAAATGTTTTGCAAATTAACATTATAAATAAGTAAATAAATAAAAGTAAAATAAGGAATGAATGCATAATACAAACCAAATGTAGCAATGTCTCTAATTTATGAAACACTATTTACTATTTATTGAATGTTACTTGATTTTTAAAGGTTATTTTTCCCTTTATCCAAGTGATTGTATTAAACATACAAGAGGTAAATGTCCAGATCGTCAGTCTTGCTTAAATCTTTAGGGGACATAGTTATGAGATTATGAATCCAGAAGCACTTTCTCCTGCATAATTGTTGATATCTGTTGCCATGGAAGGTGTCTAGGAATGCTGTGTTGACAGATGTTATTGATTACATTCCTTCTGTGCGCTAAAAGTAGGTGCTCCCGTCTACATATTAAATATGACAGGAACACTCCAAAAGATAAACACAACTTATGCTACAGTTTATAAATGATTTTATTTTGTATTCCTTCATAGTGATGTATGATTGGAATTTTATTGTTCTGTTCATAATAAAGGAACAAGTGATACAAGAATTGGCCCCGCATTTAAATCACCCCACTAAATTTAGCCGCATGGGTTTATCAGGGTTTTGTTTCTGTGTTTTAAAATGACCGGGGCCATCCTTTGCGACAGGGTATCTCGCTTTTCTACTACTGTGGAGGGGTTATTTTCTATATTTGTCTTCAGGATAGGATCTAACATCAGTAATGAATTATTTTTTTTGAATAACGTGCTAAATTTTGGATACAAAATATAAAGATCACAGAACGTTTCTCACATCATTATTGCAAGTCCCAATTAATAGTTTCTCCCTGTCTAATGCTTGGGTTTTGGTCAAGGCCCTATTAAGTAAATTACAGAGAATCTTTCTTTTAATTAATTTGATATTACAGTGTACTTTTTTCAGAACAATTCCTGTGAAGTCTTCTCACCTGGGCTGTAGGTATATAATTAATCCAGGGGTGGTAGTGATTACATTTGTAATGTAGATAGCTGGAGGAATCAACTTTTTTGATAAATGTTTCAGTCACAATCTTGACTATGTTAAGAGAGATATCCAGGTAGGAAATCTCAGAGGAGTGCATACTACTAGTGAATTTTATATTGAAAGTATTATTATTCAAAGAAGTGACCATACAAGTGACAGACTCTGTATCACCATCCCAAATAAAAAATAGACCATCTGTGTACCGGCCATAGAAAACCACCTGAAGTGCCCCTCCCCTAGCCTTCATACACACACACACACACACACACACACACACACACGTACCTCCTCAAAGGCCCACATGTATATGTTGGCAAAGCTTGGAGCGAAACCGGTTCCCATGGGAGTCCCAAGTATCTGAAAGAATATAATGTCGTTGAAAGTAAAATAATTGGGAGAAAGAATGAAAACTATAGATTTCATAAATAAATTCACCGCACCATTTTGATTAAGATCATTTTCAGCTGCCGCAACAGCATCATTATGGGGAATATGTACAATGCCTGTATATCACAGGTTATATCACATTGGTAGATGCCTTTCCGTTTAATACCGCCAAATCAGAATTAACCATGGCCTTATCTGTGCGGAGTTTGTATGTTCTTCCCGTCTTTGCGTGGGTTTCCGCTGGGTGCTCCGATTTCCTCCCACACTTCAAAAACATACTAGTAGGTTAATTGGCTGCTATTAAAATTGACCTTGGTCTCTCTGTCTGTGTGTGTATGCTAGGGAATTTAGACTGTAAGCTCCAAAGGGGTAGGGACTGATGTGAGTGAGCTCTCTGTACAGTGCTGCAGAATTTGTGGCGCTATATAAAATAGCTGATGATGATGTTGATGATTACTGAATCCCGGGGCTTAATCAGACATCACTCCGATCATAAACAACAGCATCAGCTTACACATTTCTCTGCACACCAAGCAGTTTCATCAGAGGTGATATTTATAATCTTCTAGCGCCCAATATATATTCTTTTTGAAGAAACATCAAATAATAAGGATTGTTCAGAGAAGTCCTGTATATCAAAAGTGTTCTGTTGTAATAATTAATTAAGATAATGTAATTCCAGATCATCCACTTTATCCAATATAATTGGAAAACCATCAATATTATTTTTTCTTTTAGTGAAAAATATCTCTTCCAACAAAGAGATCTAGTATATCTGTTCAATTCCAAAAGCAATTGGAAAAGGTCTAGCTTTTCTGAGGGGGGAAATTTAGGTCCCTTATTAAGAAGTCACGGCTCGCTCCCGCTCACCCCCGGCAGCTCCCTGACCTCACTTATCTGTCCTCCGGGATAGACCCAGCAGTCTTCTCTTCAGCGCCATCTTGCCACATCTGCGCATGTGGGGACCCCTTGGCTGTCAGTGTTTTCATTCATTCATTCATTCACTTACTCCCTGTGGACCAATCAGTTCCCTTCACTGACTATTTAAAGCCCCTCCTAACACTCCTAAGGTGCCAGATCTTCAAGTCTTGTTCCCTAATCAGACCTGCACCCATTGGCTACTGTTTGTATTCCTGCAGTTCATCACTGTTCTCACCGTTGTTGCAGAGCATCTCATTCTGCTAAATTCACAGCCCCCTGGACGCACACCTGTTGTATACTTGCAGTATATCGCTATTCTCACCGCTGTTGCAGAGCTTCTTCATCTGCTAAATCCTCAGCCTCCTGGACGCACACCTGTAGCGTCCAGGAGGTGTGCGTCACCAAATGAGATTTTCCGAGATCTACTCTATTCCAGTGTTGTCGTGTGTTTGGACGATATTTTGATCTTTTCTCAGGACCTTTCTTCTCATCGTTGTCAAGTAGCGGAGGTGCTCAATAGACTTCGCAAGAACAACTTGTTTTGCAAACTCGAGAAATGTTCCTTCGAGACATCTCACACGACCTTCTTGGGATACATTGTCTCTGGTTCCAGTCTCCAAATAGACCCAAGTAAAGTCAGTGCCATCCTGGAGTGGCCTCAAAGCTATCCAACGCTTCCTTGACTTCACCAATGATTACAGACAATTTATTCGGGCTTATTCGAGCCTAGTGGCCCCCATAGTGGCACTTACTCGGAAAGGAGCAGACACCAACATTTGGTCTCCAGTGGCTGTTGAGGCATTTACCACTCTCAAGGAAGCTTTCTTCTCAGTTTCTCTTCTTAAACAACCTGATCCCTTCTTACCTTTTATTGTGGAAGTCGATGCCCCATCTGTAGGAGTAGAGGCAGTGCTATCTCAGTACTCCTCTCCAGGAAAGAGTGCTCATCCCTGTACATTCTTTTCTCGTAAGTTTCTTCATGCAGAAAAGAACTACGCAATTGGAGAAAAAAAACTTCTTGCTTTCAAACTGGCTCTCTCTGAATGTAGATACCTCTTGGAGGGTTCAAAATTTCCTGTTACTTTTATCACCGACCACAAGAATCTACTTTACTTTCAATCAGCTCAATGTTTAAACCCTCGTCAAGCACGCTGGGCCCTCTTTTCCCCCAATTTTAACCTGCACATCACTTTTAAACCAAGTTCCAAGAAAAAGAAGGCTGATGCCATTTCACAAGCATTTCTCCACGAACCAGAAGCTACCGAACATTCCAGTTGTCCCATCCTGGATCCAAAATCACTGCTACTCACCACAGTGACTTTTTTTGCTTAGACCCCCTCCTGGCAGGACCTTCGTTCCACTCTCTCTACGAAGAAAACTGCTTCAGTGGTGCCATGCCTCGCGCTTCTCTGGCCATGCCTGTATACAAAGGACTACCGAGTTTGTTTCCAGGACCTATTGGTGGCCTACTCTCCATTCTGATATCAAACAGATTGTTTCTGCCTGTAACATACGCTCACAAGACTCCTTGTTTAAGCCCTGCTGCCCAACTTATGCCTTTACCTCTTCCAACCATGCCATGGTTATACAACTCCATGAATTTTATTATGGACCTACCTCCTAGCAAAAACTTAAACATGGTCTGGATAGTCGTAAATTGATTTTCTAAAATGGTCCACTGCATGCCTCTCATCGGTCTTTCTTCTGCTACCCAGCTGGCCCAGCTGTTTGTTAAAGAAATCTTTCGGCTTCATGGTTGCCCCTTGGAAACTGTTTCAGATCATGGAGTTCAATCTACATCCATATTTTGGAGGTTTCTTTATAAACTTCTCAACATTCAACTCAACTTCTCCTTTGCTAACCACCCGCAATTGAAAGGATGGACGGAGAGAGTAAATCAAGATCTTGAGACTTTCATCTACATCAGCTTCTCAAGACAACTGCTCCAATCTCCTACCCTGGGTGGAATTCGCTCAAAACAACCTCTTTCACGAGTCCACCTCCTCCACGCCATTCTCCATTGTGTATGGCCAACACCCCAATCTTCCCAGATTTTCAGCCTTCCCACGCACTCAGATGCCTGCTGTTGATAGCCTTCATTGGGACTTTGTCTCCATTTGGTCTCAGACCCTCATCAACCGCTTCTCCTCCAACAAGACTTCCCCTCCTTCGCTCCTCTCTGCACATGGGACCTGATTCATTAAGGATCTTAAATGAAGAGGATTCTTATTTCAGTCTCCTGGACAAAACCATGTTACATTGCAAGGGGTGCAAATGAGTGTTCTGTTTTGTACATAAGTTAAATACTGCTTGTTTTTTCATGTAGCACACACATATCAACTTTAAATTTCAGTGTACAAATAAGCTATCAAGTATTTGTGTGTTACATGAAAAAACAGGCAGTATTTAACTTGTGTGCAAAACAGAACACCCCTTGCAATGTAACATAGTTTTGTCCAGGAGACTGAAATAAGAATCCTCTTCATTTAAGATCCTTAATGAATCAGGTCCCATGGTGAGGAATTTGAGGTTAGTCAAATTCTAGAATTCAAAGTTTGCAGTGGCAGACTCAAATATCTGGTGGATTGGAAGGGCTTTGGAACGTGCCTTGATTGACTCTTCTGATATCCATGCTCCTATCCGAGTGAAAAAATTTAATTCTAAATTCCTCAAGAAACTTGGTCTTAGGTGTTCAGTGCCCACCTTTAAAAAGGGAGTATTGTCACAGCCCGCTCCCACTGACCCCCGGGAGCTCCCCGACCTTACTTATCAGTCCTTTGTGCTCCTCCAGGATAGACGCAAGTCTTCTCTTCAGCGCCATCGTAACGCGTCTGTGCATGCGCAGACCCCGCGTCTGTCAGTATTTTTATTCATTCACTTACTCCCTGTGGACCAATCAGTTCCTTTGCAGATCTTCAATTTTGTTCCCTGATCAGACCTGCACCCGCTGGCTCCGGTTTGTATTTCTGCAGTTCATCGTTGTGCTCAATGCTGTTGCAGAGCATCTCCTTTTGCTAAATCCACAGCCCCCTGGACGCACACCTATTGTATACCTGCAGTTTATCACTGTTCTCACCGCTGTTGCAGAATATCTCCATCTGCTAAACTCTCAGCCTCCTGGACGCACACCAGTTCTTTCAGCTGTTCCCGTTTCCTGTACCTTGGTTCTCACCTCAGACTCGCCTGTTACCTTCCGTGAGTTCCGTGACCTGCAGTTAGGGAGCTGCAAAGTCCTGCTTGTGATGTTGGGTGTATCAAATTCTGGGCATTAAAGCTTTTGTTTTATTATTTTTTTCAGTAATTTGACACAATTACCTTTGTTTGCATCAGATGTGGCCTTCATGTACCGTGTCCAGGTTTGGTGTCTGGAAAATGGTTTCAGGCTAAGGTGTGCTGAGGACCCCCAGAAGTGTAAAGGCCTGTTAGTACCTGACCTTACTTGTATTACATCATATACCATTATATTACTTTGACTAGTTGATGTATTTTTTCACTTTTTTATTTTATCCAAATGATCCCAAAATCACCCTACTTGAAATAGAAGAAAACTTTTTTAAACCATGACACTAAGTTCATTTAGATTTTCAGGTTTTGTCTTAAGTAGACTCAATAAGGATGTCCCAACTGCCAAATTATGTATATATATGTATATATCAGATAACATAAACTTACTTTTTTTATCCTAATCGGATCTCTGTGCACACATTATAAGAGCTATAAATGTGATTAAAGTTGTTTGCCAGCTTTTAAGCCACTAAATCTTTTGCCTTGTTTGTCGCCTTATCTTTTATAAGTAAATGAGAAAATAGCTATGGAAATTTAAACACAGACACATTTGTAGATACAATCATTAGTTTTATTTTTTTCTTGGCAAGTTAAACATTTTTGCATAAATAGAGATTATATATTTATATATATTACCTGATCTATCTTTATTTGCACAAGTCTATGTACAGCAAATACAGGGCACACCAGGAAATGGGGCATCACAGTTTCATTGAACTCTATCATTGGCAGAAACCTGCATAAAGAAACACTACACACTCTTCTAACCTGTAAATTGTAAAAACATTTTTAGGCTGGATGGTTGGATAAAAACATTTTATTATATGTGTCCCTTTAAATGCAGTGTACCAGGAATCCCTCTACTTATGTAGACAAGATCATTGAAACACCTACCTATGCTTTCATACATTCAACTACACTGTGGACGTGTAATCCCCAAATTATTGCCAAAGTTAGCAGTGATTACGCAAAAAAATAAATAAAAAGAAAGGGAAAAAATGCTCAGCACATTGTAATTATGCTGGTACAGGTCCAAAAAATGTGTTTTCTTCCATAGGGCTCCTGGTACCAAAATCAAATTAAGACCAGTAAATCCACTTCTTGGTTGCAGTAGTTTGCAAGAAAAAAAACAACATATAGAAGATAATATCTGGGGCTTGATATAATACAAGTGTGATATTGCAAGAAATAGCTACTAAAATGTGTACATATCAATGCAGTGATAAAACAATATTATTTGCCGGTTTTATTTAGACTAACTCAGAGTTCTTCTATTTAAGTTCATCGGTTGGGCTAAACACAATGGAAGTAGCCTTGTGTAGGTTGAATCAATATTTACGAGAATGCAGCCAGTCACTAGAACCCAGTGACATCTTTAAGGAATAATGTGCTTTGTTTCTAGTAATCTGATTGGCTGAATATTGGATCAGCCCAGAGTGGCGGCCTTCATTGTGTTTAGGCAATAGAAACACTTTAAGAATTATTTTCTCTGCACTACACATATCACATTAATTTTTCCTTACAAGACAAGATGGCTGCCACGTAAACTCAAATATTAAACACAGGTTGACAAAACATTTATGTCATTTTGCTTCTGTACACAAGTAAAAAAAAGTAAAACAGCCCCTTAGACACTAATGATATAACAATATATATCTTTGTGCATATACTTCACAGCTGCCGAGCAAACAGTTTACAAATCAGGAGCTTTAGCGCTGACATAGGTAGTATATATTATTGTATATTAATACTATATTTTACTAACCAATTTTATTTAAAAATTGTAGACCAAAAGGCAGTTTTTTTGTGTGTGTAAATATGTATAAACACCACATACAAAAGAAATGCTTAAAATGGCAGTTTTGCAGTAAAAGATTTTCATTACAAAATAAATCTTGCTATCTAACTACGTACTATTTGAATAGATACAATATCAGAGCAGATGATTGGCTGTGGGTATGAAATGGGATTTGGATCAACCTGGAACACAGAGTATACTAAGAATAAAATGATCGACAAACAGTATACTCTGGGCAGCCCACAATGGTATTTGTTGTATTAATTGTTACATGAAAATTAGGTGGTGTCTATTTAGCACTGGTACACAAATTTATTAACAAGTCAAAGAACAACTGAGCGTTTCTTTTGGCATCTGATGGGGAATATAGTAACGTTTTTTTTCCTTTTTTGTAGAGAATGATATTTGAGAGCTTGTTAGTTTGGGGCTCACAAGTGGGTCCCATTTGAATGGCTACTTTGTGCCTGAGCCAATTGATGAATCAAGCCATTTGTTAAAAAAAGAAAAAAAAGTGGTTAGTAGCCTTATGTGGTAACCAGCTTTGTGGCAGTGAAACTGTGGGAGAACTCAACGCCGTTCTTTATGTATGTCTGTCTAATTGCAAAGTAAGTAGTCTTTTGAATTAAAGCTGTCCTCACGCTAAGATCTGTTCATTTGGTGAATCGCTGAATAGCGATCCTACCTCACAGAGATTGCAGAAATAATAAAAAAAACACAACAAGGCATAACTAAAATAATTGTTCTATTTGTTACAATTGTTGAATTTGTTAAATTCTAAATGCACAAAAAACAACCAAACATGTATTATGCAATCTCAATAAATGAGGTGGGCTATCAACAGAAATTGCAAAGATTCCGCAGCAAAGATTCAAGTTAATGTCTGCTCATTCAGACCAGGGTTATACAAAGCTTTCCTTAGGACAACTGTGTAACCACTCCATGCCACAGGTGAGCTGTGCAGTCTGTGAATTGTACTTTAGTGGTAGCTAATGAGTAAAGGTTGCCCATAATATAACTGGATTTAAAGAGCTTGAAACTAATGTGTGGCTCATTAACATCACTTTCATCATCCCTGCCTAGGCTACATTTTGGCACAAATTCAGAGTACAAAGGAAGACATTTCATAGATTTGATTCTAGGTGTTAAAACACATGATATACAGAATGCTGCTTCTACAATACTTTAAAATAACACTCAATTAACAATCAATGTCAACAATATCTTTTTTGAAGGACTGGTGAGATTTGACAGGTTCTGATAAATTATTATGTTCGAGGATTCTTGGGTTCACTTAAAACCATTCACCATGAGCAAATATTTCCTAGTTCATAGTACGCTGGGTCAAAAAAAAATAATTCAGAATTCATTACTTTATTATAGGGATGCTCCAAATCCAGGATACGGTTGATTTATAACCCAGATCCTTATTTCCCGGTAATTTTAGTGCACAGTTCTTGTTTGCATGAACAAAATTACAGCTATCATTTTAACAGTTATATTCCTCCTGCTTCATTTATAGTTTGCCATTTATGGCTTTGATTTGGTGAAGTATGCAGCGAAATCTCTTGAAAAAGTATTCGGTATTGATGCTGGAATAGGTTTGTTCATACTTCATTTTGTACCTCTGGAAGCAGGTAGCTTCTCTCAATGCCAGTGGTATTTGTGCAATGTAAAGAACACATGACAATTAAGTAGTTAAGTCGATTTAAAAGAAAGATGGTCACTACCATTTTCTTCTGTCATCATCTAGAGACAAGGTTTATATGACAGTTTCAGGATTTTGCAGACAAATGGTGTTTGTCCTTTTTCTTATAATACTGTAGTAATTGTTACTTGTGAGTCTGCTTGTTTAAGGGTAGTAAAGTATGGGTAATAATTTTACACTAATAGCACATCTGTGTGTTCTACCTTCGGTTTACTTCTGCTACTACTGTAGACACAACGGACCCAAGTTGTGTACGGTATATTTTGAAACTTAGCAGCTAAGCAGACACAATAATAAGATTATGTTTGTAAAAATGACAAGAAACTGTTTGCATTACAAGGCACAACACAAGCATAAAATGCATGTCTATTAACCCATTTTAACTCTCTGTCCTGTAACACAAGTTAGAGAGTTGCAGATTTGGCGATGTTGGTGTGGTCTCTATAATTATAAGGTCAATAACCAAGATTGTTCCATGTACCACCGTCATGCCACTCTACTACTGCAAAGCTGCTGACTGGTCCATACAGAGGGTGTAAAGGCCTGTCTCAACGTTATATACAACCAATCAATATATTTCATCCAGCAACGTCATTTTCCCGGGTTTCCGGTGTCTTGGTTGACATTATGTCCGTGTGATTGTGCTTGTTAATCGGTCATGATGTGCACAAAGGATGTTGGGAAAACCCCTCTTCTGTGTAGCTGTCCATCAATGTAGCCATTCTAAGGGGAAAATAAAAGCAGGGAATGAGTCGTGAGTTCCAAGCGGTTATAATACAGCAGTTTTATTAATATCGTATTTCTTTGCACAGGATGAGGAACAGTGAGTGCAAGAGTATCCAAGAGGAGAATGTGGAAAGTTACGGACTGTAGTTTCTGACAAAGTAAGTGCTCATGTCTGACCACTGGTCTAAAACCAGTCAAGTAACGATGATTTTACAAGTAATCTGGACCTATGTTTCAAATCCTATCTATATTTCAAGAGGTGGAAAGCCAAAAGACGCAGGAAAAGTTTTGCACCTAATATAATTAACTAATAAACACACAAATATATGCATTTAAACTTCTATACCTCACAATTGAATACAGTGTCTATCAGAAGTAATTAACTTACAATTAATGTAAGTGTATTTATTTACAGTAGTCACCAGTGCTTATTTTGTAAGAAAAAAGGTGGCGGATCTCACATGACGTAGTCAGTCACTGTACACACACTCACACAAGGCAGTTGTGTAACGCAGTAAGCACACAGCGCGCGACCACACGACCAATCACAAGCTGAGCAGCGCCACAAGCCGAGCAGTGGCATCACAACCAGCGTGGACGAAGTACGCATGCATCGTACTGGACACACAAGCAGCCCGCATGCACCGTTTTAATGATTTTGCCGCTGACCTACTACTCTCGACAGGGAGATTCAAGTCCACGTGGACCAAACATCAAATGTTCAAAGGTTACTTTTAAAACTTGTAAAATCCGTCAAAAAAAAGGTACTGGAACTCAGTTCTGTGAGTTCTATGACAAAAAAAAGCACTGGTAGTCACCAAGATTTGGTTAAGAATCTATTGTCATTGTCTGGGGACACACAGATCAGCAGGAGATGAAGTAGGTGAGGTTAGAACCAATTGTAGCCAATAAGATTTCATCTCTATCAACTCCTATGTTTCCATGTGAAGGCAAGTTTGAATTGGGAGGAACTAAGCTGATCTTTAGCCAATCTAACCTTCTAAACATTTACCACAACAAAGAATAGTGATGTGAGGTTTTCACTTTTTGCTGTGCTAAATAAACAAATGTGCAAAAATATATCTAGCTGGTTCTTCTGTTGAACAGAAAATATTGTTATGCTGTTTTAGTGAATATAGAGCTGTTAAACTAATCAGTGCAGAGAATACACAGGATTTGACAAACTTGAATCTGGCCCTGGAATTCTGCAGTCTGGCATTTTCAATAAGGTCTGGAGTTATTAAAATTATCCAGCAAATGTATATTTTTCTGAAATATATAATTTATGAGATTTACAATTTTAGGTGTTACATCTAAAATGTTAACCCTGAAACCGATACCCAGTATAGAAAGTGAAGGAAGGTACCCCTGATCCCAGACAGCCTGCATAGTATGTAGGAATTGTAAATTGTCACTTGTATCAGGTAAGCTGATACTCTCTTCTACCAGGCTTTGGTGTTTGTCATAACTATGTACGATTTATGAGCATCTGATCAAAGAGATCCTCCACTCCATATTCTTGTTGAGGTCCAGAATACAGGCAGGTTCTTGCGTCATATCTCATGTATCGCCACTGCCATGATGGTCTCTGGGTGGATTGTATCTGACATGTACCCATCCTTTTTCTCTCGAAATATCAGTGTCAGCGGTTAGTTACTACTGCTCATGTTTCCCAGTTCTCCCAAGGCCGTCCTTTATTTCACCTGAAGTCTCACAATAATTATTTTCCTATAATATCAACTCCCGATGTCCCAAATTAGCGGTATAAGTGAGCAGAGTAACTGCTTTTATCCATTTAAATAGGCTGAAATGCTGATTATTAAATTGAAGACATGTGTGATGCTAATTCAAGAAAGCAATTAGTATGAAATAGAAAATATTATAAATAATTTGTTTATAGTGCTAACGGGTACCAACAAATCTGTCCAGCCCATTTTATAAATATCTTGGGAGAATAAGCAATAAAGTATCTCTTCTCATTGTTTCTTGGCTTTAGTCTATAACATACCAAATGTGTGCAGGTATGCATGAAAAAATAGCTTTTCATTTCATTCCTTCTCAGGAGGAATGAAGTATTGTTTCAATGAGCTGTAAGGGTACCAATAAATCTGTCCACGTCTATATCTTATTTGGGACCTACGAGACAGTGTGGGCAGATTTTACGGCCTATGAAAACTCACATGAGTGTCCCGGGATTCTCATTCCAGAATTATGGGAGCCCTAACTACTATGGAGACCACATGACTCCTCCTTTCTTACTATTTAGCCCAATACCTGCTGCTGTGACCAGTGACCAGTCTGGCTGCTAAGTTGTTGTTTTTTTTTCTTTTAAATAAACACATATTTAAAGTAAGTCCCAGAAAGTCTTCTGGAACATTATTGGGCTTTCAAATTTTGGGAAAGTAATGGTTACTGTATACTGCTCTGCATATTAGATAGTCTCCACCACCATTGCATAAGCCCTTTCATCAGTAATAAAAACCTGCACTCAAGTTCTGATTCATGCTTGAGAACCAGAACCATAGCTGTAGGCCTGTTTCAAGGTGCTGTCTAGTTTACGCTCCAAACTCATGGTCACATGCTCATCAACTTGTACATGGCAGTGTAACTACAAACTACAACAACTTTTATTAAAATAATTTTTTTCTAGAAAATATATTTGTATTATAATTTTTTTTTTACATTTACAAGCTTTCAAAGTGACTGAAACAGCTGATTATCCACCACTAATACATTCCCCGATGGAGATGGACTTATAACAGTAAGGCATTGCTTTTTTGCATGTGTGATCACGGACAGTGATCCAGCAGTCAGAACGAGGGGTCCTCTGGTTCCAAACAGTGCTCCAGGTTATCCATATAATGATGGACAGAGGTGAGGAAGAAGTGAGAAGAAAAAGAAGGATAATAGAGCATGTGCATTCAATACCTTTAGTTTTAAAACATTCTAGATCACTGACACAGTCAGCAGCTGGGGGGGCTGCTCACACACGTCTATATACAAACGGACAACGGACAATGTGGCTTTCTGATTTTGGCTTCTTATGTATAACTCAATGGTCAGAAGACGTTAATACCATCATTAACTTTTGAGAACTCCACATTACGAATATGAATGAAAAGTCCATTATTGGTTCTACATCAAATATGTTCCTTCGAGTGGATTTGTGAATGGGAAAACTCTTTTCAGCTACTTACCCACCAGTTCTGATCCTCCTTTTCTGTCACTACAATAATTTCTCCTATACTAAACGTGAGCTCATCTTCTCGATCGGCTGTGCAGTCAAACAGAGCCTTCACCCGCTGGAGCTTCGGCTTGCTCTATAAATGAACAGATAAGCCATATATGTAGCATTAGATATTTCAAGGAAAGCTTTACCAATGTGTGCAGGGATAATGTGGGCTCATAACTAGATATCAACAGGCCTCTAATGTGTACCGGTAATGCAGTTTTCAGAAAACTAATATTAATAGTAATTAAATGAAAGTCTGAACAAAAGCCTAATTACTGTGTAAATGTATTAATACACATGTACCATTTTTTGAGGAAAATCAAGTATAACTGTGCCATAAATTCATTACATAAGTGATGGGCAACCTAATACACTTTGGGGGCCACATGGGGCGGCCCTCTAAGCTTCAGAAGGGCCAAACATTACCCTTCATCTAAGTATTAAGTTAAAACAATGCATTTAATCAAAGAAAGAGACCCCTATCTGTAATAACATATCATCAAACATTTCAAACAAGTGCTACAAACTATAGCAAACAATTCTGACAAAAAAGCAGGAAAGAGCTGGGGCTCGCCGGTGAATGGTCCGAGGGCCGCATGCGGCCCAAGGCTGCCTGTTGCCCATTACTGCGTTACATTGTGATAGACCATTAGTTTCTGAGTGTAGCCATCACACAGAACTGTTTTATATAACACTTTTGTTAAATTACACCAGTAAAATCCTCCACCTCCTCTATTTCAACAGCTAAAGTCTGGTCATGTTGCAGATGCAAACAGGATCATTTAATCACAGAAGGAGGGAAAACATACAACGCTCACCAGACTCATCCTCCGCGGCATCGGTAGAGGAGGCTCCTGGCTGGGGGGAATGACATGGTAGATTTCTTGCACAGATGATCCCGGAGATGTATTACTCGGAGTAGATCTTTGGTTTCCTGGTTTTGAATATAGCTCTGTCCTGTAATCAACTAGTAAACAGAGAGTCACACAAGTAGCATGCTTTACAAGTCACCTGAAACATCATCTGTATCTTGTATCTGTCTTCCGTGAAATCCCCGATATTGTCTGAAACGGCATCATTCAATGACAGGATGTATAGAAATCTCTATTGTATGTGTTGTTAGGGGGGAATGACACCATCAGCTACTCCCAGAACCTTTGTGCTGCAACATTTAGAGATTAACTGGGTATTGTACAGCCTAAAAATTGACAGGGATGTCCGGAGGTACTGATCTAAGCCAGCAAGAGGACATAAGAGAGACAATTAGAAAGTACAATTTATCAGGGCTTAGAATTGTGCTCCCAGGTGCTGAAGTACCACGTTGTTGGGCTATAAATATATTTGTAATACACCATTGCATAAACAGGGGCCAATCTAATACAAAAGCTGGCATAATTGTGATATGAAATAGTACAGGATGTCACAATCATTGTAAAAGAAAACACTTAAAAACAAAACAAAACAAATGAAAACAATTTCAAGACTATATAGATGTATTGTAAATTACGAAGAGTCTGTGAAAGACATTTTCAATCATACCTTTTGGTGGAATTTCTGGCACTTCATGTAGACTACTGAGCTTTGGAGATCCGATACTGTAGAGAGGCAGAGACAACAACTTACTCACTGAATGATAAATTATCTCACACTACAGTATTTCCACTTACAAACCATGGTTTTAACTCATTACATTGTCTATTCCATTGTGTCTTCTACACCCGAATCGCCTACATTGTGGAGCTGCCACATTGATTCTAGGCAGATTAATATTTACCTTGGTCTCCTGGATACAACGTCTGACTGGAGAAATTTGGACGGAGATGTGCAGGAGGATCCATAATCTAAGATATGAAGACAACATTTCCTTCATTCTAACACAGGTATAAACTATAGCCAAATATAAACACACTTACAGGTGCTTAAATAGCAGCTGTCAGCTACATACTGTGGGGGTGGCCATTTTGGAAAGCAGACTATACATTCACTAGGAATGCCACTGACACCACAGAGCTTCATGACCAAATATTTCTAAGGCACTGCTTCCTAGTGGATGAATAGGATGCTCTGTCGGGAATTTTGGGGCAAGCAGCAAGACCTCTGCCTACCCTGTATAAAGGGGACATACACTAAATAATAATAAAATGAGCTCTGAAACAGATTATTATTTATAGGATTCTAAGGTCTGCAAGGTAAGGACCTAGTATGTGAACATCACTATACAAATATTTTATTTAGGATATTTCCTAAACAAGGAAACATGGAAAAAATAACATCCATCCATTGTTACATTTTACCCATAGTTAAGAGCCTGACGGCAGCCCCCTTACCAAAATGGAGGTTGGACTGGCTGGACGGGCTGTGCGGGATGACGGGCGATGGCTCTGAGAGCGCCCTTTTGTGCTTTGTAGTCAGCGGAGGTGTGGCAGGCAGTTTTTTGGAGACAGGTGAGGGGCTGGCAGGAGGAGGTGGTGGGGGCACATTGGGTGCTACGAAAAAAAATAATTATATTATATTATATTAATTTTTGTACTTTTAAATCAGTGTTTCAATTGTTTATGCGCATTTATTTAAAACACATTCAGTTTATAAATTTCAATCTATTCCAAACAAGTGGCAAAAATATTACAAAAATGTCACACACCTTCAATTAATTTACAATGGATCTTAAACCTCAAACACAACCACATTAGTACATTACGGTGGACCTGCCACCAATGCGAATAGCGATGTATTCATTATCTAAACACTCATAACAACAGAATGCAAAATAAAAAATCCGCTCTCCCTCTCGTTCGCCTGGGAGAGTATCCAGGCGCTCAATATAATGAGACACATACACCAGTGTTATTTTCCTTGGTAGAAGTACCTCTGATAGGATTGCGTGGAGGCAATGGGGGTGTAAATGGAGTTGTTGGAGTCACTGCATTTTCAGAACAGGATTGTCCTCCGCCTGCATCATAGCGTGGGTCTTGAGAAACCTGAGAGGCGCGCCTTAAAAATGATGTAGGAGGTCCCCTGTCCGATAACTGAGCGCTGGGTGACTGGAAGCAACTATACGGGCGTAGCGTTCTCTCCTTCTTAATGGGGCCCAGCTGCATGGAAGCAGAACACAACTAGAAATGTTAAATGTTTAACTTTCTCATTTTATACATATAACAGATTATATCATACACAGATTATTAGTGAGTAGGACTGCACACACAGATGTGTCAATCTAAGGCATTTTGTTGCCTCTCGCTTGCTTGATGATTACCTCAAAACTCCCTACATGGCCATTCGTAACAGGAACCCAACACATTGTCAGGAATTATATTGGGTTCTACTAAACAGGCCACATTGGGGGTTCCACATTCCAGAGGGCCCTGGCTCCGATTTTAGGGACCTTATCTATGCCACTGGTCAGGGCTCTAACAACCAAATAAATTCTGACATTTGTCTCCTGATTTTTAGAAGATGAAAGCAATAAACTGACTGGTTGCTGGGATCACAGCACCTTTCCCAGTGCACATTGATAAACATGTCACCAGTAATACCAAAACAACAACAATAGTGTGCAGTAATACTCTGGTAGTTTCTGCACTGAACGTCTACATTCTCTAAAGTTTGCTCTGTAATACTTATTTACCTTCTCATCAAGATCATCGTCACTTTCATACATGTCATCCTGCCGCAGCCGCCACTCGTACTCCACGTGGACACGCATGTTAAATTGATTGTTCTGAGCTTGCAGCAGCTAATGGAAGGAAATTACAAGGAGAATAAAGATAATATATCATATTATAATATATATATATTTTTTTTCAAATAAAGCTACATAATAGAAATACTTCATTAAAGCATCTAACCACACAAGCTTGTAACACGTGTTTCCCAAAACAGAGGAAGGCGAGCAATAACATTTGTATTTCTGCTTGCGATAGAAATGTATATCCACTGCCTTTGTTCACCGATTAAAACCCTCAGCGGGTATGCTCACATATTAAGCTGTGCCCGTTCTCTTACCAGATCTTCACAAAGAGAATGCTCGAGTCGTTTGGCGATATCCAGTGCAGTTTCCCCAGCTTCATTTTCTGCAATGGTAAAATACAATGAGAGTTAATCTTTTTAAAAAGCAGGTACCCGGAAACACCCACTTCCAAAACAGAGCCATCTCTAGCACTACATGAGTATATGCACTGGCTGCACACTACAGGACAGTGTGATCTGCACACTCGGGTATGTTATTTATCAAAGCAGAGAAAGTTGGAGGAAGCCTTTTGTTTAAATCCACAGTAACAAAGTGCATGCACATAATCATGCCTACCTCATTTATTCAGGTCAGTGAAAGTTAACGCTCAGTATACTCCATGCAAACTACTGACTAATGCCAGCAGAGCTAGTCTATAAGTTACCAGAATCAACTGCAAGAGTCAGCAACAGTGGCTCATTGTACCTCAGCTCTAGTCAACTGTCTGGCTGCATTGTTCTGACTACTGGTCAAGCCCACAAATTGGTTTGTACACCAACATGTGGTAGTAACCTGGAGCCTGATTCATTAAGGATCTTAACTTAAGAAACTTCTTATTGTTTTGCACATAAGTTAAATACAGCACACAAATATCAACTTTAAATTTCAGTGTACAAATAAGCTATCAAGTATTTGTGTGCTACATGAAAAAACAGTCAGTATTTAACTTATGTGCAAAACAGAATACTAGTTTGCACCCCTTGCATTGTAACATGGTTTTGTCCAGGAGACTGAAATAAGAAGTTTCTTAAGTTAAGATCCTTAATGAATCAGGCCCCTAGTGTGTTAGAAATCAAAAAAGAGCGAGAGGTGAAATGACAGGTCTTCAGCAGTCCGCTGGGCACTCACTGATCTTTAGGTTGACTTTAGCCCTCAGGAAGAGTTTTATGCTCTCAGTTTTGTTGTACAGGCTGCAGTAATGGAGAGGGGTGTTGCCTCGGATTGTCTGCTTAACTAGATTTCCACTACAGAAAAAAATAAATAATATAAATGTTTTGGATAAATAACAGAATAAATGTTGTGTCAAATCAAAATGACATTAGGAAATCAGATCATTGTTTACCTGTTGTGCACCAAAAAGTCTACAATATGTAATGAAGTCCGGTCTGACAGTAAAACCGCCAAGTGCAGAATGGTCTCACCAGTCTCCTTAACAAGAACAAAATATTTATTCAGTTAACATCAGTAGTGAAAGCTATTCAAAGATATCTTAGCAGTACTGAAAGCCAAAAAACCTATTTGACATTACATAATCTGTAAACTAGGCAAAGAAAAGTTAAACTAGTATGTAAAAATATCACCATGGTAAATGAGAGACAAGTACAGAACATAATATAACAAAACATTATTATAATGAAAAAACAACATATGCGTTTCCTGTAATTATTACTACAATAGACCATCTGCTTATCTCGTTTGCTATGACAGCACAACACTTTGGGAATACACTATGTAAACATGTATATGTGCTCATATCTACACTCAGTGCTTGTCAAACACTACACAGACATTTGTCTATCTTTTCTTATACATAGCACCTTAACAAGTTTAAGAAGGAGCCCTAATGTTTGCAAAGTTATAACCAGTACCCAAGGGTGTAGCTCAGTGATGGCTAACCTGTGACACTCCAGGTGTTGTAAAACTACAAGCCCCAGCATGCTCTGCCAGCTATCAGCTAGTTATTTACTGGCAAAGCATGCTGGGGCTTGTAGTTTCCCAACACCTGGAGTGTCACAGGTTAGCCATCACTGGTGTCGCTAGAACTTTGGGGGCACCATAGCATTTTTTCTTATGTTCCCCCAAGGTTTCTAGGTAGGGACACCCTACGTCCTCTTCCCTCACTTTCGCTCTTGTTATTAGTACCTCTAATTGCTATTAAAATATATAATATAAAATATTGATAATATCCTGGAAAGCTATACCAAGAATCCATTAATGTCTGTAAATGTATAACACGTACCTTCATGACACACACGGTACACATGCCACAGGTGTGCCCTAAAGAATATTTCATCTTAATTTCATGGTCCACAACAACTTTCTCTCCCTCTATTGTTGATGTTGCAGACTGTGACATATATGTTATATGCAGAAAACAAGCATCCGAACAGCATTGTAAGATGTACTGCAGTTACCTGCGCTGGTTGAGGCAGTGGCTCTGTTAAATCAACCTTTTCTGCATAAGCCTGGATCAGTGCATAAATGTCTTTAAACCGGACGGCGTCCTGGAGCTCATGCAGCCGCGCCACTGGGTGTGTGATGCATCTTTTTGTATAGAGCCAGTGCACATACTTGGAATTTATGAAGTCTTTTCTGGTGGTCCTGGTAAATGCACCACAGAGAATTCCTTGTTAATTAATTACCCCCAATATCAGAGCTGCATTTTCCTGTCGTCATCGGTGTAGATATATTTTACACACAAGCGTTCCATCCAGACCAACACAATATAAAACTATTCAATGTTCTTAAAGCAACTTGATACCAATAATACTGACACAGAGTAAAAAGGAAAAATCCACTTATGGTAATATGGTCATTTAATGGCATAGATACCATGGGAAAGACTTTGGGCCTGAGTCATTAAGGAAAGCAAATCATAAATAAGGCTTAACTATGCACTTGGGCAAAACCATGTTAAATATGGCTGTCACAATCGCCGAATATCTGCAATTTGACGGATCCGCTCCTTAATACATTTACCCCTAGTGTCAGACTGAGGTATGAGGGGTAGACTAGAAAACCTAAATATAACGAATCACTGTACAGTTGAATGCAATATATTATACTATACGTTGCTCATATTTTAGGCTAGAAATACCAGAAACACTAACAAACCAATTAATAGACAAATAGCCAACAAACTAGACATGGCTCTGATACATTAGAGGGAATAAATACACTTTTCTCAACAGTTTCTTGTGTCATAGAAACCAACGGGGGCCCAACATTGGATTGCCTTATTTGAAGACCATTCTCAGTCTGCTGTGATATAATGTAAGTAAATATAATTGACAGACAGCATGATGGCCACCAACCCATCACCATAACACCAGTGCAATCCTGTAGATCCACCAGCGATATCATTGATTGTTATTACTTTTTTGTCTAGAAGATGCATATCTCATCAGCTCTTTTACATAGCGCTGTACAGAGAGCTCACTCACATCAGTCTAAATTCCCTAACACAGAGAGAGAGAGAGAGAGAGAGAGAGAGAGAGGGAGAGGGAGAGACCCTAGGGTCAATTCAATAGCAGCCAACTAAGCTTCTAGTATGTTTTTGGAGTGTGGGAAGAAACCGGAGGACCCAGAGGAAACCCACTGAGAACATGGTCGGGAATCGAACTCATGACCCCAGTGCTGTGAGGCAGAAGTGCTAACCACTAAGCCATATATGCAGTCTGACACACCATATATGCAGTCTGACACAACATGACACCATAGATTAGTATATAACATTAAGTAAAGTTTGTTTTTTAAAGTTTGTTTTTCTTTCTTGACAAAGACTTTGGAAAAGTTGAAACGCATTGGTTTTAATTCAGGCGGAAGCCAATTTCCGGGACACATACAAGTCAGGAGGATGAGATCTGTGAGGTCCGTGAGAGGGACTCGATTTTACAACTGTCCGCTGCTTGATGATATCAGATTCTTTGTACGGTTCCCAAACATGTTTTTATCATTGTTTTAAATAAAAGATAAAGCACCAGATTGCTTTTCTTTTTCTTTTATGTTTACCACGGGATCGAGGTCATTAAAAAGTGAAGAAGGGTATGATACCGTTTGGACGCTTTGGGATGTGCAGGATACATTGAAGTGTTCACAGACATCCGGTTGATTAGTGTTTGGCGTGCATATCATTTACCTCTTGTAGGTGTATACACAATCTCTCCCATAGAAATCCTTTCACACAAGTGGCTTAATGGTGTTATGCTATGTGAAGTTATGTTTTTTATGTAGATATTTGCTGCAATAGATTGAAAGTTTAACGGTGGTGAAATATCAACAGGTGCAATTGAAGGAAGCGCTTTATGTATGTTAAACCTCTTTGTTATACATCTGATTTAAAAACATGGTAGTACTTTTAAACATACAGGAGGCTGCAAGCCCTAGTGGCGGCCCAGACACTCAGAACTTGTTTTTGTCTTTAACCTTAAACAGTCCACCAAGTGATAATAAGATGCTGCACAATGAAAGAATCACAGAGGCGGATATACTCACATGGGGCTGTCTATAGTAGGTTTGATTGTCGGAGACGGGAGATTGGCCTCTACAATATCATTAAATCCGGAGTTACCAACATTTTTGCCCAGCTGAAAAGACAAATCAAACATGAGATATGAAGAAGCAGAATCCGTCATAAAGTACTATTGTGATAAGTGACACCACAATATTCTAAGTCCCATAAGCTCCAAGCAAGTGGCATTGCTGTCAAATAAACAGAATATTAGGCAGTACAGTGTGTGCCTAACTTACAAAGAACACCCCAATACACCTTACAAAGAACACCCCAATACACCTTACAAAGAACATCCCAATACACCTTACAAAGAACACCCCAATACACCTTACAAAGAACACCCCAATACACCTTAGCTTTGCACTGCAGTGCCCGGACAGTGCACATTAAGGCGCACAACTACCTTCTGGAAGACGTCTCTGTAAGCTAGAAAAGCACTTAGGTGTGCAGCGGTGTGGAGAAATACCAATGGAGCAAAAGTGCAAACATCACATCAAAGTCCAAGCTCCAATTACTTTAGTAACACAGTGGCAGAACTGTACATCGCCAGGCACAAAGCAAGATTTGGGTAGTGGCCCGGAGATGCCCCTCTAGCCTCTTAAGAACAGGAAGCCTCTTCAGAAGCCATGTGCTCTCTCCACCCCTTTATCTCATTCCAACAATTTCACATCGCAAAACGAAATCTTGGCTCTGCACCGCTCCATAATTCTGGGTACACCATCACTATACTAAAGAATCCCCTTACCCTCACTGCGGCCATCTTGCTCTACAAACATACATGTTATGATGGAAATCTAAGTACTCCTGTTCAAATCAAAGCACGCCATGCAACCAAAGCTGATTTGACCAAAGCCTCAATACTATTTAGTGTTACAAATCTATGATTAAAATAAGATCTATCGCTTTAAATTGCCACTATTTCAGGATTTATAGAAAAATACAAACTAAAATGATGGATACAAATATTTACAATTGTTCACTGGAAATATGATAATGAGTCTGGTTTGGCATGGTCACAGTGTTCTGGCATGAACGCTGATTAGGACTGTAATAACTTTTGAACAAGGCATCTCTTAATAGTGAGTGGAACTTCGATTCATGCTGCAACAAACCTCCAATAATATACACATATATTTGCTTATTACAAGTGGTTTAATCAGTTTAACATCACTTTTAATCAGTAATTTCCACACATCCCTAAAAGCCATGACAGCAGATTTTATGTAACAGTCAGGACATTATCACATTGTGCGCTCATGCTGTTCTCTTCAGCAAACAGATTGAGTGTTCGGTATATGCTGTGACCGACAGGCGACAATCAAGGCCATTGCAAAACTTACTCTTACTGAGGTAGTTATTTGTTTATGGGTCACTTCTTTGGACCAAGCTATACGAATAACAAACATACTGTAAATAACAACTGATAAATTAGTTACTGGTAAAGGAAGGATGAAGCACACCCATGTTGGAATCTTATGTAAAAGTACTGAATTTTAATGAGCTTTCACAGCTGTAGAGATAAGGCACAACCATCGCTAAATAATCCTGTGACCTTCACAATATAGATTTAATTTCCATTCTGCTAAACTTTGCTGCCATCTGCTGACTCAGTCATAAATGTCTCCTTTGTTAAAAATACTATTAATAATATTGTGGGTACAAAAGAGTGTCTAGATACACCCATCAGTTAGAACATCTTTGGATATGACTTGCTGCATAGTGTATGTATAATATTCATCTCTACCAACTTGGTATAATAAATTCTATCATTTTATCAGCCTTCTTGTCTACAATTCTCCTTCCATAGGAGAATTGTTCAACACAGACAATTGGTAGCTGGGGAATAAAATGGGGGTCGCTGAAGGTCATTTATGAAAAACAGCAAAAACACAATAATGCTATTTATGGCGCTGTGCCGGCTTCTCTGCACATGATGTTCCTGTCCCTTTCCTAAGAGGGCATGTGCTGTACTTGAGGAGCTGGTGGTTGTGTCAGCCCACAGAACTAGGCTGAACGGCAGATATTTCAGTACTAGATTAGTGCTTGAGCTGCAGGTCTTAATAGGTGGACCTGTGTCTTCCTTATTTAAATAAACTAAAAAGGGACATGACAGGATAACATTGTATGTGTTCTATTGATACCCGTCATTTTTACTTCCTTATCTAGATGTAAAACCATTTTCTTCATGGTAAATTCATTGGGGCTCCTTCAGAGGTGGGCAAATTTGCAATCTAAATATACTTAGAAAACATATGCACAAAAAACCCCAACATATTTATATGTATTTGTTGAGTTTGGCCCATCTCAATATGCGTCCAGCCCAAAAGCAGAGCCATTTGCACCAGGCGAACATCAGCCGTAACAAGTGTGTATACTTACGCCCCACGACACTGTGGAGACAGTGGCATGACTGTGTTTGTAAAATGGTAAAGTCACATTACCCTACTTGTACCCAATATAATGTACTGAAGCACACAATAAACACTTTTGTCCAGTTATTAATAAATGCTAAAGTTGCATTGCAAAATAAAACGTAAATTCAAATACAATTTAAATTTAATTAAACCCAAACATCTGTTGTTTTCCACTTTAAAAATGATATGGAAATCTTCTTTCCTGCACTAGTCCAACTTGATATGTCAATTGAGTAATGTAAACAGATGATTGAAACTCAATATCATAGAACCGCAATGCTAACGATTTAAGCACCATCACCTGGAAGTCAATCCGTTATCAGCCAATCAGAAGTAGCTAGCGCTGCTGATAGTCATCGTCATCATCATTGTGGATTATTGTAGTAGCTTTGAAGTCAATTTTTAAAATTACATTTTTATTAAAGACAAGGCCCATCGGGTTTGTATTTTAAACAAAATTGCCGTTTGAAGAAATTACTTCAAAGCGCCGGGAATTGGCGGTTCTGCGGAACCGCTGCATAGTAAATAAACCCCTTAGCCTTAATCTGGTACATACGCTCTTCTGCGTTACTTTAAGCTTAGCAAATTAATTATTTCTATTAGAGCAGTAAATACTAGCTATTTAGCTATTGAACAACAAAAAGTGATGCTTCTTGTTTTTTTCCTTTTTAGGAAGGTTCCAAGGTGCATTATTTAGCAGAGACATGCATGGAGGGGCTTGCTACAGGATTAAACCCATAATAGTGAAGTCAGTCGGCATTCAGCAAGAGTTTTCAGTGTTCAAGAAGTGTAAATCTGTCAGTAAAAGGAGTTCAACCACTACTAGTCCCAACTGTCCTAAAAAGTATATTACTGTGATCTTATGTGCTGGTCATTGCCACTATATACTGCTCTGTTATACAAAGTACAGGGGAGAGGTGCAGAGTGCTCCAAGTCACTATGCTGCTTTTCCCTTTCCCAAAGGTTGGAAACACTTCATTCAACACAAAACTGTTTTTCCATTTACAAAGTTTATTGTCAACACTGCAATTGTGCTGAGAGTAGAACTGCACCTTCACAGAAATCTATCTTGCAGGCAGATTTGTTTATTTTCTTTGCCTTTTGTAAAGAACATAAATAAGCTCAGGATGGTGCGTTGGATACAATTGTACCGTAATGAAAGGAATCTGCCTGAGCGATACAATTCTGTAAAGATGGGGTTCCCCTTCTGCAGACCCATATAAGGGCTGTCTTTCTTCTTACCAAGAGTTCTGAGGTTCCGAGCTTGTCCAGGGAGAGTGACTGAATACGAGAATGATGGACGCCAAGGTCTCTATGTACCCCAGAACATTCAATGCACGTCAAGATACCCAGATTGATAGACAGCCATGTTGGATCTGGTGGAAACATACATACAGCAAATTGATAAAACATGCCCAAAAGCACAAAAACGCCAATTGTAAGACAAATGGAGAATCACATACAGTTTACAGGCAAGTTATTATATTGGTGTAGTAATCACATCACAGCAATCTAAGCAGAACAATAGGTTTCCTAGTAATTCCTTATTTACAGTGCAAATAGAGAAGTGATAGGTCTCGAGGTGCATTTGTGGCCGTTGAAAAATCCCCAGCAGGTGCTTTATAAAAAGGAAAAATCACGGATTACCTTTGCATCTGTACGCGGGTGCCTTTCGATACCAGACGTAACAGCTCGGACATGTTTATATGTGCAGTGAGAAACCAACTGAATAAACTATAAAACTTCCAAGAAAGTAGCTCCTGAAATACTGTGGGAGCCTTGGTTGGGTAAGATATAGCAATTGCCTCTGTATGCAAAAGTGAGCTAGGTCTTCCATTCCTCTAGAAAGAAAGGTAATCTAATGACAGCGTAGTTTTCCATTGCTCAGTTTGTTTTCCATATTATAACTATGCCTCACTTAGATAAGAAGAGTTGGTGACATTTATCACTAGTCTATAGGGACAGTATTCAAATAGGTCAAGACTATCAGGTCTCTGTCCACCAAATTCATTATAATGGGATCTATGACTATCGAAAAGTGTCAGTCATTGCGAGGTTTAGTATTTGAAGCTGTAATAACAGTAAAGGGAGGTGAACTAGCAGCAAATGCAGTAAAATATAGCATTAAGTGCATGGTAGACTATAGTACACAGTAGCTGCAGAACTTATATACTTATATCTGGCTCAGGGATATTAGTACAAATGTAATAGTCCTCCACCCAATATACCAAGCCTGGACTGTTAGTTTGTGCAGGAAATATGCTACTATAATCATTACATTCTAAAACCACTAAAACAAGGGTAATTCCACGGTTTCCATTGTTTGAATGTTTCTAATAAAAAGAGTGGAAAAATAGTTGAGTTTAGTTTTATATGTCATCTAGGCACCAGCAATTCTACTAAGTCTTCCCCAAGTTGAAGAGGCCGATGTTGAATTAGATTTCTCATATACAGCTCTAGACACAGCGCCACCTTGGGGATCATAATCAGGGACATTATGTGCTAAGATGTGAGCGTCTGTTAGTGTCTCTGAGCTGGAAACGATGGCGTGTCTGTCTCACCCGGTGCTCCACAGTCACAGCACACACTGTTCCCAGGCATACGTTTCATATCTTCAATAATGGCTTTAGTGAGATCTTCTATGCTGTTCTCCTCGCTCGGGCGTACTTCATGGAATGCCATGTTGAGAGCTTCCTGCTTGCTATTAGTTAGTACAGAGATCCACCTGAAACATTAGAAGACATACATATTACAAGATATGATGCTTAGATATATGTTTCTCCAGCCTTTATACTTCTACCCCTTGTGTAGACTAGAACTGTTTAATAAGTTATAATAATTATATACATCTGGGTCATGGGAATGAATAAGCAGTTTTCTGCATTTAACAAACCACATAAATACCTATCTGGGGTCCTCAGGACAGATCATGAATTTAGTAGTTTAATGCCAGTACATTGACAGTTTGTGTATTGAGCTACCTATTACCAGTTGGTCACGTTCATTATATGCCTATGTATGTGCAATTTTAGTAAAACAATCCCTTAAAAAGTGAGTCAGATTGTTGTGGGCGTACAAAGGCTTTGGCCCTAGCAAAATAATACTAATTAATACATGTCTTCACTCACGCAACACAGTCCTGGTCATCCTCTGCCAAGAAATGGTATGTCCGGTTATCTGCAAGTCATGAACAAAATGTGTTCGATTTTAGATATTTCACACTACGTTCACAATAATATTAGATGCTATTGAATGTTCCATACAGATAGAATGTTTGATAACTCTTCTTTGTTTCCCTGTTAATCAGTAACACACCTCCCAAGGTTTCCCATATTAAAAAGTATAGTACTTCTCCCAACAATACAGTTTTGCCAAGTAAAGTGTATTTGTAATGTCTACTGATTTGCCTTTGGTTGAATATGAGAACAGCTCTGTTTACTCAAGTTGCTCTCTGTACTTTGCCATATTTCATTAAATTTCAGTTTCATATCCTACTCACTGCTTAAGTACTGTAATACCAAACTTACAGATATACTGGCAATGTATGCTATAGCCAGGGGCGCCGAGCTGCTACAAAGTGGCCTGGTCCTGCCTGTGTAGTGATGGTAGAGGCCCCGAGAAGTATCTATTGTCCTGGCTATAGCATAATTACTTTACATGCTTTACAGACCGCAGTTGTATAAAATTGAAGCAAAATATTTCCAGTATTATGTAAGTTTCTTTGCTATTGTATCTTCAGTAAAGTATCACCCACTTGGATTAAAACACACATTACAACCAGGAAACAAATGACATCTACATATAAATGAAAGATTAAAGATAGCAGACAGGGTAACATACGTGATATAAGGTCAAAGCATTTCTTGTCTTCCATATTAGGCTTCACTTGGCACGTCAACAGATTTAATTTGGCTGGTTGGCGGTTCGGCTGCAGAAAAACACAGATAATTAGTAAATGGCAAACCATGCATGTTACATTCTTTTACTGTACACCATAACTGCTGGGAGACTACGTCTTGCAGCTATAACTCTTTCAATAATAAAAAAGTGTTCCCAAATGTTACCCTTCAATCTTACTAACTTCAATTTCAAAGTTCCCCCCATTCCGCCTTTCTGAACACTATTAATACTTGTGATATTTATAGAGCCTCTGGAACCGAACACAGCACTCTAGATGAGGTCTTATCTGTGACACAATGGCAATATACTCTCCCTCTTCATATACAACCAACCACTCTACTGTCTTCTCGCTGCTAGACTACACTGCGGGCTCACCTTCACCTTAAACTACATCTTCAAGATCCCTTTCCTCTATTGTTATTGATATTATATCACCATTTATTCTGCATTGCACATGCATTATTTTACATTTTGATGCATGAAAACTAAGATTTTAAACTTCAGTCCATTCCTCTATTCCCTAAATCGCTACACATTGTAAATCACTTGTTTAATCCCTTTGTGGTTATCAACCCTTATACAAATCTTTGTATTAAATGCAAAATGACCACAAGTAATACCACCAATGAATACATTAAACAAAATAGGACCCAGGACTGATCCCCGAGACCAATCACCTGAGCTTACACCTTTTACTACAATACGCTGTCTCCGACCATTTAGCTCTATTTGAGTCATATCTCAAAAGGAGTTTCAGTTTCTGAATTAATTTATTGAGGGATAATGTATAAAATGCCTTCCTAACATCTAAATAAGCTATATTCGCTTATCCCTGATCTATAAATTTAGTCTAGTCTAAAAATCCACTAGCTTTGTTTGACATGATCTCCCAACAGGAAAAACAAATCCATGACTTGGATCTTGTAATTTATTTGACACTAATAGATAATATGTTTTTACATTCTTCGCCCTACTGTTGAGGTGAGACTCACAGGTCTATAGGCAACAGGTTAAAAGGTTTGGTTAATGGCGCTGCAAGAACTACTCTTAGGGGGCAAATCAGTTAGCCATGAACAGCGAATTTATTGCACAATTCGATCAAAATGCTTCTCTTCACACGTATTATGTTATTTGGCTAAACACGGACAAGAATTACGCTGCAGTCTATGACAAACATTTAACACAATTTGAGCTAGCATATTTATTATGGAAATTGCAATATTTGGGATCTACATACTGCAGCAATCTACTTTAGTCGCCTTAATGTTTATGAACCAAGTCCTAAGGAATCGCACACTACTATGGAGTAAAGATTCCTTTGGATTTCATCTACTTTGGAAAACAGTACTTTTGAGAGGACTGGATAACAGGTATCAGTACATTCTGAAACTCGTTGCTAAGCCTATTGTGTCTGAAGTGCTTATTTGTGGGTATTCCTGATTCACGAGTGTAAGCTGGGACAGTTCCATAAAGAACTGGATATGCTGAAAGCAAATTACATGTAGCGGAATGTTGGAATCCTGTGGGTATTTGAGATTCATCACTCCTTAAGAAATTTAATTGTCAGCATTTTTAGGGAGCATAGGTTCCATCACATCTGGAAATTGTGTGTGGTTTAGAGCTCTGGCGGTCTTAGTAGTAAACATTGGTTGACTAACATGGCATTTGTGTAGAGATAGTCTCTTAACAGAGGTTTTATAGATTAACACTGCAGTGTGAAAGGATTCAGCGTGTTTGCATCTTTTAAAGATTTTTAATAAACATTCTTGTTGTATTTACATCACAGACATAGGTTTTGCTTTTGTTTTGAGTTCATTTGTTAGCGCTATCATTTATTTTTCATATATTTGCAATATTTGCTTAAACAAATACTGAACTGGACCCATAACAGATATCACCATAATGGATATTGCAGCGAAAAGTGTCATTGTTTTTATCACCGATGCAGTCGAGTGATTCTCAGCTGCCACAGCAGAAAATATCCAGAAGCGTCACTTATCTCTATGGAGTTCCCTGTTCAGCTTTACTGAGCATGTAAATACAACTTTCATATTATATAATTATTATTTTTTAAATATAATTATTTTTCTTTTTTAAAAACTATTTGATTATTCATTCTCCGCTTCATGTTATGATACATATGTGCATTCACATCGTCAGCATAGGGTTAGGAATGTACCCTCATTAAAGTTGATAATGTGTAAAAGAATTTATCCTCATCATTACTGCATGCACAATCACTTCACAGGTTTTATCAACTGAATTGGACAATTTGCATCCACCTATCAATGTTTTATTGGAAAAAAAAGGTGGTTGTGAGTAGGACACTTTTGCCTGAAAAATATATGAACTGAATTGCGTTTCTTTTGTACACACCTGTGTTCGCAGCTAATTAAATTGCCATACCAGGTATTTTATTACTTTTGGATGTGTTAGTAACACCTGTTCTGAAAATATATTTGTGTTTACAGAACAGCAGGGTGTATCGTTCCCCTCTGGTGTAGATGATCAGATTGAATTTTCAACAGTAAATACAGAACACTTTTATTTAGGCAGTCTGCAATTTCTTTGTCTCTTTCACCATATCCACCTCCTTCAGCTTTTAGTCTTACTATTGCTTTTTTTTTCTTCCAATAATGTATCTAAAGAATATATGGACACCTTATTTTACTGTTGGTGTCTTCAGTTTGCGTTCTAGCACATTTTATTATGTGTTCAGTCTCTTTTTGACTAGCTTTATATGTTTTTCATCCTCCTCTGTCTATATTTCTTAGGTGTACTTGTAACAACTAACACTTCCTTGGAGAAACATATTTGCTTTCTCCTCTTTTAGCTTTACTAACATCTGCCAGAATATTCCTTTGCATTTAATAGTGCATTTTTCAGTTTATTCCACCTATCCATTCCCACTCAGTCAAAAATTGATATAAATGATTTCTTATGAGTATAGTCAGCCCTTTAACAAAAACTTTCTATAAACTCTGATCCTTGCTTCTGTTAGAGGGATCCAGTGAGAAGTGTAGTAGAAAATGATTGCTTGTCAGCAGCTTTTAATTGCAAAGCTCTCTTCCATTTTAAAATTTTGCTGCAGATCACCGACAAAAACATGGATGACATATGACCAGCTGCCCTCAACACCTCACATTTCTTTGTAACAAAAGCTACCCTTACGCCCCACCCAGTCCAAGCTCCCTTCTATTCTAGTCCTGATCTGTCCCCCTGTTTCCTGGGGTCCGGATTGTTAATGTGAACACTGTGATATTTATTTCTGTGTCACTGCTCCTAAATCTTCATGGACCCTGGTTTTTCACAGGAAGGGCTGCTTACATCTTGCAAGTGGATGTTCATGGGCTAGATCCCACTATCAATCTAAGGTAAGTGGGTGCTCAAAGAAGCTCCTACTCTGCCTGTATCTAGCACAGGGGCTGCTGGATGAATAGCTGTGCCTTCAGGTATTTAAAAAACACTGTGCATTTAAGCTAGTATTTCAACAAGTGATTGTTATATCTCTGTTTACTCCTTGGCATCAGAGCAGAAAACTAATAAATGTACCATTTATAAAAAAAACAAAAACAAAAACAACAAAAAAAAAGCAGTGAATTCCAAGAATAGTCTCCCTGCAGAGTTATGCATTCAACACTTGTAGAGCCAGCATCTGCAATGGGCCGTGCATGCGCAGTTAAGTATAGCAGTGATGTCAAAGAACTACAACTCTCAGCAACCCAGAGTTATGCAGAAGTGGTGCAGAGCGGGAAACAGGAAGAGGAATGCTTGGAAGAAGGAGGGTGGAGCTTGAGAACAGAGAGAGGAGCAAGTGTGAGCCGGGCGGAGAGACAGGAGACAGGCAGAGAGGGAGGAATTGAGCTGGTGACTGATGCACCAGGGAGTGAGAGAAGGAGATCCGAGGAGAAAGTGAGGAAAGAGAACAAGAGACCATTTGGTGAGAAGTCTCCCTCTAGTATTGCAGATTCACTCTACGTTATCCAACAAAGATACTGCTGAATATGATTAAGGTGGAGGCACTACGCAGAAGATATTATGGTGAAGATTTCTATTTGGTGAAAATAAACACACTTCTTCCCAAAGACACTCTGGGGATAGGGGTGTTACACACTGAATTCTCCAAGAACTCAAAGACCAGTTATTAGTAGTGCTTGGGATTTTCAAGCAGGTAACATCAGTAGCCGACACGATTACAAAATGCGCATTATTTGATGAAACACTGTTGAAAAAAAAATTAGCCAATACCGTTCCATGAGCAATGGTCAAGTAACAATTCTTGACTGAGCATTTTCTCTTCTGCCAAACCTTCCGAAGCCTGAAATTAGAGGAATACATTTATATATGCATTCAGCACTAACAGATATTAGTATACCCATTTGAAAAAAATATGTATTTTGTATAATAACAGTATGCAATGTATTCGCTTCAAATGATCATTTAATTTTGATTAAATTTTGGTTTAACAGAAACCCATTAAGCCTCATCTGACCCACAGGAGCTTGTTTTTCAGTGTCAAATTAAAATTTACATATGTAAGTATCAACAAATCTATTTATTGTGCAACCCGTGGTCTAAATTTCAAATACAGTCTCCAATCTTGGAACTCTTGATCATTACAAATTACTCTTTATATCCATAGTGCAACAGAGGCCCATTTACCAACTACAATTCCCAGCATGCCCTGCCCTTGCCCATCTTCCCAGGAGAGGAAACAGAGGAGAACATTTCTTCATAGTGAGGTAAACTTTTGCCACATACAAATCTAATGATTCCGCCAATGCTATGTGTGTGATTAACATGACAACTGGGAGAATTAATATATGTGTCACTTTCACAGATACACCAGTGCTAATTTCAAGTGATTAACACCGTAATTAATTGTGATTTATCCTAGACTCTTTTTCAGAATCGTTAGACCAACTAGCAAACAATGGAGAAGTGATCAGAGCGCTAGACCCCAAGTTCTACAGACATCTCCATACTCCCCTTTTGTCTAGACTAGGGTATCAGACCTACAATGGGTTAACCTACTGCAGGATTGTCTAGTTAACACTGTCTGGATATTTCTTAATATATAGTGAACTATATCTTGGGAATAGGGAGGGTCTCCAGAACAAGCCTGCCACTTAAAGATGTACAGTTATTTCCTTTTCAGCTACATTAAAACAGACATAAAATAAATACTCTTCCTGTAAGGCATACCCATCACTCTTCTTGTACAGGTAGCCATGTTTTTCAGTGCCATACTGCATGTTTCCTTGTAACTGATGCATGTTGTACACCAGCTGCTTACTGATGGAATCCTGTGGAAAATAACACAACTATTAATTAATTGATTGGATTAAACATTGCTGGGGATTCATGCACCAAAAAACTCTTCCGAATGTAAAGAAGGGACAAAATTACAACCCGTGCACTCTACGTGTATATTATCCATACGTTTTAAAATACATACTTTCATTTACAATATATATTCCCCTCCTAGTACCTTTATATACACTCACTTATTGAATGTATTTATCTAGCCCTGTGGCAGCAATATGCCTAGCTGCCTACAAAGATCACATGTTGGGAAACGACTTGAAAGGAAACAAAACCACTACTGTTGCTGGTACATGACTAGAACAAACACTTTAAATATGAATGAATTACATGCATTGACAGAACTTGTCAATGGGGAGATTTGTTTTACTGTTACGAGCAAGACATATACCTTACAAAACTTCTGGTGCACATGCAAACTGTATAAACCCAATTTGGCAACAATCCACCCTATGTAAACTGATTGGCTGGAATTTCAAGAATTTTGTTTCAATATGGAGCACACTTGATGAGCACCAATCTTGGTTTTGAATTGATGTGCTTGGATGGTCCACCAAGTGCAGACCTGCTCTCCATGTTTGGGAGATGCCACCACAACCTAGAAGTACATGTAAGTAATATGCAGAGAGGTGGAAAGATGCTTAGGTACAATGTACACAAGGGGAAATGTCAAATCAAAGACCAACCTCCCAACTCCAACTAATAACACCCATTTATTAAAATAACATCCTCCTTCTAAAATAGTACTTGGTTTAGCCAAATTTATGGATTAAATTAAATCAAGAGTGAGAGAAAATGGGGACTAATTTTGTTAAATTTGACTTCTACATTAGATATTTTTCAAAGTACATCAGAAATGTACTGCTCCACTGGAAAAACAAAGAGGCACTAAACAGGTCTCACTTAAAGTATAGAATGAGACTGGAAGATCGCCAACTTGGGACTAGTGCAAAATTAAAATGCTTTTACTGAGTAGACATGTTCTTTCCCCTCAAACACACAGCAAAGAAAACATTGACCCTCTAAACCTCTTAAAGTCAAAATGTTGCTCTGCAAAAGGAAATGTTGTGTCTCCGCAAACCGAGGTGCATTAGCTCACAGTACTGTGCCAGGAACGCTCTCATCCCACCCAACTCTTGTCCTCATCCTATGGAAATGTTGTCTCCTCTACATATGCTGCCATCCTACACCAAATACTCATGAACCGTGGTAGTAATCTAGGAAAGTTTAGGCAAACAGAGGCACACAGCGGGTCTAAACAAGGCCACCAAGAAGAATTTCGGAAAATCTTGGGGCCCCTTCCATAGCTGCCAAACGGGTGTGTGCCCACACCAGGTAGCTGGCTCCTCCCACTGCAAAGGCAGGCCAGGGCCGCGGTACTTTGTACCATACCACCCCCCTTTCTTGACGCCCATGGATCCAAAGCATAAATTTGCACTTCTAACTCATTTCTTGTGAAAATAAATACTGCATTCAATAGAACTGCGTTTGTGCCTCTAAATTTCCACCAAAGTAAATGGGTTTGTGGTGCAAGCAGGGCCGGATTAACCATAGGGCTAACTGGGCTTCAGCCCAGGGGCCTATGGCATCCAGGGGGTCCTTGAAAGTGCTCAGCAGCAGTATTGATCGGTCGGGGGCGCCCCCAGCCCGATCAGTGCTGCTGAGCACTTTCACTGCAGTACTTCCCCGGCGCGCTGTAGTCTCCTTACTGAGGAGATCTCGTGAGTCTCACTCTCACGAGATCTCTTCAGTAAAGAGTGTACAGCGCGCCGGAGAAGGAGGTAAGTGCCAGGGCGGGGGGGGGGGGGGGGGGGAGGTTGTGCGGGCAGCTCGGATCACGGGGGGGTCCCTCACGGGGGAATGGAGGCCTCCTTAGCCCAGGGGCCTCCATTCCCTTAATCCGGCACTGGGTGCAAGATGACACCGTTGCAGTCTTTGAGCTACAAATGAGGCAACACCAAGCAGTATTTTATCAGAACAATTTATTTTATTATTAAATCAAAGGGGTGATTTTAAAATGGTAAGAGGTTGTGACTTTGAGCAGGCAGCTCATGTAAAAGTATATAGTCACATCAGATTTTTCCACCTCCTGGCAAACCTACTGTTGATGCATCTTTACAACCTAAAGCGATTTCCAGGGTGCTTTGCACTTGATATCTAATGTGTGAAGGTGAAAGGTACATTTTAACGCCTCTATTTAATCCATTCCTAAGGTGGCCATACAAGGTCAGATCTAGTTGGTCGACATGTTTATTAACGACCATATAAGTTGCAGATTTACCCACAAACATTGTAGTCAAATTGGTCACATATTTGGCCGTTCGCGATAAAGCTAACAGACCAGATAGGACATGGCTGCATTGGACTTCCCTCTTGCAGGCAGCTGATGGCGCCAGAAATCAGTGATGTGTGTTCACGGAGAACTGGATTTTCCATCCTGTCCCAACAATTAAAATTCTATTAGATCTGATTTTTATTGGACCTGATTGTCTTCAGGTGATACATGCTACGATGTGACTCTAATTTGGTGATATTATTTATTACTGTCAAAGTTAGGCACAATTTAGCAGAACATTATATATATATATATATATATATATATATATATATATATATATATATATATATATATATATATATATATATATATATATATATATATATATATATATTATATATAAAACAGTGACAGTATGAAATGAAGTCACAGACAGGTGTTCTGTATAAAAGACAGGTGGAACTTCCTCTACAACATGACATTGATGGCTGACAAACCCAAACCACTGAAAACATATGCTTGCTAATTAATCTGTCAGACCCACTCTTTTGCACGAATATACAATAACAAATTGCTCTTCCAATTTATAATAGCCATTAGTGTTAACGGCATACTAAATGACCCGTTAATGTACTGTTTTCATGTAGCCCTTGTAAAAGTAATTAGTTTTCTGAAGGCTGCTTTGCCTATTTTAATTTGTGAAAAAATAATTTGTACCAATTATGTATTTGTCACAAGTAATCAGAGTAAAAATTCTCATTTTTTGTTTTATTGCTAAAGTAGCTTAAAGTGAATAAAAAAAAAATGAAAATAAAAAGATAATCTATGTACATATAAGTTTATACACGCATATGCATATACATACATGTACACCAATCAGCCCTAACATTAACACCACCTGCCTAATATTGTTTAGGTCCCGCTCATGCTGCCAAAACAGCTCTAACCCGTCAAGGCATGGACTCCACAAGATCTCTGAAGGTGTTCTATGGTATCTGGCACCAAGAGGTTTGCAGCAGTTCCTTTAAGTGTTGTACGTTGCATACTTGTGTATAATTATATATATATATATATATATATCACACATACACACACACATACAAATACACACATGCATATTTAAACACACATACATATCCTTATATATACACACACAAACATATGCATATACATACATGTATATATATGTACATACATATATATATATACACACATGCGTTTACAGCTCCCGTTTATGTAAAACAGTACTGCCTCAAATCATTTTAAAAGATCACCATGGCAGCTCCCAGACAGCAAACACTTAAGAGACATTTATGAACACTGGTGTACAGGAAATGGATGTGTTGAAAGCAAAATATCCTTCATGAAAATTCCCAACAGAGTAAGCTTATCTAAATCTATTTTAAAGCACGTCTTATACTTTTTAAAGCATGAATAGATTACAAAATATAGGTTTTAGGATATGTGTTTTAATTTTATTTTGGTTATAGCTATAATGCACTTAGACTAACACACAGGTGCCAAAGCAGTGATTTTTATAGTATAACAGGAACTCAAGATAACGAATGTTAGTATAATTTAATGGTTCTCATTAATGGACACTTCAATGTTAATGGTTTATATGCCTCAGATCCTTAATAAATAATCTATTGATTCCCTGGAGAATACACCCCAATAAGAATTTGTTTATGTTTTTTTATTTCAAGACATTGAAAACAAGACCATGTCTAGCATGTAAATTCATAACATACAACATAAAGAGCATTTTTAAACAGTGCAAACAAGTATGTGATACATCCACTTTGTCTTGATTTATGATTTAACGAAATTATAGGTCAACAGAAATATAATTTCTAGAATTATATATAAATCATAAAGACCAAGTATGGGCCCTACACTTGGTTAAATTTGTCTCTTTTGTTATGAATGCAGTGGGTCATTTTTTCTAGCTATGAATCAAATCTTATTTTTAAATTATATGACTTGAAGGTCTTAGCATCTGTTTCCCAAAATTCACTACTGACCACCTGACAGCTTGGAGGACCTAAATTATTCATTGATTAGAATTTGTAGATAGGCACAAGACAAAGGGACTGAGTAGAACAGTCCTGATACTTTGCAGAACAATAGTTTGCAGTTATGTGACCTAATTTTTTTTAAAAAAATTCTGACCAGAAGACAAAGATCATTATCAGCAAATGTGAAACAATAGTTATCCCTTTGACCACAACCTCAGCAGCAAAGGCGAGAGGTCAAAGGGAAGATTTATATTCTCCCATATGGGAGTTAAAGAGGCAGGGTAATTGGTGAGATTAACCCAATAAGAAGTTTTATATTTACTTTATACAAATTATACAACAGCTCCAATTATAGAAATAAAAAGAGACTGCTATAAAAAAAAAGAAAACCGCCAGCCACCTAATGGATGAATTATGAACATGACTCCCATGCTTCCCAGATTTTCCTAGACTGTCCTTTTTTGGCAACTGGAAATCTGTAACTCATATACGAGGACTAGTAGGAATATAATCCTATAACTGTATTAAGCACATAAAAGGCAAAGCAAATTGTATACTATCTAATATCCTTTTTTCTGTTTTAGAGTTATGGGAGGCCTAATCACACAGAAGTAGAAGGCTTTAAACTACCAAGCAACAAAGAACCTCTCAGACATGGGAGCACCACTGTCTAGCGAAGTGCAGGTAATGTTTGCCCACTTTTGGAGAACATAGACCCTGACCCTTCTTTTATATGGAATGGTAGATGATACCATACATTCTACAGCATGTCCATAATTGATCAATAATCCCCGTTAATAACATTCCCCATATTTTACAACATCCTCCTGGGTGAAAAATAGGTCAGTTAATATAATATAATACACACACACACACACACACACACACCAAAACAACGGCGAAAAGCCAAAGAAATGTTGTAATCCAGATTATTTCTGCGATTGGAGGGAGAATATTGACCTTTTCTACAAATACGTAGAGATCTTGGAAAATGTCAACTTCTTATATTTACGAATGAAATGGCATAGAGAGGAGAAATGAAATAAAAATCAATTAACTTACTCTTCTGAGCTTTGGAAAGCAAATGGGGGAAGAAGAACATAGAGAAGAATATTAGAAAATACATTTGCTTTGTAGTGCACGGTGCATAGTAAATTGAAATATAAAATGACATGTCTAATGTTTTATTTAAAATGTAAATAATAGTACAAACTTGTTCCCTGAATTGGCATATAGCGGCTTATATTTCTTATCATGCTCAGTATACAGCATTAGCATGTATACATGCTGCATAGACAAATCGAGGGGGGTTTCCTAGTACCTGGAAACCCCCCTCCAAGCTTGAGGCACTGTATAATTGAGCTGGCTGGACCCTGCTCCCGTTTCACACCATTCTGCTTGAAAAGGGAGAGCTGCGTCACCTAACAGTAGTCCACGCAGTATTGTCCATGTATATTATGGGGATAGGAAGAGTTGGAGAGCAGCCAAGCACTGTCTAAAATTATAGCCACGGCCCCTATGCATGCTGGTCATGCTCATTGGCGGCGTGGTGTGGAAACCCCCCCTCTACGAATTTTGTGTTTGCCCCTGTGCTGTGATAAAGAGCAACAGTCTCCCCATGCAGTCTATGAACTGCCTATAGAGTTATCATGTAGAGTGACTACAGAGAGAGATATGTGGATTCCAACTCGTCTTCTCCTGGAGGCTACAGAACTCAATGTCACTGCAATCAGGTGCTTGGGAATAAGGTGAAAACAGGTGTGAATCCCTTTGAGGTCTATTGCATCACGGTGGCTTAATGGTTAGCACTTCTGCCTCACAGCACTGGGGCCATGAGTTTGATTCCCAACCATGGTCTTATCTGTGTGGAGTTTGTATGTTCTCCCTGTGTTTGCTCCTGGTGCTCCAGTTTCCTCCCACACTCCAAAAACATACTGGTAGAATAAATAAATGTTGATGATAAATATGCAGGGCAGACTGCATTTTCTCTTATAGTCCAGATAAAGATGGCCTATATCTACACAAGCGAGAGCGCAGTGTGCCCAGCATATAGCTATAGACTGCAACTGACTATTACTTTCCTAAAAGATGAAATTAATGAGGTGCACAAAATAGAGCAGTCAGTCATATGTCAGATTCAATGACTAGGTGACATGAATTATAAAATGGAAAATAACAGCCTTAGATTAATACCAATAGAATGGAACACGGAGTAAATTGAGTGACTTCTACAATTCATTTTATCCAGTCAGCTTTGCATTAGGCGATTGTGCGTTTGAATTTTGAAGTTTAGTACCAAGGTTAAAATGTGCACTGTCAACAAAAATGTCATTCATAAAAAACATATTATAATACAATAACCAACAACAGTAATAGTAAGCACAAAAAACCCCTAAGCAAAAATTATGGTTAAGGATTTCTAAGGGCTCTCAAGCCACCAAATCCGGTTCACTTTCCAGGAATATTGTTACCAAAATACTAATATTAAAAGGAAAATAAAGGTTTAAGATTTAGATACTACTTTTTATGTGCATTTATCCCTGTGTTTTTCTGTAAAATGTGTATATGTTTTAGTATGCCAATTTCTTTACACCCATATTTCGATTTCCTGAAATATTTTTTGTGCCCTGTAATGTTACAAAATAACATGTCAACTTGCTTTATCTTTATTTTATTTATTTGCAATTGCTTTATCTATAGGCCCACTCACTGTATCTCTACAACAGCAGTAAAGTTTCAATTAGTTAAATCTCTGTTATCACTTAAGGGGTCTACCCCTAATTTTCTAAAGGTGCCCACAATTATCACCGATTCTGATCCTTGCGGCTAGTTGCTTTGTCTCCCCATGTCACAGACGTTAAATAGGACGCTGTAATATCACCTGCACCGGGAAACTGCCTGGGTCTGCACAATGCTGTATAACATAGTATGCACTATTTACAAACAAATAATAAACAAGCTTGTAGGACTTTTGTGGAATTATGTCTGTCCAAGGGAAACAAAAGCAAAAATTCTCACTTATGAAATCTGAAAAATATAATTGTGACATAGACTTGTACAAATGTGAATGTTCGTACATTTTGACGTGGTGCCATTAGCTATTTCAGTGCATTAACTTAATGAGCTTTGCCATGTCTCGCAACAGCACTTAGGAGCTTAGGAAAATTAGGAAAACAAAGATCATTAATGCGGTTCCATTTTTGACGTATAAAGGTCTTTCGCGCAGAACAATCTTGTTTCCCATAATGATACAAAAACATTTGTCACGTCTTCCAACAAGTAAAGTGGATAAAGAGGGGCACATAAAGGAGTGGGAAACCCCCAGTTGCATAGTAATATTTATGGCAATGAGGCCTAGGGACTCAGCAGCAGGTTGTGCTCGTCTTAAGAGGTTGTGTAGACCTGATCGGCTCACATTGTACCTTGGGGTGACCTCTTCTACCACGTATATGTCCTGCTGCTGCTATGGCCTACTCATTTAATAAAAATGAGAACACACACCCTGGCAAACAAATATAAGGGATCATCAAACAAAACGTACGATACACAAACACAATAAAATACATATTAATATGCAATGAGTAAATATAATATTGAATTTAAATGACCAGACACTTTTGGAATTTATAAAAAGTATACCCCTAGATTGGACCCAGAGGTTGGACAATTGGAAAGAAAAACTTGTCTCTGAAATGGGCATTGGAAGGAATGCTATAGGAAAATTAATGGATAATACTACAAACATGGATGATCTTTACCTCTTTTGGTTCGACCTGCAGTGTAGGTTTGAGTAGATCCCGCAGAGAACACAGCTGCTTCTTCTCCTCCTCCTGTCTGCTCTTGATCTGTCATTAACACACAAAAAGGACAATATTAGTGACGTGGGCTCTCTGTGTGGGAAAGGTCATTGACTTTTTTTTTTTTTTTTAATAATCATGCAAGTCAATCATTATTCTCTTGAATGTTAAAATGAGCTTCATGCCCACGGACTAACAGGCATCTCTCCCACCTCTCAAACATGTGACCTACCCAAAAACATCCGAGTCATCAATCCCCTGGAGGGACAGTTCTCAGAAAAGGATTACAGGTTACACAATTTACCACATAGGATTAGACAATTTACCAATGCCTACTGTGGGCCTGAATTAGAATAGGCTGGCATTTAGTGGCACAAATGTAAGTGTAAGCTTACAACTGCAAAACTGTGGCTTAATGTGTATTTTGAGCGCCACTTATTTTAAGATAACGGGCCTTATTCTTGGCATCACTCTACGACGGAGGAACCCCACAGTGCACATCTCCAGCATCATTGACAACAGTCCCAATTTAGGTTAGATGCTGAATAATTTACCCAAGGCAATTAGGCTTTCCTGAATTGTTTTCTCCTTTGACCCTGTTGCCTACCCTCCATTCTCTTCTGGAAAAAATGTTGTAATCTCTCAGTCTTTAAAAATTACTCACCCTAAAAGTACTGCATTAAATGTTATTCTTTCCCCAAAACCCTTCTGAATGTTAGGGATTTTTTTGTTATAATGGGCTCCACTGAGCCTTCCACTATTCAGGGATTTACAGTATGTACCTAATCACCTACCTGAACTTCAGAACATTAACTATAAGCTCATACTGAAATGTTTAAACTTGAGACGGCATTAAATCATGGCTTAGGAGAATGTACGCTACTAAATTGATGCTCTTACCTAAATTACTGTATGTAATTAGAACCCTCGCTACCTCTTTGGTGGCAGCAGAATTCTATAAAATTAATTAATATTGCTGTTTGTATGCCTCAGATCTCTAGAAACATCTCTGTATACAGAAAACTACTGGTGGACAATTTCTACCCCACTTGCCCCTCTTATTACGAAACAGCGCAACTCAATCGAAGGCACCTCTTAACATATATAATATAATTTAGCTTTCTCTTAAATATTTACCAGCCTTGCCATCAAATCCTTTTTATTCCTTCAGTCTCTGAAAGTTTTGTCTATTTAAACAGGAGTTAGCACCCGTTTCTCCCTTTGTAGGGAATCCCAATTCATACCCTAGATTTCCCTCAGGAAGGTGCAACAATGGATAGATAACAATTTGACTAATGTTTACGACTTGACCTGTGGTGTGTGTGTGTATGTTGAACAGTGTGGGTTTGCGCCCTGTATGTGGTTTCTTCACCATGTATATGTCGGACAGTGTGGTTTCTTCACCATGTATATGTCGGACAGTGTGGTTTCTTCACCATGTATATGTCGGACAGTGTGGTTTCTTCACCATGTATATGTCGGACAGTGTGGTTTCTTCACCATGTATATGTCGGACAGTGTGGTTTCTTCACCATGTATATGTCGGACAGTGTGGTTTCTTCACCATGTATATGTCGGACAGTGTGGTTTCTTCACCATGTATATGTCGGACAGTGTGGTTTCTTCACCATGTATATGTCGGACAGTGTGGTTTCTTCACCATGTATATGTCGGACAGTGTGGTTTCTTCACCATGTATATGTCGGACAGTGTGGTTTCTTCACCATGTATATGTCGGACAGTGTGGTTTCTTCACCATGTATATGTCGGACAGTGTGGTTTCTTCACCATGTATATGTCGGACAGTGTGAGTTTGCACCATTTTCTTTACAGAGCGTGCTGGGAGTTAGAACGAGTTTTTAAGACATACTGGAAGTGGAATTTCAAGAATATCTCTCCCCCAATATTAGCTGTCAATATATGATCATCTAGCCAAACTTTCAACATCCACCATCATACCCAATCTTTCCCCTTTGATATCGACGCTGCAGTAAAAATTTACTTTTTTGACATGGTGGAGTTGCATAAAAGTATTTCACCTCCAAATAGATGCATTTAAACTATGAATTACACTTATGGGCAACACTATCCAACTAAACATATGGGCCACGCTAGTCAGTCTACCCATTCAGCTTTCAAAGTCCACTGACAGGTTTGTCTCTCTTTAACTGTACATCACCCACTGCTGCCTAGTGAGGCACTAGAACACCCCCTGCTCCCCAATGTCAGAAACGGAGATAACATTTCAGCTGTACTGAATGAGATGTAGGCCAGTTGGCCTGAATTTGTACTGTATATATGCTTTACAATATTAATCATCGCCCAATTTCACATGTAAGTATGTACATATTAGGAGGAGCACCCTTATAAAAAAAAAATTAGAAAATACGTGTGATAAAGCAGGGCTTTTAAACAAAAAATGCAATAGAATTTGAAATCTGTAATCCTTATTTATAGCCTAGATTGTACAAGGATTCCTAATCCAGTAAAAATATACAAGATGTGTGACGCAATCCCAAAGGACCAAGTATGCTCAGACCCCTGGTGGTAGAGGTATGCATGACCAGCGTGAATAAGGCAAAGTAGGGGCCTAGCTCTTTGTGAATGAACCCCAACATCTCTGTCTTATCAGATGAACAGATTATCAATTGAAAACTATAAATACAGAGTCAATCTGGTGTTGTGTTTATGAAAGGCACACAATAAAATCCAAGCTTTATATTTCATGATGAGAATGTGGAAAAACTCTGAATGGCAAGTAAAAAAAAATATTTGATTTTTGTAGCTCAACATAAAGAATATGGGACTATAATCTCATATAGAAACTACTACATAACTTGGTAAGGCCACCAACATATCTGTATAATAAGCAATACGTGTGTGTATATATAAATAGAAAATGATATAAGGTGACTAAGGCATGTGCAAAAGAATAATGCGGAACCCTGTTGTCTTCGCCTCTTTGTGGCTGAAACGGAATCCTTTGGACCTTGATCAGCAGCTATTTAATGATCTACAATTGCTTGTTCAGCAATGAGGCCTAGTTTAACCTGCAGGTCCGATCCCTGTTCTGGTGTCTTGACAATGTGTGTCCGGGACTCATGGGGGACAATCATTGGAACAGGAATTCCCATCTGATACCATGATTGTAGAGCATTTTTGTTACATTTATCAGTTCTCTTCATCTCCTCCAGGTGCTGGGAGCAAGGTCTTGGAAAAAAAAAAAAGAGCAGGTCTGATCCTTTATATGTGATTTTCCTGGCATTTGGGCCTGTGAGCGCAGTCTACGAAGGAGCAGTCCCTCAGCATATAAAAAAAAGGGTCATCCGGGTCCACAGATTTAGGTACATTTTTGATCCTTATATTTGTTAAAAGGCAGAGAATAAGACTGAACATGAGCAGCCGACCACCGCATCACGTGACCTCCTGTGCACAGGTAGCATACCATAGGAGACTGCGTGCTCTGCCTCCTCTGATGGGCATATGGGGAGATTTTAGGGACATGTGGGGAGGTCTGAGGGGTATGTGGTGGCATTTTGTGGCAAGAAGGGCCTGAGGGAATATTATGGGGTTTTGCAGCAATTGGGAGGTCTAAGTGGCTTGTGTTAAATTTTATAAGTAAGTCAGAGGCATGTGTGAGCAATTTAGTTTGAGTGATATGGATATGCCAGGGTCATTCCCCATTATTGAATCATACAACCCATGAAGTACATCAGGTTGCCCGTCAGTGATCTCTATGCTCTTCCACCAGAGTGCTGGGCTAAGAGGGTCACTGTGCGATACTACTGGTAATCTGTCTTTTTGAATGTAGAGGCTGCATTAGCTTGCAGGGATTTTAGGTCGGAGATTTGACGAATCCGATGCTTAATACATTTACCCCCAGGTGTTGCTCGAAGAGAGAGTGTCTATAAAATTAGGGTTAGTGTTTCCAATGTCTATTATATTTTCAGTCTGTTGTACATGAGATTAAACTGCACTCTATGCAATTAAACACAGATATTCAACTGAGCCCAACGGTTCTTCACCAATATTTTTCTGATCTCATTCAGTATGATATCAAGTTACTATATGGTGTTATACTGGGTCACAGAAAGGTAAAAATAGGAAGTGTAAAGTGTCGAGTAAAAATAATTTCCTATAATATGATCTGCGTTATGACCAGGAGATCCACAGCAGGGGTGACTGGAAGAACTGGAGCTGCTTTATTTAGCCATATTAGAATCTGGGTTCAAGGAAAGTCCCCCCAAAATATAAAAACAGAAATTAGGATATAAAATTAACATTTTATCCCAAAAGAGCCTGCAAGTAAGTGGGAATGAGCAGGGACCGAGTTTCTATAAAGCACCAATCAATGGCTAGTCAGAACAGGCCAATAAATTTATGTGCAAGTTGTTAGTACAAAGAGTAACGAGGACACTATACCATTGAGGAACAATATGCTAAGTTCCTGCTAATAAAAGAAAAAAAACAATTGTTTACACCGTATGTACCATCTAGAACCCTCATCTTCATTACGTATCTCTGTGGGTGAAAATCAATTATGATATATAAATACATATCTGCATTAGCAGTATATACTTCTGTTCTGCATCATTGTATATTACAATGTGAGTATATAAGCATATGACAACAACTGGAGGAGGGGGAACGGAACTGTGTATTTGACAATAAACCTCTGGGTTGAAGTGTCAGGGAGAGGGATGATCCATTACACGCAGCCAGATGGATCTTGGTTTCACTGGCTGCCGTCTTTGTCTGGACAGCGTCAGGGGAAGCAGAAGTGAAAGGAATGAGCTTATTACTGTCTGTGAAAGACGGATTGTGTGGCTATAAAAACCTGCTTTACGGTGAAGCCCAGACTAGCAATCTGATCTATGCAGGGTGCTGGTTAAATGTTTCATTACCTAGAACATTACATGTTGAAAAGAGGATCTTCTACCTATGAGGAGAATTATGCAGTCCAATATATTATATAATACATACATATATATCTATATCTATCTATCTATCTATATATATATATATATATATATATATATATATATATACACACACATATATACACACACACACACATACATACACACACACACACACACACATACACATACATACATACATACACACACACAAACACACGTGCACGCACACTAGTGTACATTCTGTCAGAACCCAATTATCCTACTACTAATTTTTTTAGTGTGTGGGAAGAAACCGAAGCAGCTACCATACCATAAATATCGATAAAATCCACATAGATCAGGCCTTGGTCTGAATCTAACTCATGATGCCAGTGATGTGAGGCCAATGCAAACCACCGTGCTACCCTCTGTATTCACAATGCCCATTAACTGTGAATACATCCCAGAATGAAGCATTTCACATGTAGAGGTATATAAAACATTAGTAACACACTATTATATTGATTTTATTTTACTATAAACCCAGAGTTGCATTAAAGTGTTGACATTCTGGCTGAGATTACTAGGATACAGAAAGTGTACTTACATTTTGTAGTTCGGTGGTCAGACCCTCAATGTAGGATTTCAGTTTTTCAGTGGCTTGTAAACATTCCTGCAGAAAGCTACAAATAAGTCATTATTCTGGGGTCATATCACCACTTGGGCTGTATGCATGTGAGGGATTGTTCAGTACACAGAATAACTGAATGACATGTGGCCTGCCATATTTTGGCGAGACTGTTCTGATTTCCACGTGTTGAGATGCCCATGATGTGTATCTGGGTTGGGTCTATTTTATCCCGATTATTAGTTCTGGACTACTGGGAGTGGGGTTGGGTATGTTAACACTTCACTGAGCCTATTGGATGCTTAATGGATGATTTTATTAAAAGGTGCTTAGAACACTTAGAAAATCATAACCACAGGAAGCTTTTCTGTCACAAGTAAAAGTATGACTTAGAGGGGAGTTTTATAGGGATTTACCTTTAAGATCATTTTGCACTTGCACACTCCTGCAACTTTTACTAACTAGATTGTTTTTGCTTTCTGGTGTCCTTCAGTTGTTTTTTTTTACTTCTTTTTTGTTACCAAGGCCCTTACATTTACCATCTAGAATTGTATATTTTTATTGTTGATAAAAAAACACATAGCTCTGTGCCTTGGATACAACTTTGAGTAATATCCAAGGGTGACGAACACCATTCTGCTTAGATGATGTAATGGCTTTGGTGAAAAAAACACAGAAGCTAGAAAGATAAAGCTTAGCTCCCTGGGTATTTGTGTTTGCGTATTAAGGTTTTTAACTTCAATAGTATTTTTTTATTTTTCTTCCAAATTTAAGGGATACAGAAAAAATAGAAAAGGGAAGGGGAAGGGAAGGCCAGAAATCGTATTAAGGTTTTAAAAGGAAATAAACACCTTAAAAAGAGTTGTGTAGAAAAGTAACACCCCTCCTGTTTAAAAATGCAGCGTTCCTGTGAATTGCTCTTCTAACCATACCCATTGTCTAAGCACCATGAAGGCGGGCTCATCTGCCAAATGACATACCACACGCTGATAGACAACTACCACTAGTGACTATACCCGTTACACACCCAGATACTGATATCAGTGGTACAGAAAGGCTACAAGGCTTGGGAATCAAAAATATCGGAATCTTACTTGCACTGGGAGGTGTAATGCTTGATGAGATTCTGCAAAAGATCTGCCCCTTTCTTGGTTTTTATCTCATTCACTTTTATCAGATACTAGAAATAAAATAAGAATTAAATGTTAATCCTGTTGAGATAAAATCCGATTACATGAAACGCTGCTCTTTAAAATGATGTCTATTGCTAAATTAGGATCAGAATTGAGTACAATAGGTGAGGCGAGACAGCCGGCAAAAGGTTCAGAATCTTCGGTCACACATTTAAGTGATGTTATACTTTTATCTTTTTATTTTATGGCTACACTACCAATTTGTACTGTGCGACATGTGGCTCATGCAGCAAATTGTATTTGTGTTTTGGATGAGTCAGTCTTGCAGTTTGTCGATTATGACCATGTGTTTCTGTGTTTACTTTTGACAATTTCCTGCTGCTTCCTTGTTTGTAATTTTGCGACAAATGGCATCTCCCATTAAATGAGTAAAATCTTTTGTGAAAATCAAGTGCGTCCTGACACAGGTTCAGCAAGCTGCATCACTCAAGGTAACACAAAGCACTTTAATATAAAATTATGCACAGTCAATCACTAGTATAGGACTCCACACGTTCCCCAAAAAATGATGTATCTAATGATGTATTGTAGAATAGTGCAGAATAATAACAAACATCATCATATTTATGAAAATCTTAAAGATAACTGATAGTTGAAATATGAAAATAGTCATCTTAAAATGGCCTACGATATTACATTAAAAGTAACATTACTTATTTCTATAATGTCTCCATTTACATTCAAATAGCAAAAAATTATTTCATTTCCCCAAGTACTCCCAAAAAAGATTTTTTGTGCATCTGTTCCAATTTAGAATATTGGAAAGAGGAAACCATCTTTCTTCTCCACAAGCAACGTGATTAGTCCGCTTTATGTATGTGACTGTATGGCTATAGAGTCTCTGCTTCGATACTGCATAGGATAGGACAGTGGAGACTTTGTATACAGGAGTAATAACAGTATAACATCTTACTTCACACATCTGCAGTTGGAACATCCTGCGCTCTTTCTCCAGTTCTTCAGCGATCTCTCCTCCTGCCACCTCATTCCGCACCATCCCATACTGCTTTGCCAGCTCTCTCTTCTCCTTCTCAATTTTAGCACTGACAACAAAATAGTTACAAAGCATTACAATGCTAATGGAGGAAAGGAATTAAAGCAAACATACAGCGCAAGAAAATCCCAGAGCTACTCCCACCAGGGCCAAGTTAAGTGCATGTTTGTAGAAATTACACGATATCAACCTCACTCCCACTCAGGGCAAGGACAGTTGTAATATCTTTTATACCTAGAGAAAATATTAGTTAGGCTTCTGTTCAAGGGGTATCTCTAATAGTGCAGAATGATAACAATGTAGATAAATAACACAAATAGATGAAGTGTTAGAATTACTGAAAATTACATTGTCCAACTTACAACTTGTTCTCGTAATCCTTCCAAGCTTTCTCAAAAGGTTTCTTTAAATCCTGCAATAAATAAAAATGTTGTAACCGAAAATACTCTGCAAACAGACAAAATACAGATACAGTACTGCTAGGAACGCCTGTCCCTTGTCTATGGTGAATGAGGGGCAGGAATGGCACATGTACTGTATGCGGAGCTATAAATTATTTTGTTAAGGTGTGATTGGCTATCACTATTCATATGCTGTTTATCTGATTGGACACAAGTTGTCGGGCTTGGATAATCAATATACAGCAGCATATTTCTGGAGAGGAGTGTGCTGGCCTTGTGGAAGGCAGTGACCTGTCCTCTTGTGTGAGGGCTATGATGCATTTTACAGGGGCAGCGTCATGAAGTTAGAAGGACAAGAAGGAATGCCCTGACTCAGAGTAAGATAGTGGTCATCCAACAGCACAGAGTAGTGATGTACGGTGCCAAATATGGGAACATTGCGGTGTCTTCAGTCTACACCTCAATATGTACTGAAGGTCATACATCCAACTTGTCTACAAACAAATGTAATATAACACAGTATAACACAGCCCTGATCATAGTTATAGAAAGAAAGGGGATTCCAGATGAATGGGGAAAAAAAAAGATACAGAATGACAAGAAGAAGTGTACTTCTATACAGATTGTATAGGAATAAGATTTAAGATCAAAGTAAAACCATGATAAGACCAAGTGAGACACTTTAGAAAACTATAAGTGCTTCAGTCTACAATAGGATGGTTCTGATATCTACCATTTATTGAAGTTACGGGGTACCATAAAACAGGGTAGTGTTCTGTGTTACATTTCTAAGATTCTACCACTCTTCTAGAAATGTGTTGTCACAGAGTAAAGCAACGCTGCAAGTGCCATAGCCACTGCTAATAAAAATACTGGCACAGGGTAATATGCAACAGCAGAACCATCACTATAATATATCTCCATGGGCAAGAAACAAATAATATTACTAGCTCTAGTGTCCTGGTGTGGTGGGAACCTGGCGGTTTAATGAATAAGATGCTACTCTCACCACTGTAGTGAAGTGCAGGAGAACACTTCTTATACTCCCTTATGGTGCAGGGTGGAGTCTGGTCATATATTGGGGGATTGGTGATTTCATGCCCTGAGGGAATATTAGCACCAGAGGTGGGAACTAATGCAACCTCCAGGTTAATTCCCGTTCCTTAGTTGTTGGAAGAATGGACTTGACAAAAGACTTGCATCTAGTGACCAAAAGGGCTGCAACATATTTTTCATGGTGTAAATTAATAATTAAAAATCAAAACTATTTCTTCATTGGGTACGAGATTACAAACATTTAAAATCTTTTTGTTCTTTATATTTTCATTTTGAGTTGGAAAAAACAAACAAACAATGGCTTTAAAAGTACACATGTGGACTAAGTGCAGTGAGGCAGCCATTTTGTGAGGTAAACCAAAGTCTGCTAGCTCAATAGAGTGCAGTCTTCCGTATACTGGATGCTTCACCCCGTAAAATAATTGGCTCCACTATGCATAAGTAATTGGTATACTTTAAATGACTCCAGGAGGTATATTTATTAAACTGTGGGTTTGAAAAAGTGGAGATGTTGCCTATAGCAACCAATCAGATTCTAGTTTTTATTTAGTACATTCTACAAAATGACAGCTAGAATATGATTGGTTGCTATAGGCAACATCTCCACTTTTCCAACCCACAGTTTAGTAAATTTAGCCCCGAGATTCATTCAGTTCCCTAATTACTACCTAACACTGTGACTCAAAGATTTGACAGGACAAGCTGAACAACACTTACTCTTTCACAGACACTTACCCCTTTCACCTCCTTCAGATCTCCCTTAACCAGCGAGTTTAGAAAGTAATTAATGTTGTGATTAAAACTCTGCAGCTGTGTGAGACAAATATGCAAATGAGTGACAGTTACACAAATCATGGCTATCATTTCTTACATATCTGATGCACTTGTCAGCAAGCCATCTAATGCATTACAGAATTCATCTGCTCATGTAACAAAATTATTTTCATGACTGCCCACCTCACCTCCCATTTCAATGTCTTATATCTTTTTATGTTGGAGAATATGGACCTAAAAAAAAAATCATTTTTGTTAGTGTTGTGCTCCAACACCCTACTTTGTGCAGTGTTCCTAGCAACGGAGAGCAGTGTGTGCACCTCCATATGCACAGAGCATCCTTTGCATGTCCTAAATGTGCTCCATGAGAATAATGACTTGTCATCTTTAAAAGACAATGGAGTGTTTACAAAAATAATTCCAGTGAATTCAATTATTTGCAAAAAAACCCCGCTTGTTTATGTATTTTATTTTTAGTAACAAAATAGCAGATTACTAACCTCTCTAGAAATCAGCCGAACATACAGTTATATTGATATACAGGTGTAAATATATATTTAATGTCTTAAAGAGGACAATGCGGGTTTATGTATGGAAGGGAAGTCTTCAAGAATTGTAGGTATTTGGGATTAAAAGGTCATATTAAACCAATTCTGGCTACTTCTGGTTTGAAAGTTTTAAGATGCTATACAGAGTGCGAGTGTGAGTGTATACATACACACACATTATCATTTGCATTCAATATTATTAATAGATGAATATTAAAAGAAAAGAAGTACATTTCTTTTTAACAAATTGCAAATAGCTAAACAACAAACAAAACATTTCTGCAACAAATACCATGCATGAATGCACGATACTTGCTATAGGCAGGTTTATAAATACATCTGAATCAGATTTTCATTTCTGGTGACAGGGTGAACTTTAAGTAACGCTCCCGTGTGTCCTGGTGATTACAGTAGAGTCGCCATTTTTACCCAACAGAAATATTTAAATCAAAATGCTATTTTTTTTTCTCCTGAGGCACCAAAATGTAAATAGGTTTTTATAACTGTATTGACTTATTTGGGACCTAAAATGAATTATTGGGTTGACTTTATGTGTTTCCCAATAAATGAGTCCTACTTATATGCCTAAGTTGCTTCTATCACATGGTTTTTTTTTACTCTTATATTTTGACATTGACAGTTTGCAGTGAAAATGTAAAGCAGCAATGGCTTTAAAACATAAAACAATGGCTTTAAAGCCATTGCCGCTTTCAATTTTCACTGCAAACTCGTCGAATAGCAGCGAGTTGAAAAAGTGGACACTCCATGGAAAGTAGTATTTGAGATCCATTACATCATTGACACTGGAACCTATATTCACTCAATGTGCTCTCAGTAGTTGTTTAGAGATGAGGTCTTAGATGTTATTTCTATGCACAAAATTTAGCTTTGACTTTGCAAGCAAAAAGTTCAATAAACATGCAATAAAAAAATAACACCACAACAGCATTGAAAGACTACATCATGCATATTCTGTGTTAATAACTATCTAACAGAATGAGGGCGATTTACAAGATGGTATTCGCGGCAGAAGGAACACACATTTGTTCTATATAATGATAAGAAGGGGCCAGATGTGGGGTGGATCAGGCATTCTATAAAGAATACGGGAATTCCACAATAATGAGCCTTTTTTTCTGCAGGAATGCTGAAACAAGATTTAATTATGCAGGAAAAGGTCTTATAATGAAGATGAAGTAATGGAGAGCGCACATATTTGAAAGTGCTTCCAATTTACCAGGAGTATATAGAGTCTTTTAGTCAGGAACAGCCACAGTTTTACATCTGGTGGTAGTCAGGCCTTGGCAAATACTTTCAATGGAGTGTGTCTTGCAGGAACTAGGGACATGTTATTGAGATGTGCAATAATAGTCACTTTTTCACTTTTGTATTTTTTTTTTGTCACAAATCAAAAGCTGGAAAAAAAAGTTACACAAATAATCTGTGCAGATGAACAACAAAAAGTGGCGTCTTCCTGCCACACTTATAGGGCCCCGCCGGCCCTGAGTGCTAGCTATACGAGTCAGTGAACTTGCTTGATACTTTGGAATCTGGGAAACTTCCACCTGAATAAGAGAACATACCACATTTTTTATTGGTGTCAACAGTTCCTTTGAAAGCTCAGCGAAGGCATTGAAGGCGTTACTCAGAGCTTCCTCTCCATTGTCCCGGCAATTTAGTGATAGTTTTTCCAAGGTTGCTATATAAACCTCTAGGTGCGTGATATGTTCTGCAATGAAGAAATACAAAAATAATGTACATTACCTTGGGAAAATACAAGCAAACATTCTGATCATTCAACAAGGCCTAAAGTCAACCAACATGGAACCTCTAACCTCATCTCCCAATAAAAATAAATGCAATAAATAAAAAAACAGGTTGCCAACGCAATAAATTAATAATAAATTCATTTTTAAATCTTTAAAATCAATTATATTCAAATCTATGGCTGTCCTGTTTCTTCCATAGTAAAAACAGAAAGGAACATATTTAGATTATGCTATTCAAAATGCTGAATATAATATTCATGAGATCAACAGCTGGCAAGTCTAAGATCTTTCTAGATTAAGGCTAAAAAGCAACATTTAATAAAAACAAAATAAAAAGGGGGATAATCAAAAATGAACTACATCATAAAATGACCAACATTGTCTTTGACAATAAAATTTAACTTAAACAAATCTCGGGTGTAACTATAGCTGTACCAGCCCATGTGACTGCTATGGGTTCAGACAGCTTGAGGGGCTCAGAATGCAGAGAACAGAATGTACATGTACAGCAGAGTTCCCTCTAATCTGTCTCTGCAATGCGTAAAGCAGTTAACAACCCCAGAACTATATAATCTGTTGTAATCTTAAAATAGGCCCTGGCCAGTCTGACTCCGAGTAGAATTAAATTACAATAATGAAGCAACAACAGTTAGAAACATTTAAATATATTTTTAATGCGACACCAACACTGTCGTAATAAAAATTATACAGTCTTTACCTTCAATGTTTAATTCTACTATATAACCCAAATATATTGACTTATATTTTCCTCTTGTGCCCCACATTGTCCTCCCTTGTACCCCACATGTCCCCCCACCCCCTCAGATTTTGATTGTTTAGGATAGAACAACAAAATATGCAAAGGTCATATCAGTTGTTGAAAAAATAATAACAAATTGACCGACAAACTCCAGCACAAGCAGAACGTGATAAGATTTTCAAGTAGTTGTTATTCTTACTAGCGTTTATTTATAGGGTGTTCTGCAGTGCCGTGCATGGTGGTAGAACAAACAGGTAGACCGTTCACATAAACAAAAGTTCACAAGAATGTATATAACGCCCCGTGTTTTTTTACTGTGTTTGTTCCCATTTGTAAAGCTACAGAATTTCCTGGCACTATATAAATAAATGTTGATGATGATGATATTTTCCCCAAATAAAACGTTAACAGTGTATATAACATGCTTGGTTTAGGATATGAGCTTTTGAATATTTGTGAAACAAGAGCTGGTAAGTGGAACTTTAGTACTTTAATAATTGAGTGATTTGGTTAAAATAAGTAGGATGTGAATGGTGACCATCCCAGAGCAAGAAAGACATCACTGATAAATGTTGGCATGAGATTATATTCCCAGTAAAATTGAATACTGTACATGCTTGTATACCCTGCTCAATAATATAGTTTAGGTCCTCGTTATTTTTTCATTTGTGGCCAGTTAAACATACAGGCATGGATTAGTGGTATTACGCATCTCTAATACATGCACAATCTCTTTTTCTTTGATACGTGTTGATTAACTTTTTCCTTTGACACATGAGAATAACCCTTTTTACCCATGAAAATACACTATATAACATTTTATAGAACATTTGTATTGTTTTTGATAAAAAAAACATATTATATAAACACTTCGGTTTATATTTTGACTATTTTTTCAGTAGCAATGCTGCCAAAATAACATCTGCCAGCGAGAGCCCCAAAACAGATGCCAGATCATTATGCTCATCTCTCCCTGATGGGAATGTGCTGCATGTGTCCTTTATTAACCTTTTTACATAGAAATCCAAACCAGCATTCCCATTTTCCTAAACTGAAAAGATTAGATCACTGGCAGTATTCTGCAGTATATAGCGTCACACTACAATTTCAGTCTAATGGGACTCGTTAAATATAAAATAAAAGCTTCTGCTCTATTACAGAGATCACAACCCAATATAGCAGACCTGGCCATCCCGGGGCTCTTCAGGTGTTGTCAAACTACAACTCCCAGCATGCCCTGCCAGCTATTGGCTGGCTATCAACTAGCAAAACATGCTGGGACTTGTAGTTCCATATCTGGAGAGCCACAGGTTGGCATATATAGTCTGTGTTAGCTACTCTATCACAGACAATGCTCCAACTTCAATACAGCAATTATACTTTTCTTACACCATATAGAATATTACCAGTATTCTATCCTGTTCCGTTTATGAAACCCATTTTTCTTATAAGAACTTAGTAAAGACAATGCAGCTGACTGCAGCAGCTTCTCTAATGAAAAGAAAAGCAATGTCCCATCCCTTGTCTCTTGCGCTGAAAGCAGATTAGGACCAACACATAATGGGGCTGGTAATGTTTTATTTTTATTTTTTTAAGAAATGCTAATAAAGCATATACAGCGCACATTCTAATCAGGTAGATAAGTACTCTGCTGGCAGTTTTTTTTTTTTAGTAGAATTGCTACCATAAAAAAATACTAAAACACACAAGTGTTCATACTATATTATATTCTAAAAGAAGAACGGACAAGTTGGATGTATGAACTTATTTTCATGTAGACAAGCCTCTGCTCCTTCCACTGACTGTCAGTATGTGACTTCCCATCCTAACATGCTGGTAACACCCAGCCCTGTTCTCAAAAAATCTGGTGGACAGATCACTGCTTCGCACAAGATAAGCACATCCTGAAATGTTCTGAACATTCCTATGATCTGGTGACCTGATTCCATACAGACTGTTGCACACACGCCAACTTCAAAGCAGGCAATATGGACTAATAATAATATGGTGCTTTGACAACAGTAAGACCTGTATAGTAAAATAAACTAAACCAGCACCCAGCACTAGTTTCTGCTAAAACCCCCTATGAAGTCCCCTTGTGTTTTTTAGCAATCAATATCAATCAGAGCCACCAAATATATTATTAGCTGATAATAAAATAGTTCCTTACGATCACATTTTTGGAATGATGTTTATTACACATGCCATTCTAAACCTTAAGGGCCTGAGTCATTAATGAGCGCAAAGCATAAAAAAGCAGTAACTTTGCACCTGGGCAAAACATGTTGCATTGGAGGGGGGGGGGGGGGAGTTAATGTAAAATGTGGGGACAGATTTCTAGTTGGGGTAGGACATGTCCTAGATCAATTTGAAATTTCAATGTAAATATAAAGCTATCCAGTATTTGTGTGCTTCATGAAAAAAAAACAGCCAGTATTTAACTTATGTGCAAAATAAATAAACTAATTTGCACCCCTTGCATTGTAACATGGTTTGTCCCAGAGAACATTTACTCCTTTTTTTGCCTTACTTTCCTTAATGACTCAAGCACCAAGTCTTTTAGTTACAAATAACAGCACAGTTCTGAAAACCTCACAAATCGCTTCATGTGTACAGCACATAAAGGGGCATATTCAATTTTTTTGAATTCCCGTGGCGTTAAAACTATCACCTTTATTACGGTAATAGTAAGCTGGATTTCAGCTTGTGGCTCAGGGAGCCGCAAGCTGAAATCCAGCGAGAAAACTACCGTAATTTCGGTATTCATGCGCACTATTACCGTAATAATGTTAATAGTGTGCGCTCTGCGAGATATTTGGCGTTTTCGCCAACAATTGAATATGCTCCTTAAAGTCTCAAAAATCTCACACAGATAATGGGAATATGCTCCCACTAAGACTGCTACTTATTTTCTCTTGCATCACATCGGTGACTAAAACCTACTGCAAAAATGTCTCCTTTTACTTATGCTATGATCCAGGCTCTTGCCCTCTCCATACTAGATTATTGTAACCTTTTAATGAATGGTGTCACACACAGGGGTCACCTGTTGCCCATCACTGTTCTATAGTTTCTTCCCCCACACAGACTGCAAGCTCTTTGGGGGCATGGCGAACTATTCTCTGTATCATCATCACCATTTATTTATATAGCGCCACCAATTCTGCAGCGCAGTACAGAGAATATTTTGCTATTCACATCAGTCTCTGCCCCATATAAGCTTACAGTCTAAATCCCATACCACACTCAGACAGACACAACTTAGGGTTAATTATGTCAGCAACCAATTAACCTTCAGTAGATTTTTAAAGAGTGGGAGGAAACCAAAGCTCCCAGAGGAAACCTTAGCAAACACAGGGATAACATGCAAACTCCACGCAGATAAATCCCTGGTCTGGAATTGACAGCCCAGTGCTGTGAGGCAGAAGTGCTAACCACTGAGCCACTGTGTCATATTCTAAGCAGCGACTCTATTCAAGTCTATGTATGAGAACTGGTTACAGTGATGGGCAACTTTTAATTGTTCTGTAAAATGTGCCATACACTTCTGGATCACAGCTTTCTGTACTTTAGCTAGCAATCTTCACTGACCGACATGTATCTAGTAATTATTTTGACAGCATCCACCGCAGAACAGCAAGTTAAGAGAACAAGCTGCTGGCTGTAAAATGACCTAAAAACCTAGCACTGCCTCCAGTCCAGCACACATCACTGCTGTAACGCTGTAGATTATACGTTACATCACAGTATGCACCCTCTGATCAGCCAGCCCTTCCTGCCCACATACAGTCAGCGCTAGCACTGAAGAGAGATGAGCACAGCAGAATATCTCAGCAGGGGCTGAGTGGAAGCTGCAGACCATGAATCTTATTTGACAAGATGCGAATGGATGTCAGGAGCAACATATATCTCACACGCCACTTGCGGATCAATGGAAAGAGACAAGACTCCATAGTTGGCCACAACAAAACACTCTTGTATTTGCGTTGTGCTTGTGAGAAATTAAGCCAAGTGAAGCTCAGTTCATGACCATGGTCGAATACAGATAACTGGCTAAAAAAACCTGCTATAAATATAACCTACTCTTTCTGGGAGAGGTTATGAAAGGAAGATATCAGCAGGGCTAGATGACATGATTTGGGTTGGGCGTATGGTGACACATATCACATCATCACATAGGGCTGGATGCAGAGGTGGACGCAACTAGTGCGTCATTTATGGCTCAAAATGCAAAAGTGTGTTTCTCGTACAGCTCTGTATCTGTACTATATGCACCTGGTTTACGGTAGGCATAAAACAGAGAGACTCATTTGCCTTTAGGCTTCATATAATAACCATCCTTCTTGCGTACGCATGAACGTATAAACATCTATTTCTTGTAAATACACACAAGAAATCCTTTTATATATGCATGATCAACGAAGAAAAAACCCAGCCTTTTCAGCGGTGAAATCGTAATCAGATAATCAGAAGCACTGGAGATCATTATCAACAACATTGTTTATATATGGGACGCCACAGATTCCTCAGCGCTGTACAGTCAGCACTACACAAATAGAACATAACACAGATAAATATTGGAGCAAGAGAAAGAAACAATAGTGGACGACACAGCTTAGAACATGAAGAAACCTTTACATGAGGACAAGCAGGTGAGGACAGGTGGAAAAGGCCCTGCTTGTGAGAGCTAACATTCTAGATAGGGATGGTGGAGGGAATGGGTGGGTGGAGCATGAGGAGGGAGTATAAGGCAGGGTAGGCAAGCATGGATAGGTAAGTTTTGTGGGACAGCTTGATAGATTGGAGGTTGGTGGAGAGTCTAGTCAGGTGGGCAGAGAGATCCAGAGGGCAAAGGCCGGCAGGCAGGAGTGTGAGGTGGTGACAGAAGAGGACAGGCGTGTATGGAGGTATTTCTTAACATGGTCGGTGATGTAGGAGGGAGAGGGCTTTATAGGTGAGGGTAAGCAGCTTGAATTGTATTCTGGATTGAATGGGTAGCCAATGGAGAGCTCTGCAGAAAGGCACAGCAGTAGAGGAACGACGGGGGAGAAAGATTAGACATAATGCCGCATTCAGAGCCTCTAGACTGGTGAAAATAATATAACTATAAAAAGATAAATCTGTCTCTGCGTATAGGTCTGCATCAGATCACAATTCCCCAAACACACCCTAATGTACTCAGCCTACTTTACAAAGCCTCTTCGTTCACCTGTCACGCCTCTTCACGTGTGTGGATGTGTGCAACACTGCATAGGCACCCACAGTGTGAAATCACAAAATGTATGCTATGCAGATGGGTGTGCGTTCAACTCTGCTACAGGCCCTTGGCGTTTACTTTTGTGGGTGGGGCTTGTTGAGGTGTCTCCACCCACTTTGAGGACTGTACAGCTTCCTTTAGAGAGAATTGGCTATTCTCAAGGCATTCTGGGAGTTTTTCCAATAATTCTGGCATAGACAACTATGAAATATAGGTACAGTACAAGCCATTCATCATATGTGAAAAATATGTGATCTTTCTCCTTGGCGCCAGTTGATGTAGAGAGAGTGTTCAGGTACACACAAGAGCGCACAAGAGAAAAGCAAAGCACACAAAATATATAGCATTTTATAGCACAAACAAAAATGTCTAACCTACCTTCTCCTGCACTGTGTTTGGCTTTAGCAGCTTTCTTCATCTTGTTGAGAACTGTTCGGTCAGCGTCCAGGGTCTGGAAGGTGAAAAAGATAAAGGATTATGATAAATTATGTGCACATGTAATGGGAATGTGTCACTTTGGATTAAAATAAATATATTTTATTACAGATACCTGGTGACAGTGTAATGAACCAAGAGTAATATTTCTTACTGGGGGGAAACAATATTTGAGATCATTAATTTTACCTTCTGCCTAGAAGTCCATCTGTAAGCAGAATTCTTCCCAAGTTATATTTGCACACCATTATTATAAGAGGTGTCAAGTTGAGCTGTGCTACATACGTATATGAAGATGGGGTAGACAGTTAATATAGCTAGAATACCTGCTGTCAGGGGCTTATATATGATCTTTCTTCCTCTTCATATTCCATGAACTGGCCAATAAAAAAAATGTTTCTCCTATAATACCCCCAATTAAAAACTTAAACATATCAAGCATAGGAAAGAGTTTAATATGTTCAATAATTCTTAATGTATTTACACAGATTTTGCCAGTGTATATAGATAGATTCGATAGTCCTATAATTTTCCATTCCCTAAAGAAAAATTACACCCCTCTTGCCTTATCACTTCCTAATTGCTCTAAACATTAAAGATGTTACACAGCCTCCTATCCTTTCCTCCTCTGCCTGCTGTGTTAGTGAAGCTCTAAGGTGCAGTAACAGAAGATATTCTATTTAACCTGCCAACATTTATTTGTACAATTAATTAGCAGAAACATTGCGTTCATTAATTGCAACACATGCATCCCAATAGTCAGCTTTTCAGGAACAGTCCCAGTTTCCAAAAGACCAAAATCTAAAGGGGTGCGGGCTTATGAAATGGGGCATCACCTAATGTGTCCCTTTCTGTGACATCACTGTTCGTGTTCCCATGTCTGACTTCACCAATCCACATACAAACTATCACATTTAGCCACTGTTTGTGGAGTGATACTATTCATAGGATGTTTTATGACAATCCTTTGATATTACGATTACTGTTAAATCCATTTTTCCATGGTTTCCTTGAGTCCACCATTTCTGGCTCTCCTTCAGATTAGATCTGATTTAGATCTGATTAGATCTGATTTATTTGAATTTAAATTTGGTCTTCAATACACTTCAACAATTGATTTTTACTTCACCAATGACTTCTTAAAACTCTCGCTTCATGCAACTGCAAAGATATCACATGACCATACATGCCAACTTTTTAGTATCTCCCCTCTGGAGCTCCTGATGCCGACTGCAGGAGGCATGACCATGCAAATTGCACTATTGTCACCCCACCTTCCCACAGCGCAACATTGTGATTTGTGCCACCACGCAGCAGGGACGGGGCCAGGTGACGCAAATTGCTGTAAATTGCGTCATCAAACTCTTCCCGCATCCACTTAACTAGGAAAGTGGGTAGGATGTGGAAGGTTGCCCACCTCTCTCAAGAATCCAGAACTCCTAGAATTTGAGAATCTCCCTGACATTCCGGGAGAGTAAACAACTATACACAGAATAGATCATGTTTTCTGGCTGCTGGTTCAGATTTACAATTTTTTTATTTTTTTTTCAGATTGGCAAGGCAGTTTGCTATTTCACGTTTGTTCACAATGGCAATGTAGTCCCTTTATTCTGTCCACATATTTAGAATGAAATTCAACTTTGTCTTCTTACACTGAATTTTATTCTGCGTCTTAGGTGCTATGTCTCGCATGTCTATTATTCTCTAACTCTATCCTTTCTCTGGTAGCAGCACACAGATCAACATTTTTCAGCACATGTTTTGGCGGCTGTTCCATGACCACTAACATATGGAATTTTATAATGGGCATTTTCCCTTGTAGGCCCGTAATGTCAGTACAATTGGCACAGAGTGTTATATCAGTGGGAGGAGCTTTTAAATTGAAATTGGTTTTGCTCTGCTTCCAGTGATGAAGTCACTTAGACATCAGTCATCTGTACTGACATAGATTTACAGCATATGAAAGATTTCATTATTAAGCCAAAATTCTCCCATTCTCCATTTGAAAAATGATTTGTCGCCAGATACATCTCATGTCTAAATAGGTCACTTAAAAACAAGTAGAAACCTTAGAGTGATAAAGCACCAAAGCCATAGAGATATCACGATTCTCACTTTTTTATTTTACAAAAAATAAAATGATACTATTATATATATTGATTTTTATTTTTCAGTAAAAGGAATTGCCCATGTTACCTTTGCAATAACTTGTTCACCCTTGAAACCCATACGTTTTGTATACCCGATGCCTATTGATACGAAACAGAGCCTTCTCTAGAGTACACTGCAGAATGTTGATGCTCCCAAGGTTCTGACTGTTAGTAATGTAAAAGCTCTGAACAATTATTGTGGTGCCCATTGGGAGGCTGGCAGCAGTACAGTGTATCTTGGGGGATGGGTACAAGAAACAGACTGGGTAAATATCAGATTTGATGCAATTAAAGACATCCTTTTGGGACTCCCAATCCAATAACTGGCCCGCTCTGGATTCTTGTCTGTGAGACACGGTAGAATCACAATGCAGAATTCCCATTAACCTATGCTATGCTTTGCTGAAGCCACTGGGAGTCAACCATTGAGTGACAAAGTGCCCCCCTGATGTTTCACAACCTTTAAAGAAATATTTCATGTTTTAAGTTAGAATAATGCTTATGATTGATGAGTATTAATTTTTTGTTAAATAATATAAACAGTTGCAAAATAATGTACACTATAATTAATAACTGAGCAGGATTAGGTCCACAGCTCTGTGGGGTGCAAAATGAGTGTACTGAATTAGTGGCAAACATTAAAGTAAACATGTCAGCCCAAAATATGTATGTATAGTACATCTCAACATTAATTTACTCATGCAATGCAGGGCACAGAAAGTAAAGTATGTTACTAAAGCAACAAAGCAATGCCTCAATTTATTGTTAAAAAATGCATACCTGAAATGCATGGTATGGGGTAAAAAATATTTACTTTTTACAGCATGTGCCATATGGTAAAAAATTACATTTTTGAGGGAAAATTTTCCCCTATAGTCAATTTGCCATATCTAGAGTCAAATGCCACCATTTAGCCTCACATGCCCCCAGGTAGACCAGGCAGGCATGTAGGCTTTTGTCCCAATCTTTCGGAAATCAGTAGAAGTCAGGACTGTTACACTTTTCGCCTCCTTGGTTCCCCTTTACCAATCTTATCTTGGCCAGACTGCCCTGGGTGTTACTGCCTGAGAGGGGGGGGGGGGGGGGGACGACGACGACACATGGCCATTCATCAAATTAGACAGTC